>NC_088206.1:61490794-61810794 GCF_037126465.1 Ornithodoros turicata
AGAACGGAGGGGCTCAGTTAAGCCTAACGTAAAGCTACTCGAAGACAAATGCGCGTAGCTCCTCTTGAGGCTTGCCATCTTCATCTGTCTAGCTTAGCTACAGCGAAACAGCTTTACTGTTTCAGTAAACAAAGCAAGACAAACCGACAAACAGCCGACAAACTCTTAGCTGAGCCCCGTTGTTGCAGAGCCGAATGAGAAAGCCCAGACGGTCACTACGAAAGAAAATTGCACTCACCATTCGTAGGCTTCGTCTACCAGACCGTGAATGTTGAAGAACAAGAATCCGCCTTATCGTCATTAGGCGGAACCAGATATCTTCAGGGTCACCTAAATCGAATAGCAAAAGGCGTACGGTTAAGACTGATAATCGATATTACTAACAAGCCTACTCACCACTTATCTCGAGTCGAGCTGTGGAAGCTGTTCACAACACCACATCTAAAATCGTCTGTTGCCTTCTAGACCGTGCGTGTTGCTTTTAAAGAAATGGTTGTGCTACGTGTACAATGTGATTTTTGAGCAACAGCAACGAATTTTCACTTTAAAACAATCGTACAAATTTAAGTAATTTGATGTCATGCTTGAATACCTTTAGGTCTGCTATCGTTCGTAGTTTATTCATTCAAATGAGCCACTGCGTTAGTGGGGTGGCCAGGAAAGGGAAACTTCCCTTCCCAATGCCTCTTCTCCCTTCTCAGACGGTCCTTCCTTGCGTCCTCTTTTTCTTTTTTTTCTCCGTTCCACTATCTTTCCTAGATACGTGTAATCTGAACCGATAGCTCACTCGTCCGTTCGGTTCCCATGAGCAAACGGTAGTCTCATAGAATTCATTAAGGAACAATAATAATATAAATGAGACAACCGGAAGGAAGAAGCCTATTTGCGGATTGGTTTTACGTAGGGATGGGCCAACCGAATCTGAGAATCCTCGAGATTCGGGAATCCGAATTGCAGTGCCCAAAACGGCGAATCGAACTTTTTGAATCCACCGAACACGTTTGTTTGTTTCTTTTTTTAAAATTGGCGCTTCAGAGTACGCCGCAAGCCTGATTGGCCTGATCTGGGGCACGCCAAATCCACAGCATAAAGCTCCAGCCACTGGGGACGCACATTCCCCCAGGGCGTCAGTCGTGACGTTGCTCACATACGTGAGGCCGACAACGGCAAGCCCTATCACCACCACCACCATAAAGCTCCAGCATTACAAGTGACAAGAAACGTGGTTTTGCTTTTAATTGCTTCTTAGTTTCATGGAAAGAAATCAGACACGAGTGTTTATGTATTTCCTGTAGTCGATGAACAACACGATAAAAAAATTACATTTAAAAAGAAGTATATGGGTTACAGACAAAATTGCGTAAGACACGGGCAAGCTGGTGGATTCCATAATGGCAAAACCTGTAACAAATATAGTATATATGGGTATTGTTTCTCTTGAAAGTGAACTATTATTTAATTTGTTTTTTCAGTATAAACAAAGCTATCAAATTCTGGTTCAAAAGACTTTTCAGTAGAAGTGTTACCTAACCCTGGCGTTAAAAAAAAAAAGAATTAAGCAAACGGTTCGAAAAGATTGGTAAGATTCGTGGATTCGCGGAACTGTCCTTGGATTCGTATTCTGGAAATTCTGGAAAATTCTCTAACATTTTTCATTGCTGCAAACCAATATGTTACTGAAGTGGTAAACACACTACATCACAAGGACAGAAACTCAAACAACAGTTGGAAAAGCCAGACAGCGAGTCAGGAATCGGAACTCTTGATTACCGATCGAATGCGCGAATCAATTACGCTACGCTGTCATCTGCTTTCCGACGACTTACCAAGGGGCCTCATTCAACTCACGCACTCACTCTCTTTCAACAGGCATAAGCCTGCGTAGCGTAATTGGTTAGCGCACTCAGCCAGCAATTGAGAGGTGCGTGGTGGTGCCACTCTCGCCGCCGCCATTACTTTGTGACTTTATTGCTTTACTCTCGAAATCAGTTTATCATGTTCACAAAATCAGGTCGAGGTCCTTTCTTAGACTTCGAATATACTTAATTAAGCGTATTAAACCTGTCTTTCATTAGACTTGGCGGCCATGGCTATCTTTTCTTGAAAAAAATTCACTGGCGATTTAGCGCTGAATGCGAGAGAAATGCGTTATCATTAACAGCCTTTTCCGGTCCATACTTGACTTCCGCATCCGGCTTAATTTAATTAATTTAATTCAATTTAATTAACCTTTAATTAGCCTCAGTTACTTTCAGTTACCCTGTAATTATCGTTTAGTTACCTGAGGTAATCTTGAATTCCCTTAATTACCTTTAATTACGTTTACTTGCCTTAATTACCCTCAGTTCTCCTTTACTTGACGTTAATTACTTTTAATAACATTTAATTACCCCCGGTAACACCTGCGGTAACCTTAGGTATTCTTATTATCTCTTACTCTTAATTACCTTCGACTGCCTCAATTTCAAATCATTTGCCTCCCCATTTACACTTACCCTCTTATATCCCCTTTGCATGTCCACTTATACCGCTGTCACAGTAAGGCTTCACCATCTCACGCACGGACACATACATACAGCTTTTCCCATTTTGTCACTCCTAATGCTAACGCATTAAAACATCTATACCCTATATCAGTGCAAGGTAGTTTACAATTGCATTATCAGACTTTCGCGTAAATACCGTGCCGTGTCTAACCCATACGTATTTCCAGTTGCAGTGGCTAAGTGGCTAGGACTATTTACGTCTAACGCTAACACAGTTCGACGTTTCTTCTTGGCAGCCGTTAACATGTTTTTTTTTTATATTTTTTTTGCCACATACCTATTTGCATGCAATGTTCTCCCCCCCCACCATGATTCAAATAAAGTTGTTGTTGTTACGTGCAATATTTTGACTTATGAGCGTACTGTGTGGGAACAGGATGCCCAACATCATGTCCTGTGATGTCATCTCCCGGTAAAGAGGCCATTTGTAAGGTCATCCAGTGAACCGACTCCTTCCTATACTTTTTCTCGAACACATTGCCCATGAATTTTCTCAGGGCAGGCAAATCATTTTAATTATAATCATCATAGTAAATGTCCGATCAACTTTAGAGCTTCGTGGCCCAACATCATGGGGCCACCTCACTCACAATACGTTTTCACCTGTAACGACAGAGACTGGTATGGGAACGTAAACGCAGGGCCGGCGACAGGTGGGGCAGCCACGGACTGACGACAGCAACGACCAACCAACCAAAGCGAAGAACACGAGGAGAGCCCGTGGCGCATAAAAACAAGCGATTGCCTCGTAGCGCACGTGGAAGTCTCGCTTCCTTTGCCCTCATCGGCTTGCCTCGAAAGTAGGCGAACCTCGGTGAGGCGAGCACCACCATCCTCGGCCTGGGCAAGAAAAGATGTGACACGACAGCTTGCACTCGAAGTCGTCCACAGTCTGGAAACCGCCGTGGCGCCTCTCTACACCGACGGCTCAGTAAGCGGTGGAGGTGCAACTACAGAAGTATACGACCCGTCAACTGGCTGCACCCTCATGCACAGGCTCGCAGTCATAAGACGTCATCAACAACAGCATAACTTCACGGCATCGTTACAGCCATGGAATACATACTCGATCAAGAAACAAAATTATGGATAATCTTCGCCGATTTGAGGTCAGCCATCCAAACCCTGCAATCTCCGACAGAATCCCCCATTGGATGACCCGAAGACAGATCTCTTGACCACCTACAACCAGATATTACAAAAAGGCCATCAGCTTGCACTACAATGAATTCTGGGCCACTGTGGAATCATCGGCAATGAAAAAGATGATCAAGCAGCGACAGAAAGCGATGAAGAAGCAAATGGCAAAACCCAGACTGGAGAAGCCCAAGATTGCAGCGCCTGGACGGAAAGCAGAAGCACACAGGGACTCAACACATGTGAAGAAAAGATGCAGCCATGGTACACAGGCTAAGACTCCGGAACATCTTTCACAAAGACCGCACAAGATCAACATCACACTAGATCCCCTGTGCAAAACCTGTCACGTACCAGAAGACAACGTTCATCTCCTCCTCCACTGCCCGACTTACAACGCACCTAGGAGAAAACTACAGGACAAGCTGAGTCAATTGGACAATCGGCCCCTGACTCTAAAAAAGGTCCTTGGAGCGTGGCTCACCCACAACCAATTGCCGAGCAGCGGAATTCCTCGTGGAGTTGTGAAGGAAGCAAAACTCTGTGACCTGTGATGCTCCCGTGATAGTGTTTTCAGTGTAGTGCTGTAGTGCAATGCGACAAACTCTACTGAAACTATCTTATGCTGTGACAAGGGGCACCATCACGATGCCCTGCAAACAATGAACCAAAACCGTGCTATCACAGGAACACTTCCGCAAAACATCTGCCGGACCTTCTCTTTCCCCTCCCTGCTCTTGCTGTCTTTTCTCCCCCTTTCCAGAAAGAGTGGCAAACCATCTACGTAGGCTCTCTCGCAGTTCTCTGCTCAGAGAGTTCACGCCCGGCAGTGGGAACACATGTTCACAACCTGATAATTATTGGAAAAGGGAAAATGTGCTGTGATACGTAGGTCATAAGAGCTCTATACAAAGGCGAAAAGACACTGGGCTCAGCAAGAAAAGCAATCCTTTGATGACTGGTTGGAGTTTGTTCCGAGATTAGGGGTCAGCAACAGAGATAATCACACTGCCAATGTGGTAAGAGATTTCATCTGCAAGTTCTGCTGTATAACAGCAAGCATCTCTGCAAGTATGTAGTTTCATAAAGCACTTTATCTGTATTTCGGATATCAGCACAACTGTAAAAGGAACAAAAGACTCAAATATAGTGAACTCCAAAAAGCACCCTCCAAATATGCAAAAAGAAATGAACTGTGAAAAGCCTTGCAAGGAATACCAGAGCTTTCAAAATTTGCAATCACACGCATCGCATAAACCCAGAGATTTATTAGCACTCATTTTGCAATACACAAAAACAAACAGGAGTTACTACCACAGAAATTCAAAAAATAGTGTCATCATTTACATTTTTTCACCATTTTTCTCTTTTTTTTAGAGTTTTAAGTTTTTCGTGGATGTGTTCACGTGGGATCCCCCCTTCCCCTCTAAAATGTCACCCCCCAAGAGCAAACCCCACAAAAACAGTTCGGCAGCCTTCAGAGCTTACACCCTGGGCCAGCCGAAAGTTCCATGGGATTTCGTCGGCCACACTTCTCCTATGCCGCCCCTCACTCTTTCTTGATGACCGATGCCATGGCCTCCTTGGCCTGGTGGGCCTGGAGCACTGCCACTGCTTCTTCAACCTTCGCCTTGAGCGACTCGTTATGCTCGAGCATGTGCAGGAGCTCAGAGTTATCAATCTCAAGCAGCATGCCTGTGATCTTTCCAGCCAGCTCTGGGTACATGCGATGGATCAACGGGAACAGCCTTTCTCCCAGCATCTGCTTCTGGTCGTGGGGAGTTGCCTCCGCCAGCATGGATGCCGTCAGCGGCTCCTGTCCTTGAATGTGCACTGCAGCCTGCTGAGCCGCAGTTTGACCCGCGGCCTGGAATGGAACCTGCTGTACAGCCACGGCTTGTGGCGGGTTGCGCATCGTCTGTGTGTACTTGTAGGCAGGCCGTGGACCGGTCTGCTGAGCCTGTGGTGCCAGGCTTGTGGGTCTCGCTGGCTGTCCCATTACTCTCGGGGCACCGCCTCCTGGGGCCTGTTGTTGCTGCTGAGCCTGGCCTTGTTGCGGAGGCTGTTGGCTGCCAGTAATAGGTCGGGCGCTTCCCATGCCGCTACGGACGGGCTGTCCAGTAGTGGCAACTGGTCTTGGTTGACGTTGGTATGGCATCGACTGCACTGCGGCAAAGCCTGCGGTTGGCTGTCCTTGTGGACCGCCTGCTGCGGCACCTCGAATCTGCGGCTGTCCTGCCCAGCGAGGGGTGGCCCTCATCTGGGAGGGACCCAGCGTAGGGAAGTATCCCCTTTGTGCTGCAGCTGCCGCCTGGTGGTGCGGCAACGTCGGCACAAAGTAGGATGCAGCACCTGCTGCGCCCGCGCCACCTGGTGGGAAAATCTGACCCATCTGCATGCGCATGCCCGCAATGCGGTGCATGTACTGAGAGGCCAGATGAGCTTTGCGGTCTTCCTTGCGCTGGGCCAAAGCTACATAGAGGGGCTTGGAAACAACAATGCGGCCATTCATCTCTGTCACCGCCTTGGTGGCCTCTTCGGGGGAGGAGAAGCAGACGAAGCCGAAGCCCTTCGAGCGGCCGTTGGCGTCTGTCATCACCTTGGCACTAGTGATGGTGCCAAACGGGGTGAACTCCTTGCGCAGGCGCTCGTCGTCAATGGCGTCGTCCAGATTCTTCACGTACAGGTTTACGCCCTGGTAGCGGTTGAGTCGCTCTTGCTTCAGCTGCTCAAAGTGGCGCTTCAGCTCTGCCTGACGCTCAGCCTTCTTCTGGGCACGGCCGACGTACAACACTTTGCCTCCCACGTCCTTGCCATTCAATTCGTCTACCGCCTGCAAGACAAACAGCACACTTGTCAACACTTGGAACAACCAATAGACACGACTGCGCGTATTGGAAGACAACTTCTCAGATTTTGAAAAGAATAAAAGCCCCAGGGCTGGGTTAACACTTCGGAAGCACGACACAAACACGGCATTGTTTAAAATTGATAAAAAAAAACAGAGCAGGGCAACACTTAGGAAAGATGACACAAACACAGCACTGCATTACCCTGCACTGGGCTTTTTATCCATTGTAAAATGAGGCACCAGACAGTCCCGTTTTTAACCCTTTTCAACTCCACTATTACATATGGAATAGCCAGCATTCAAGCAAGACTGCTGTCTCCCTTACAGTCACTTTGAAAGTGATATAAAATGCTGCTACCCATAACATTAAATGCTGCATTAAAACATTGCTGCCTGCACAGATATCTGGGTAGCAGATAAAACAAGATAAAGGTAGAAAGGCCATCAGAACAGCAACAACAACAACAACGTGTATCGTGAAAGATTGTCTTTTAAACTGAAAGGTATTCCATGGCTGCCCTAACGGACAGCGGAGGGACAAAAATGAGCGCCAACCGTTTGTCCCTCCGCTGTTCGTTTTGTAACACTTTGCGTTTTTTTTTTTCACCTTTGCCATGGAATACCAACTCGCCCAATGGTCTGGGTTATTTCGAAGGTATTCCCTCTCTTTGTCTGTTAATAATCTGCTTTCAGTGCTAAGACATGCACACTATTTTTCCGGGTGCTTACGCGGCTTCCAGTCTGGCCCACACGATTTCCGGCACGGCAATGGAATGTTGTAAACACCGGCCACACAGTCTACATCCAATGTGACATGCTTAACAACATTGCATGGAAATTCCTTCTTGGTTAACAATGGGTTGTAGGGGAGGGGAGCTTCCAGTTCCCACCATAGATAACTTTCATGTTGTACTTTTGGGCAATCTCCATTAGATGATGCGAGATACAGTGTACGCATAGAATCACTACTTCTCCGTTCGTTCTTTCCCCAACTTCTTTAGAAGGCTACTGCGTGCATTATTTTCTACTCCAGCATCATATCTCACATTGTTCAGTTTCTGTATTTGCCTGTCAAAGGCTTCACAATGAACCTACACCAACAAGTCCAAAGAAACGCCTTGGCTCCCTATCAAGCTTGAGTTCTGGCAAACGTCCGCCACTGTGTGGGTGTTGAACGTGCAGTCATCATAAAGTAATAGCGTGTTTCGTGGGGGACCATCGTTACATTTGCCACTCCTGTACAGCTTGTGAGGTTTTGTCATACCCTTATTCAGTGTCATTGCTCATAATGGAGAGAATCATTTCCCTGCGAGTCTCACTTCTACATCAACATGGCCACATTAGGTTACTTGCAAAGCAGCGAATAAGCCTTCACTAAGACATCGCAGTGCTGAGCACAAATGCTTCCCTACACTGCACCTAGCACTTATGCAATCTTAGCCTCATATTTATCACTCAGACATGTGCACCAGTTTGGTCCAGTGCATTGGTCTGATCCCTGTGCATTGTTGTTCGCAGCAAGGTCATTCAACAAGAAACAACCCAATCGCCACAATTTCGGCATAGAATTTACATTCTTTCCTACCGTTGGCCAACACTTAACTACACGAAACCCTTCAGCATGAGGAATAAGCTAGATTAATAAAAGGTGTAATGAATGTGTTAATTAATGAAAAAACTGGAAGCTACCAGAGTAAATTCTACGCCCACAATCTTGCAGACCTATCCTATGGACAGAGCAGCCTTATATATGTTTTTGCTCGTGACATTCCCTGAACTTTGTCAGAGGTTGAACACGGACATTCACTGCACCCCTCTGGACCAAAAAAAGAGCAAAGCATAGCATCACTCACGTTCCCAGACATAGATGCTATATCCATGGTTACCATTGCAACACAAGAGCTCCTAAAGGAGCCTGAACCAAGAGCAGACAAAACAGACACATGACACAGGAGGTTATTGACAATTGGAAGCCTGCCAGGCAGATTCTCCCAAGGTCCAATTGCCTTCCTGCTAGAGCTATCAACCCCACAAGCTGGTGTGCAGAGCCGGTCTGTTCTGCTATTTTCTTCATGGTACTTAGTCTACTCTGTGAATAACCCAATCTGAGGTGGCCTTGCATTGGCCTCTTAGCATCTGCCATTCCCCGGAGTGCCTGTATGTGTATGCATAGGGCTGGCTTACTACACAGTATAATCTATCTGTTATGCACCCAGATGTGGATTTTTAAGCCTACAGTACTTAACAGAATAAAAGTTCTCTTCTCCAGCCTCCCTGAACGTTCACTGATCCAAAATACCTATGTGGAATGTGTGCTCCTTGCGGAATGACCCAGCAACTTTTTGTGACTCCCACAGTGTTCAACATTGAGACATGCACTGTAACAGGCCGGATTCTTTTAAGGGCTGTTTATACTCTAACCACACACAGCATAGCTTGCCCAGCGATGGAGGATTCCATTATTGGCAGAGACAGTACTAAAGATTCAAACAGCTCTGACCAAGTGCCTGTAACATACATTCACAAGCCAAATTTTTCTAGACAAAAAATCTGACAACCCCTTTCAGTTTTTTTTATGGCTCTGAGAAGCACCCCAGCAACAACACACTCACTATAACGAACAAATTCCCCTCTCAAAGCAACCAACCCCACAGGCACCCACCTTCTCAGCGCATTCGGGATCCTCGAAAGAGACAAACCCGAAGCCACGGTTCTTGCCCGTGTCGTCGGTCATCACTCTGGCGCTGGTGATCTTGCCGTACTTCTCAAAGATCACGACCAGCTTCTCATCATCCAACTCGTCACCAAAGTTCTTAATGTAGACGTTGGTGAAGCGCCGGGCCTTGTCGCCAAGCAGCTTCTCGCGTTCCTTGCGGGGGATGAACCTCCCCACAAAGACCTTCTTGCCGTTCAGCAGCATACCATTCACTTTACTGATGGCATTGTTGGCCGCCTCTTCCGTTTCAAAGTGCACAAAGCCGTACCTAAGACAGAGAGAAGAATAGAGGTTGACACAAATTCTGAAAGCCATTTTTTTTTTTTTTTTTTTTTTCGGGCAATGCATTGTAGTACGCCAGTGTAGCTAACCAAGCTGAACTATGAGAGCGTCGACCCAAAACAGAAAATATACCGCTATGAGGCTCCGTATCAATTACTGCCTTTACGTGGACCTACACCAAATGTGTGCGTGATTGAGCACCCCCAGAGGATTCCCCGGCAATCACGGTGTAGCTTGGTCCATTAGGAAGAAGCAGTGTGTGCTCAGAGATGTTTTTCCTTTCACTTTTATCCGCTCTTTGCAGCTGCATGTGTTTGGTCGCCCATTGTCTTATACCCCTGTTACATGGCAATCCCCAGCCAATGACAATCGCACCGAATGTCATTTGTGTGTCTTACACCGAGCTACACGAACAAACAGAACGTCATTCGCAAATGATGTCAGTGTCGATAATTAAGACACCATGACCGAACATGTGAAGCATTATACAGGTACATTAGTTATGTTTTTATTTCTTTTGCTCAAAACTAACAAAACATTAGATTATTTCACAAAATCGTTGCCTTTTCAAAGGCACTTAATTGGCTAAGTACCACAAGCAGAGACAACTAAGAACATGAAAGAACTGATGTTCTGAGGCTGGAACAACATAGAAGGGACAAATACATACAAAGCCTCAATTTGCCTAAGAAATTAAAGATGAAAGTCACTGAAAAGGTTAGCCAGCTGTAGGACTCGAACCCACATCTTCTGGATTGCTGGTCCAGGGCTCTACCAGAGCCTATCTGCTAACTAAGAAGCCTATCTGCACCGCACTTGGCAATGTGGCGACTGGGAACGAGGGTAGTTGTCCGAAAAACAGTGTTTAGCCTTCCTTCCTGTCAAAAGTTAGCAAATTCGTGATAAAATATTGGGGTACAACTTTTCATTCGTCTTTCATTACGTCAAACGTTTCATCATTGTCGCTTTTTGTCGAGGAAAAAGCGAACGAGTTCTCCGAATCATTCATATGTATTGCCATTTGATTTCACCGTGTGACACAAAACTAATGTCATTCAGTGTGAATATCATTCGCTGGGAATGACATTCAGATTCCGTACACCCGTTCCCCCATAATTTTTATCGATCTGTTTGTATTTGCTCCTCAATCAGCGTGTCCGTAGCATACCGCTTCTCGCATCAAACAGGAGGCAGCTCTCGAATGATCCATCATGTTTGCAATCCCCGTCTTTTTGCTGCATACAGTAGTAATTTTCATGAGGAACTAATTTTTGCAAAATTCGCGAGCACCCTTTTCTTCGTGAATTTGAAGTTCCGCAAAATATTCTAACCAATGAAAGAAAAATATGCGAACGAAACGTGTAAGAAATTTGATCCAGGAAGCTGATGCAACTTATGTATGCAGTTTCTTACACTATTACACTGCATTGCCTCACAAAGTGTTTAGGTCTTCTCTGCTGCAAGTGGAGACAGTAGTCCAGCCTTCACGATCCCCGCGCGGATGTCAGCGTCCCGTGATTCTCGTTCCTTGTAAGCTTGGATCATCCAGCAAGTTGTCGCATCACTATCGAGTGACAATCGTACCTACTCGATGTGGTGACAAGAATGACGGAAGACAGGACAATTCGGCAATGACTCAGATATCAGTAGAGTAAGGATCCCCCAATCACAGCCCTCTCAGGCAAACTGGGTACAAAAACAACAAAAACAACGCCCGATTCATGGTCCACGGACTGTGGTACCGCGAATGATTGCCTGATCCTTGCTCCACAGATTCGCGAATTATGGAGCCCGCGAGTTTACACACTTATAGAGTATTCGGACTCCCATGAGGAACTGCAACCTTCGCCATAGGATTAGTAATTTTTACAACAGTTTTTCTGGTCAGATCTAAATCTGAAAGCGCAACTTTCAGGACTGAAACGCTTGCGGGCAAACGCCAATACTACTATTTTAGGTACAACCTTGGAACCGCCACTTCGGATTGTGCGATTGGATTAGCAATTGGAATCCCAGGCGAGGCTGCTCTAAAACTTTCTAACCGCACTGCAAGGCGCGCCGCCTCCGGCACTTTTGGGAGTCTGGACGCTTGTCATGTTTCTGTTTGGGCACACTTGTCTCTGTTCATCAGCTTTCGATGCACTGTCAGTATGATGACCATGTAACGTACACGCAAAAGTGAAATCATCACACATAGGCGCCATATGTGGTGGGACACAATTACAGACTTCTTTAGTGCAGTTGAGGTGAAATAAAGTTTAAATTAGTGATCGTCATTTTTCAGACTGTTGTGTGTGTTCGCACATCTTTCCGGTCATAGCAAAGTCCGGAAAATCTGTCTGCTACTGTGGTTCCTTATTGGTCAATTTAGCTGTGCCGTGATCTAGTAGCATGACCGGAATGTGGTATTTCTCTGTGAGCTTACGGGTTTGAAGATTCCACGTGGCTGTTATTCCCAAGAAGGGTGTAGTCTTATAGATTGTTCGCTGCCATCTGTGGTCACATTACTGAAGGGTTCTCTTGCTTCAAAGGATGAGAGCCCTAGGTCCCCCACCACATCCTCATTTGGTGTAGATTTATGGCCCAAGGGCCATGCGTCCCACTTCTCGTGGTCTTTGCTCCAGAAATTCCCTCAGCTGCTGCCGTGCATATTACCCCATTGGCGTACGTCAATCCACGGACTCCCTTACACCAAATAAGACAGCCGCAATGTTGAGAGGCAGCCCGCGGGCAGTACTATGGACAGTTAACTATCTCCCGCAAGAAGCAAATGCTTCTTTGCTGAAAGATGAAAGTCACTGAAAAGGTTCGCCAGCTGTAGGGATCGAACCCACATCTTCTGGATTACCGGTGACGATTCTTTGCTCCAGGAATCAGTGCAGCAGGTACCACTCAGCTTGTCTTACATTATAGGTTCATGGTTCTGATCCCAGATTTGTAACCACCCCACCGAAGCCTTATCCATGTACAGAATTACATGCGAGGCCAGCTTACCCCTTTGAGTTGGCTTCCTCGTCGGTAGCTACCCGGCAGGACAGAATGTTGCCAAAAGCCGAGAATGTGTCATACATGGCTTTGTTGTCGATGGACTTGTCCAAGTTCTTGATGAAGACATTGCCCACTCCTGACTTGCGCAATGATGGGTCCCGCTGCGACCACATGATGCGAATCGGTTTGTTCTTGATGGGGTCGAAGTTCATTGTATCCAGGGCACGCTCCGCTGAAAATATAAATTATAAATGTACATGCCGGCAGTGCCTCTGGCCCAGACACGCTCTTATCTGCATCAGGTTGGAAAAGGGGACTTTAAAACCGTGGATTATGTGCGAGGGAATCATCATCTGTAGCACTTCCTTTTCACTTCTGCATTCGGAACCAACGCGTGAAATATTCATTTTGCAAAAAACTGGCCGCAAACTACGATGAAACGGCGAAACAGGAAGGTCAACATGTGTCGGAATGTGGGGGTCGTTTAGTTATCTAACGGAGCGTCCTTCGATGTGCAACATGTCTGAGTCACGTAATTACGCAGCACGCACAATTCGCAGCGTTCGAATTTCGAACGTTCGCTCCTAGTTTCCACACAGCGTTCGAAATTGCGTTTTCAACGTGACAGACGAAACTTTCGAGCTAAGACCCGCAAAGTAGGTCACAGCCGTCACCATTGCCTCGAGGTGAAATCAACGAGACGCGCTAACATATGTTGCCTAACGGGAGTGTGTGGAAACGCTAGGTTACAAAGAAAATTGAAATGAACTTCCAAGTAAACGCGTCCACTCACCATCAGCGGGCTGCTGAAAGTTGACATATGCGTATCCAAGAGACCGCCGTGTAATCATGTCCCTGCATACCCGAATCGACAGGACGGGTCCAGCAGTGGAGAACTTCTCGAAGAGCATAGCTTCGGTGACATCTGTGTGAAGGTCTCCGACGTAGAGGGACGCCATCGGATAGTTTGGTCCGTTCGGATTGTTCATACTTGCGGTTCCAAGTCTTCAGACCAACGCTCTCGAAGAAATGACCAGGCAGCCCTAAACCACAACTTTTTACGCTGAACTCCGGAGAAGTTCAGGGTTTTTCGAACAAGTTTTGCGATTTTTTTAGACTTTTTGAAATTTTATGACTTTTTTTTGTTTTTTTAGTACGTAGAAGTTATTACGGAAAGCTTTACTAGTTCTCCCCACGTGAACCACCTACCATTGAGTCTTACGGGAAAAGAACTGCTGAACCTGGGAAGCTGAAATTTTAAGTGCTCTCTCACGTATTCATCCGCATTAAATTGCTGTTTCTATTATACAAATCTCACTCACTGATATAAGATGAACTAGATTTGGGTTTATTTGTTGGATAACACGATCATGTAGCAATTCACTAAAGTTTAGTTCAAATATATTTCCGAAAACAGAAGAACTACGTTTCTTCTCGGAAGTAAAATACACTCACTGCATCTGACGTCATAGCTACGGGGTTTCCAGGATTGCAGAAAGGAAATAGCCCCTATCCAAAGCAAGGCTCCGCCGATCACGCGTTAATGCTTCGGCGCAGGTGCGATGGCGCTACTAGTATCATAAAATTAATCTCATGATGCATTCCTGCAATGCTTGCATGTCCATTGCTAGGTGTACAAACGAACGCCGTTCCATCTTGGTCTTTTTCATTCCTGCACGTAGATAATGTCCGTAATAGTAATGCACGCAGATAATGTAAAGTTTATCTTTTGGGGTTCTGTAAATTTACGAAAATGTCAAATATAGCTACCCATGTCGAAACAATACCAACAGGTCCCATAATTTAGTGTTTTATTTCAAACAACATGCTTCCACTGTGGCAATTCACTTTCTTCACAACATCACTTGAACAACTTTATACGAAATTATACGACAATCCATGACAGGTAGAGCCTGAGCTTGGGCTCGAAGGAACACAACACACAGATGAATGTTCTCGTCTGTGTGTCGTGTTTCTTTGTGCCCAAGTTCAGCCTCTACTCCTGCATGGATATCATCTGCCAGCTTGCACATGCCATCTTGAGAACAATCTTTCAAAAGCTTTCCCTATGTCTTCAGCACCAGCACAATTTCGTGCTAAATCCACAAATTTGACGTTGTACGTACAAACAACAAACTACAAAGCTGTGACCGGGGACTTGAGTAGAGAGGTTCTCTCAGAGGCCCGTGGCTATCCTTTTATTCTCAGTGATACAGTCCCTGTATGTAGCGTGAGGAAATGAGGATTATGTGGACCTAATTTATAAGAGAATGAACAAACCAAGACATACATATAGCTTCAAGCTCCACTAAACAATCAAAACCTGAATAAGAGTCAAAACACAGGCCAACTTGGTGATACATGATGGAAATGATTAAACCCCTCAAGACAAGGATCATCTTTGTACTTGTTCATGGGTTCATTTTCATCATGAATCAAAACCTGACTGATGTAACCAAGCAATTTGGTGTATGCAGTTTTGCAGTTTGTACAGCAGTAGGCGCATTTCAGAAATTAAAATAAATATTAAGCATTCTCTCAGTGTAACAAAATCTTTGATTGACCACAGCATGAAGTTCTGCTATTTCAAGAAATAAATTGAACTCGCATATCCCCTTAGTCAACTGAACACTCCGCATTTCCGCTCACTTTGGTTTTGAACATCATGAAGCATTTTGAAGGTTGAATGAAAATGACTTGATTTTAACGCATCAGTATTGATTGAGACTTTGTCCAGCCACATCAACTACAGCGGATCAACAGTTTACTGTATTTCTTTCAAGGGGTGCTATAAAAGTAGTGAAAGATGGAATGCATCTGCACTCAAGAAAGGGCGAAATTGAGCAGAACACAAAGAAAGAATGTGGTAAAAAGCTTCAACACTTGGAATTAGTGTAGTGGAATTCATAGCTCTTGCAATGAGCAAGCTTTCATAATGTGACAAAATGAAGACCAAGATACATCAACGAGAAAAAGAAAACACAGCCTTTGACGTGAAATGTCTTAGCACCATGCTTTAACATAGCCAAACTTTGCACTTCAACGTTCACCAACAGACGCTTGACAATTAATGTGACCACTCTGAGAAATGTACCAGTTGTAGAGGTGCTTTCCTGGGCTCTTGTAGCACTGTAGACTTATATGCACCCTTAGAAAGGAACTCAGCATAGCAAGAAACTAATGCTGGGGAAAGCAAGCACTCTTGGAGCTGATTTTTAGCTTCTTTGGCTTGGCTACCTCAAATGGCAAATGAAAAGTCTTAGCGAGGCACAAGCAACAACGGAACGTTCTTCTTCAGCTACGCATCTGCAGGCTCTGGAGGTTCCAGCAGACGACAGAACCGCGTCGGACATTTTGCAGAACATTTGTAATTCAGTAGGCTATTTCTTCATTTGCCCGTTTCCGCTTCGACAGCTTCAGGTACAGGTAGTCGCCAGCCTTGTCGATGACACTCAGCGCCTGATGGGAGAGGAGGAAAAAGCATTTAAAATTAAGTGTGCAATATTAGCAAAGCACACGTGAAGCCCTGTACTGGCAGGAGGTCCCCAAGGTGAATTTTTGGCTGTCACACGTTCCAATGAGCTGCTTGAACAAACAAATGAAACAATGATTTCAACAATTGGTGTTGCACGTTCACGCTCCCATTAAAGGAACCGTAAGGTGAATAGCAAACCTGTAGAAAATGTATGTTTTTCTGAAAGCTTGTAACCTGGACGTTTCAGATAGGTAATGGTTTCTGTTGTATACTGAGCATTTTTTTTCAGCAATAGAATTTCAAAGATTGCTATGCAAAGCAAGCTAGTGGAATCCAGAAGCACCCCAACCCTGAGGCGAGCCGCGCCACATCTATTCAGAACGCAAGCAACCAGACGATACATCAGACGAGACTCGCTGCGAGATCGACCTACAGGGGGCAACACCGTCATCTTTCTAGTGTGGATAACACGCCAGTCGATGTTCGGAGTTGATGGAGTATTCTTTTCCGTAATTCTCGTGTATATCCACCGGAAGGTCACTTGTGCCGCGACGGTACGATACTGTTCGGTTCCCCAATGCTCCACCTACTGCACTGAACGCGGAATAAATGTGTAAAAGCAGACGACGCGAAGAAGCTATCCACACTATGGTAGATCATCGTTTCGCTGCAGCGCTCAGACACCGTTTGATCTCGGAGCGAATAATCCGTTTCTCGCGAGTGCAGTAAGCATTTCATTGCGAAGCTGCACGGTTTGTGCATTCTGGAACACAAGAATGCAAACCACACACTTGTTTAAGTCACTTGGATGCGAGGTATTGCAAACAGTAGCAGACGACACAGAGACAAGGAGAGAGATAAAGGCCAACAGATGGCGCAGATCACCTCGCAGGCACGAAACTCTGACATTACAACCGTTAACAGTTTGAACCGAACTTCTCAAGAACTGCTTGTCCTTCAAAGAAAAAAAGTCTAATGGCAATGAGTAACCTGTCTCATATGCGTTATGTTGTACTTCAATATCACGTGATGTCTATCCGGCAATCCGGGGCCGACTTCAACTTTATTCTTCGATACCATACGAGTAGGGTTCCGCGTTTTCGGCATTCATTCCTGGGGAGATTCAACAGGTATTCTTTTCAAATTCAGGTATTTTCAGCATTTTAAAACGTTTGCGCCAAACGTAGACTCAGAAAAATCGGCAGCCATAATCACCAGGGAGAAGGGCTATGGAGGAAGAGCAGCTTGGTTGGAGGACATTGAGAACGCGAAAGAATTTCCCTGAACTAGAGGGTAGCAGCTCCGCCAGGCAGAATTCCCCGCATTCCACGTGGGAAAACGAGATGAAGGAAAGACGAAAATGTTATTTGGAGATGACGACGCTCCTTGAGAATGAGGGAAGACAACGACGAACAAGAACCAACAGGACATGACGCGGAGGAAGGGAAGTACAGTTGGGTACCTGCATTTTCAGCACGTAGCACCATATGCAAGAGCATAATACGGAGTTTTTCGGAACATGCCGAATTTCTAAAAATAATTATTGGGGCGTGCTTTTAGACATTGTTCAGCAAATGCCGAAAACGTGGAAGCCTGCATACGAGCCTATCGGAACAGCGTTGTTCATTGGAATATGCCTTGTCCACATTTAATTAATCAGCACATGCCTGTGTAACGATGCACAACTGTGTGTCAAGTCGCATTTTGGAGGGTACCATGCTTTGCAACAAGTTTTGCGCATTTACGCTGATACAGAATCCTTCAAGCTAGGTACTTCATTTGGAGACACATGCCTTTCTTTATGAACGTGCTTCCCAAAGCTACAGACACCATCATTGCACACAGTAACTGTAAAAAAAAACTTGAGGGCGAACCAGCAATGTGATCGTAATATTGCAATACAGTAAAACCCACGGATAGCGATATCACGTATAACGATATCCCTCGTAAAACGATGGTTCATGATTTTACCGTCAAAATATACATTGGTTCTATGGGGAAACGACCCGCGTATAGCGATGGAGACCGCGGTTCCGAGTACTCGTATAACGATGTTGGACGCTATCCCGTGCGCGTAACCACGCATTTTCGCCACGATAAGATACAGTAGAGTCTCGATGCTACGAATCTCACTGGGTAGCGGAAAAAATTCGTATAATCCGAAATTCACATCAAAAGAATTAAACCAAAGTAAAAATTGAGGTAAGATAATAGACAGCGACTGTTCATTTTCCAATACTGTCAGTGAAAGAGGTAGGTGGTAACGCTTTTATGTTTCCGTATTTGGCCAATGCTGCTCAAATTCGCGAGATGATTCAAAAAGCCTAGCACGTGCTTTCCACCCACGAGTCGCGGGACAGTGTTCTAAAGCGAGCTTCTCCTAAAGCACACAGGTGTTAGGTGAAACCGACTTGCGGAATAGTGACGTGTAGTGTTGCCAGAAGTTGTCCTGCTATGTTGTCTGGTTCCCTCCACGAGTTCTGATCGCTGTTTTCCCAAGCCACTGCGATGTCACACAGCTTCGCACTTTTTTTTTTTTAGAATCTGTTTCTTTTACTTTTGCTACACGCGGTGTGGCGCGCGACTTTTCGGGGACGCGCTATTTAGGTCAGCCCTCGTTTAACGATGTGCCCCGTATAACGATGGAATTCGCGGTTACCGTTAATATCGTTATATGCGGGTTTCACTGTATAATGTTATTATAATGAAGACCATAACTCAAGTGTACTCAAAAATTTTTTTCCAACTTTCCGATTTACGACCCTCGGTTTGGAAGCTATTCTTGGCTAATGCACTTTTTAATATTTATACGTAATATTTATGCAAAGCAAGTCAATCTCAAGGACAAATCTCACAACCAATGTCACAGCACATCACAAAGTGCAGCAGCTGTATTGTTACTGATTGTGCAGTTCCTGAGCAAACAACACAAGGCAGTTTCGGCCAGACCTAGTTTTAGTCGACATACTACATAAAACTACTCGTTCTATTACCTGATCTAACATCTCTTTGGTGTGGGAAGCAGACATGCAGAAGCGCGCCCTGGCCTCCAGAAGCGGAGTTGCAGGAAAGCCAACTCCAACGGTTGCAACGCCACGCTTCATCAGGTAGCGCACAAATCCTCTGCAACATAAGGCCTCATTGTTATCGGGAGACACATAACAAACGCTGCCAAGACGAATATCAAAAGGTACACTAACGCAATTTTTGAAGGCAGGTAAAGCATGAGCGGCACAACTGGGGAGTCCTCATTGCCGTAGATGATGAAACCCATCTGCTTGAGTCGCTGGCGGAAGTAGTGGGTGTTGCGCGCAAGACGCTCAATTCGCCTCTGGCCTGCGCAAGAAAGCGTCGTGTGTCGTTACAGACTCTGTTAGATGTGCCATAGCAACTATCATATTCAGAACTCATCACAGCAAGGTCATATGAGAATCAATCTGCTACACCTCCCTGTAGACAGAGACACAACCTTCAGAACCTAGGGCAGAATCACCTCCATTGATCATCCCTTTGGTACGTTCTATGGTATAACATCGTAAGATTGCAACTCTCACTGCGATTCTGCACACAAATATGTACTCTGTACTAAGAAACATAAAAAAGGCATACGTATGAACCACAACCCACTAGGTTATGACGACCATGTCATAATCGGCAGCCCCTATGAGGAGCCCATCCGCATGATCCGCTAGGGGCGCTACTCCTCGGCCCGCGACATCTACATCATGATTGGACAATGGAAATTTGAATTTTGAACGCGCAGAAGCGGATGTACAACTACCGTAGCAGACGACAGCAACAACTCCTATGAAAATGCGCAGAATGATGATGATAATCAACTTTGGAAAGAAGCATTTCCCGTGGGACATCCACTGCTTGTACAAAAATACTAAGGTAAGCTGAAGTACAAGGTATTGCAGAAATTGAGGAAGCAATAACTGGGCCAACGAGTAGCGTCACCGCTAGCTTCTAAATGCGGCGTTATAAACTAGTAGGTCGTGGTATGAACAGTGTTACAAATGGCCTTCAGAGAAAGTGGTTCAGCGGGACACTCATGTAATTTTGAGCTACAGAAATGAATTCAGGTCAGACTTTAACGAAAGTGCATGTCTGCTGTCCAACATACTCATTATTTATCGTGCTATTTGACTGCAAAGCAATGTACTATTTCCCAGTGATGGCCAGTAGTTAACTACATGTAGTTAAACTACCTGATTGTAGTCAAAAAGTGGTTACCAACTACTTGCAGAAATGTAGAAATGTAGTTAACTACAGTAGTTAGGTTACTGAAGGCGCCAACTACTTCCGAATTTGCCGCAAGCTTTACGGCACGATTGTGCTTCCGACTTTTACCTTGAGCTACTTGTTTGATGAGAACGGAGGTGCAGAGCAATTGTGTCATGCATGTGTACTAAATCTTCACTTTTAATGCTTGTCTAATAAAGCCTCATTTGCTGCGAAATAATTCTGCAACTTAGTTTACCACGTAGGCACAGAAAGAATCAAGCCACAAGCTTTGTATTTGACGATCGTAGCAATTGCTTGAGCATAAGTTTATCATTGCTTGTGATTCATATTTGGGTGTCCAAGAACACTACAAGGGATTGGTGTTGATGGACAACGTTAAGTAGTTACAGATGTAGTTAAACTACATTGCAGTAGTTACAGAAGTAGTTTTAACTACTCCCCTGAAAAGTAGTTGAACTACTAGTTAAACTACTCCATCGCAAAGTAGTTAGTAGTTATAGTTAAACTACTGTAGAAGTAGTTAGTGGCCATCACTGCTATTTTCACACAACTCTCTGAATATGCTCGTAATTTTGCTGAGTTGTCACGTTATTTTCTGGCCTGTACGCCGAAAGGCATCACAAGTTGAAACCATACAGAAAAATTCACACGCAAAGTCGAAAGATCTTATGACCGGCCTCACCTTCCCCATCGCCAATCTCCCCCATGATGACTCTGCACGTTGATATGATCTGCTGAGCAACCGGGGCCGACATACTAGCTGCGTAGCTGAAACTGTGCGAATGCGCTCGGAGGTGGTCAATTATGTGCTGGATAACGAAAGGTTTCACATCGTTAACAAATGCAGGAGCGACTGCAGTCGACAAAAACTCACCTTAGATCCCGCTATGTATCCCCCCGCTGCCCCAAAACTTTTGGTGAAGGTTCCCATGAGCAAGTCGACGTCCCGAGGGTCCACCCCAAAGTAATCTACGGCACCGCGTCCTGTTGGTCCCAGGGCTCCAATGCTGTGAGCTTCATCCAGGTAGACGTAGGCTTTGTACTTCTTCTTCAGGGCTATAACCTCTGGGAGCTTCACTATCGAGCCTTCCATGCTGCACAAAGCATTGTTTGTCGCATGTCATACGTAGGGTTCTTCGTTTTCGGGTTAAACCCGATTTTTCACGACAGTTCCCCCGAACAAGTTTTCAAGAATTCGAATAAAACTCGAAATCCTTGCGGTCCCTTCAACTTGTCGTTCTCAGTAGACCGTCGGTAAAGTACAAAGAGAGCCATTTGTGACAACCTATTTGTGCTCCTCTTATGATCCCCTCCTGCAGGAGAGCTGTTGTGGAGCTCGGGCAGGTGTTTGAATACCGCGGTCATTCACTGCCCCGGTCCCGAGCGGAAGTATAAAGATTATTGTTTCTCGTCCCAGTGTCACAGCAGTGGCTTGTTTCATATGCCTTTCTTTTCACCCGAAAATTCTCGGGTGACATATCAAACAGAGATCATAGTACCCGATTTCTCCCTGAATTCTCGTGTGTAAATAGCACCCGATTTTTCCCTCCCGAATTTGAAAAATCATAAAACCCGAAAACGAAGAACCCTAGTCATACCGTGTCTCTAATGCGGTGTTGTACTAACGCTGTTACTTGCAACAGCATTACTGTAGTCGCTACTTTCGGTGGCGAAGTAGGAGTTGTGCTACTTTGTAAAATTAATAGCAGAAGAAGTACTACGGTATTTCTGTTACACATGTATGGTAGCGCAATTCTGTAATGTTACTGATCCTGTCAGTGCCCGCGAGCAATTTTCTCCCTACCCACATTTCTTACTTTCGAAACAGTGTTGCTAGTGCCATCACGCGCTCTACAAAGGGGCTGTATATGTGCCCGCACCTTCCTTGACTAGGATGCTCCATTGCATTCTTGGATCCTGGAGAGAATGACCCTTCAGCTTTGACTGAGGACAATGCAATGCCCATGAATGCCGTCAGGGTGTGTCAAATGAAGCCTTAACAGCGTGGTTACCAGGTGTTAGGTTCAAGCAGCGTGCTTTTCGTTCCAATTTCAGCAAAAAGTAGCGAATAATGTATCTTGTTACTTTTTTATGAGTAACGGTAGCGGTAATGTGGTATGTTAAAAAAAATTATTGATATTGGTATTTCGCTACTTCCTCATCACGTCACATCATTTTGGTAACGGGTGCAACACTGCTCTATTCACATGGTAGCTCTAACAAACACAGTGAGACATTTTATGTGTGTGTGTGTGCGTGCTGAAATATTTTGAAGTAAATGCGAATATTGCGGAATAGTGAACGAGAGAGTAATATCTAGTAAATCACTTCAGGACGAAGTGCAGTAGGCACATGGGCGAAAGGGAGGGTCGTTGCACCCCCAGGAGCTCCAAGCTCCACCATAGCATGCCAGTTATTACGGACAGCATGGCGTAGATGGAGGCCAGCAGGTGGACAAACTCTAGAGTGTAAAAACGTGAGTCTGGCCGCAAAGAGAAGGATGACACTAACACAAGATTCATATTTTTTAAATTAAACTTTTGCTCGTTTGAAAAAAAAAAAAAAAGAGCATTGTGTTGGCGTTGTCCTCCTGTTTGTGGCAAGACTCAACCATGTAATGTACAGATATAGTAAACTCAAATTGATTTGAATTTTTTAAATCTTTTGAACTTTGCTTTGATCGCAATGTCACATCGATCTTGATAAGTGTGTCGTTCTACCACAAACACGCATTTAATAGATGGCTTCCCCCTTTCTAATCAGAGAACAAGGGTTGAAATAAGAATCCCTTCCCCTCATATTCCAATACTATGGGCACCAAAGAATTACCTTTCAGGGCTATAACCTCTGGGAGCTTCACTATCGAGCCTTCATTGCTGCACAAAGCATTGTTTGTCGCATGTCATACATAGGGTTCTTCGCTTCTCCGGTTAAGCGGGGTTTCGGGGATTTTTCACGACAGTTCCCCCAAACAGGTTTTCAAGAATCCGGATAAAACCTGATATCTACCCGAAATTCTTGTGGTCCCTTCAACTTGTCGTTCTCGGTAAACCGTTGGAAAAGTAATATATCAGCAAAGAGAGCCATTTGTGACAACCTGAATGAGAAACAGTCTCACGATGCTTCGTTATAAAGGTCGCGAATTTTGCCCTGCCGACCGTAAAATCACTTCGTTATTTCAGTACATTCGTTATAAAGGAATTCGTTATAAATGTCCGAAATATACGTTGAATCCTATGGGCGCATGACTAGACCACAAAAAACATTCGTTATAGCGGTCTTTTTGCTATGAAGGTGTTAGTTGTGAAGGAGTTTTGACTGTATAACCGGCATACTAAAATTTTGGAATTTTGCGTCGTTTGAATATTGTGCAGAACGTTCCCGTGGAATTTGCGCACCCCCAACTTTTCTGACTTTTTGGGAGAGAACAAGTGTGCAAATTATGCGAGTGTATTTCAGGGCTCTATATGTTGTATTGTGTTGTGTTGTGATTGTACCCTGCCTCGATGGGGGCTTGGTCCGCTTTTTGCAAGGGTAACAAACAAGAAAAATCTGCATAAATTGCGACGCATTTCACAATTAAATTACTGCGAAACAGGGGTACAAACGCTTCTCAATAAAGCAGTCGGAGAGCTCAAATTCTGGCAGCAATGTCGCCAGAGTGTCTTCTGTGTACAGCCCCTATAGAGTGACTATAACTAAACGCAATTAGTATTCCTAGAATGAGCACCAACTTCAATACAGTATACTTGCAATTAATATTGCCATAGTGATGTACACATTTCCTTCAGTACCTTCTAAAAACTGGTAGCAAATTCTGGGTGTGCAATTTATTTACTCCCGAAAGTGTTCGCTTTTCCTTTGTTTGGAAAGGAGAGCCAAACTTTTTTGCTCGCGTCCATGTTGGAACAGTGGTGCATGCACATTAGGTGAAATTATGCAGTGGAGACTGCAATATCGTAGAAAGTCTTGCATATGCCTATATTAACAAAAAGCTACGACTGCAAATACTCATTGCGTATTCGCCACATACTAACCTGTAGACTCCTTCAACAATGATGATGATCTTCTTCCATGGCCTATTCGTCCGTGGCTGTCCCTCGACGATAGCCCCACGCAGTTTTCGTTCGAGATCTTTCATATCTACAATAATACATAGAAGTGTTAGTGAATCAATGCAATCCAAAGGTCCAGTCACTCATTTACTTATCACCACGGGGACATCTGACCCCACCTTGCCTGATAAAATTTTCAGTTTTCAAGCAATCAATTTTATTATGTCAATATCAAGTTACAACATCGAGAATTGCCCAAGAGCAGCGAAACAGCAGCTTGACATCTTATCTAATATCTTGTTGTTATTATCTATCTATTATCTTATCTTGTCTATTTCATTTCCAAATGTAACCACAAAATTAGCAAAAGCAATTTTACGTTGCCCTCCCTTGCATGCCCGTCATACCTCCTCATCTATTCCTCGAACCAGAAAACAATCACGAAAGAGAGAAATTTACAACAACAAAAAAAAAGAGAGAACGCTTCCTTACACAACCCTGTAAAGAGAACCAATCTACCCAAGCGAAACTAAAACTCGTAAATTGCGTACTTGCCTCGCAGCACATTAAATCTGACAACAGAGAGGTTCAAACGATCACCACTTGGATCGAAAGCAAGTAGGCACGTTTGTGTGAACATTGCTAGACATCTTACAAACTCACTGTTGTGTTTGAAGACTTTGATTGTCGCACCAGACAGTCGGCACCCCAAGATGAGCGACGCGTGGTTCAGCTCATCGCTCAGCAGAAGACATCCTCGACCGGCCAATGTTGGGATGTTTGTTGAATTGGTAGCAAAACCCATGCCCACCGTGAGGCAGTCTTCGACTCCCAGGAATCGTGCCACCACGGATTCCAATTCCAAGTGGATATCCAATGTTCCTGCACAGAAAAGCATGACTGATTCACACAGAGAAAAGAAAAACGGAAACAGCATTTTTAGCTACGGAAGCAACGGAAACGGAAACAGCACTGAGAACGGAAGCTTTTCCGTTGCTGTGCCTTTCTCAGTCACACAGTCCACGAAGTTAGCTGACCAGTGATGGAACTGACGAGAAGCTGCCTGTATCACTCTGGGAGCAGGAAAAAAAACAGTTTTGTAGCAGCTTTTACAGTCCATGGAGCAGAGCGTACCGACTCCTAATTTCCTTGCATATGGTGTAACCACTGTTCTGTCACAAACCGGTTGCTGGCGTAATATCGCATTAAAGACTAGTCTCGTGTCTCCAACAACACCAAATATCCTCTGAATTCGTACGTCCGATGGATATTCCTCAGATATCCATCGGACGTACGAAGCCGTTAAGACGTTATTCTTACATCCTGAGGATATTCGGTGTTGTTGGGGGTGCTATCATGCAACAAATAAATAAAATAACGTTCCAAACATACTCCCCAACATTTATTTAGGGAAAGGACAAAGCACTAAATTTTACGTGAAATTTTAGAACATACAGCTAGAAGTATCATTTCTTGCAGCTTCCCAGGGTTTCAAGTCTTGAAAGAGTTGGAGCATTCTTTTTTTTTTACTTCCATATTAGCACCGCAAAGCAACTGTGGCTATGAGTGGTGGAGAGATGGAGAAAGAACAGCAGGAAAGAGTGGGTTCGTACGCGTCCTGGGCCGACTTCAGGGAGAGCTACGCCGACATTAGTCTGTAAAGTCCGCCAGAAAACCCAAAGAAAGGATCAAGCAGCACGGCCGGTGCCAGGATTCGAACCTGCACCAGCTTCCAGTCTCGGCGTGGAGAGATTTGGAGCGCGAGAACACATTCAAGCGCAGTCGCATTTCGAACGAAGATGGGATTACGTGCGTGAAAAATCGTACACGCTCGTGTGACTCGCTCGTTATGAGGACAGTGTGTGTCGTTTTTAAACATGTTACAATGTGTCACCAAGCGCGTCGCAGTGTGCTTTGTATGCACGGTGAACACACGTCAGACATTTGAATCAATACGATGGATCAAATAAATGTCTATTTTAGCTAAAAGTCACTTTAGTCATTTCAGAATACCGAATAACTGGGCATCAGGCATGAAAACCAGTAGAAGTCGATGGTAGCCATGACCGGCTGAATGGAGAGCCAAACAGGAAGGCTCCCGATTGGCCGACTGGTATGCATAACGTCGTATTTTCTTTGGTCATGTGTCCAGTGTTGTGCGAATTATCTCAAACTATGGCCTCTACGGGAAGAGGTTGAGAATTCTTCGGAGAAGCGCCTTTCCACAATGAAGAGAGCCACGGTACAGCTTTCAGTTTCATTTTCACTTTCACTGCACGTTCGCAGCTGTTTTGGAGCAAACATGGCACAATAAGTCACAAAAACATGCGTTAGTAGCAGCATGTAGCAAGATTCGCTTTTTGGCGGTGTTTGGCATAAATGGTGCAGCAGTTCCATCACTGGGAGACACATGTCAAACATTCCGCCAAAATGAAACGAAACCCAGGACTGATATCAAAAAGTATACCTTTTTTTCCCTTGCAAGGCGCTATAGACTATGAGCAGAACTCCTCTGCACGAGTTTTTGGCCTAGCCGGCCCGTGGCTGGCATGCCGTGTGCGAGCAAATGATAAGACAACAACGTTGTAATCAAATGTAGAAACGACAGTAGTTTTATTTTTGATCGATGTTTGAATAGCTATAACCTCAGAAAATATCTGTGTGCAACATGATAGATTCCTGAACGTTCTGTGTTTACGCAGGCGTAATAATTCTTTGTTGTTGCTTTTTAATTCTACGGGGTGGTGACCTATAACAGCGTACGCGTGTCTGCATGCAATTGCTCAACGCAGGTGCACCACTGTGCTGCCTACATATGAAGCTCCGAAGTCAGTTCAATTCTGGTAAATTTCACAGTGACACGGTGCAGGTTTAACGCAAAATGTACGAACCTGGTAGTCAAAAAACAATCAAAACAGCAGTGTTGCAAACAGTGCAACAGTTGATACGCTGCTATCCAGATGACAAAGAGATGCACAACGCTGAAGCTGGTGGAATCTCATTAATGACAGCCACTTCAGTGTTGTGCATCTGGGGATCCGAACTGCTCTTTGTGACACCATATTCTGATCATTTTGACAACTGGGTCTGTAAATTTTCAATTGTAACTCTGCAGTGTGATGTTCAATCACTTTAAAATACGTCTGGATTGCATCACGTTCAAAGCCTTATGTGTAGACAACAGAATGTCCCACCTGCCCCGAGAAATTGCCGAGCACGGCATGCCGGCACAGGCACACTTTTATAGGCCACTACCCCGTCGAATGAAAAATGATTACACCAGCTTACGTTGAGGTATCTACGATGTTACACATCGTCCCTTTTTTTCTTCTGAGGTTATAGCTATTCAAACAGGTCTACATTATTCCAAAGCAGCTCTTATTTTTCACTGGATAAATGTAAAGCGCTGAGATATCATACCTAATTCGTGACGCGTGCTGCAGATCCCATTTCCGTATGTCCGAATGGAAGTTTCAACCTCATCCGCAACTGGTCCCGCGCTTTCCGCGAAGCCAAGGTAGTTGTAAGAGCCCATATTAATAGCTTTGGTCACAGTACCAGGCATTCTGAAGTAAGATAACTGAATTGCAGCACACAAAAACTACAACACAGCACAGCAGGAATTCTCTGTGTTCGAGGAGAAGCTGCTTACGTGAACGACCAATTGTTGTCGAGAGACACGCGGTCCACCAAGTCGATAACAGCACCAGGAACACTGCAGATCGGATGATTCCAGCAGTCACGAATACGCCGGTAGACGTTTCGTGTGTAGAAGCTCTCGAAGCTTTGATACAGTGGGACATAACCCTGAAAGCAGGTTTAAAGCAGAAGCTTTTTCTAGACTTTATTTCCAAAAAAAAAGGAGGTAAAGAAAAAAAAACTATATGGAGAGCAGCTTGGTTCACCCATACTCTCTGGTACTAGGGCAACAGCAACAAAATCCATGTACATATTGTACAATTGCACAAGTAAATTGTAAACGTCAAAAGCAGTTAATTGTGAGGATAAAAAATTACAATTCAAAAGCAATTGCAAAAGAAAATCAAATATCAACAATCGCAAAATTCTTAGCAAGAGCTACGGAATCAAGGACAACATCTAATTTGCCATTATAACGCTTTCTTCGACATCATGGATACTGGTAGCCTATCAAAGAGATAACTATTTAAGACACAAGGTTCATCAACATGCTAACGTCTGTCTTCTATAATCGGGTCTGCCAATTGGGATACTCGAATGATAAATTTTGCGTGTAATGTTGTACTGTGCCTCCTAACACCTGCTAGCCTACTGACATAAGAGATGAATACATCGCTCACAAAAGGTAGTTTTGCAACAAGAAGAAATTCGTGAATGTCACGCGCATGCACAACATTTAATTATTTAAAGAGTCGCTCCTAGGTGTAGTGTAAGGAACATTTGCAACGCACCGCAATGAAGTGAAGCTTATTTTCAGCATCTCAACCGAGGAAGATGGAGGCACAGAAACAAACTAGATACTCTCA
This sequence comes from Ornithodoros turicata, assembly GCF_037126465.1. Lineage (NCBI taxonomy): Eukaryota > Metazoa > Arthropoda > Arachnida > Ixodida > Argasidae > Ornithodoros > Ornithodoros turicata. The sequence continues at coordinate 61,519,598 of NC_088206.1, forward strand.
ATTTGTTTGGGGGCACGACACTCACCTCACGGTCTGTCTCAACAGCGGCATGCGTTTCTTCCAGTCCAACAGACCGCATAAAGTCACGAATGTGGCCGAAAATACCCAAGATGACATAGCTCACATATGTGGCCAACGCCATCAAGAGCGGTGTTTCTTCGAACTCGTCCCTGCCCATTCGTCGACGTGTAGCCTATGCAGAAGCAGAACAATGCAAAAGTCACACGCTAGCTTATCATAACCTGTAGCTATATGCTTATCATATGCTAGAACTGTGCCCCCACGCCAATGATTCAGAAAGTCTACGCATGTAATTGCAAGAAAACTATAAAAGCGCAAAAAGCAGCTTAATCCAATGCAACAACATGTCCATGTGCATAAAAGCAGCTATCAATGCAACAGCAAACAGGAGTGATTTGCGTTGAATTGTTCGGATGACCCGGTGATACGGAACATGGAGCTGTCACTCATCGGGACAACAAAGAGAACAGGAAGTCGGGGTATTTATATCCGCTTTGCACATAAACAGCAGAGGTGAGATGAACCGGAAGAGTATTTTGCAACTTGTGTGTTCACGGTATGCACAAAGTGAGTTTAAAGCACAAAGAAGTATTCGCTCTCAAGCTAGACTGCACGTGCGACACTAAAATATAAAATAAAAGGAAGAAGGAAAACAGTCCTAACTGCATGCTTTTGACGAAGTGAAAAGGTAAATGATGCCATAGTGTTCTATGTCCTGTAGAGATTAAATATTTTTGTGGAACCTGTTTCCATCCATCCTGAACAAATGCTTCTGCGTTAACCAGCGTTCACGAATGCCTTGTCAGTTCTGTAGCCGGACACATATCTGAGAGGCACACGTTAGCAATCAATATTCTAGCAACGCTATGCACAAGCTAGGTACATGTTGCCATTTCAAGTAACTGTTACTATAGCTACCAGCTAAGTAAGCAAACTATTGACTTTTTTGTTACCTTTAATTGTGTCTGTGTACGCGTGAATTACAGTAAACGTGTAATATCATAATGAAGCCTACTATATGCAGTCGAGCAGAAAGTCTGAGAACATTACTACCGCATATAAATGCAAAACTTAAGCAAGTCGGTCGCGGGACACGCCCTTTATTAGCCATTCTGCGCATCAAGCACACACGTTTGCAATTTCGTTGCAAATGAATTACTCACGTTACGTACGTTTCGTGCACTATATTATCATTGACGCCGTCAAGCATGCACTAGATCGCATTTCATTTCCCCCAGCAGGCTCACGGGTACCGCATGACATGCTCGTGTTGCAGTTTCACAATACCCCGTAGTGCGAGCAGTGCAATGTATCACTAACGCCCTGCTGTATGGACATCATTGCTGTACGCTGCGTGGAGAGAACCAACCAATCTCCCTTTGGAACCTCGCATATTTGCAGAATTTAGAGCGGAGGTCGCTCTAATGAAGATCAAAGTATACAGTAGACACGACCGAAGGGCGCCCACGCTCTAGACGCTGTTTTTGCTCGTTCTGTTCGACATCAATAACTCGCACGATAGTCCTTCGACGGAGCAGTCGTAGGCTATATGCCGTGAATTTTATTTTAATGCCGACCTACCTTATCTTGTTCTTGTTTCGTGGTTCCGGTATGGGAAACTCCATTGCAGTGGCTTGCTGTTTTGCTCAGTATGCCGGTGTCTTCTTCTAGGAGACCCATTGCGCTGACAGGTAACTAAAGATAGCACCAATTCACATTAATCTTAACCAGACCGTTTTTTTTTTTTTACTTGATCAGCTTTTAGGAACACTGCACGCGCGTGATACGCGATGCCGATGTCAGCATGGCACGCGGTAGGCGCGGTATCAGTTCAGTTTAGAAAACTAGCCGTGCGGCGTTCATCAGGTTTCGTATAAAATCTGACATCTAACGTTCACCCAGTTGTGTACTGAAGTATTTAAAACGTGCAAAAACCGGTTGCTCACTCTTTAGGTTTATAGTTTAATGTGTGATCATACCGCCCAGGGCGCGTTTAACTCTGGCGTAATTCATAGTGGCGGTCTGGACACACTGGTTTGTCCCGGAAGTTTGCAGAAATAGGATTTCGATGTCTTTGCCGGGTTAGCCGTGGCAATCCATACATCACTTCCGGACAGTGTGAATCGTAGGGCGCGAACGTTTGAAACATGTAATCACACACAACTCTGTGAACAGCGAAATAGAGCAGCACTTTGCACCATATCATATCGCAAGCACGTGATGAATGGTGGTAAGAGTACATCTTGCGTTGCCTGAGCTCACTTTCCACGAACTCGACCTTATAGTGGCAGATAAGATTTCGCTGATCCGATGTATGCACAGATAAATGCGATCCAGACTGGGATAGCTTCTAACAAACAAGTCAAGTGGGTAGATAGCGCGTTGCCATCACCTTCGCGATAACAGATATCGGTGGCAGAAAACAGGAAACATTCTTTTCTGCCACGCACGTCACAAGAAGGATAAGTTGCACATTGTTGCAACATGTCGTAAAGGAGCACAAAAACGTGCATACTACAAACAGACATCGCATTTGTGTTTATTACGCATAACGTAGAAGTACAATACGCAAAATTTCGGGCATATGCACATATATGGTAGTCTGTGTTTCACGTTCAACTTGATGAACGTCGTTTTCAGCATCAGATAAGCTTAGCGACTCCCAGTTCATGGACTCTGCCTGCTTAGCAAGTTGGCAAGTTGCAGTTGGAAAGAAGCGCTCGCCATTTGGCATTCGACGTGTTTGGCTTGCTGAGCGTTCGCTTCTGGCAACACTGTGCGTGATCTGAAAACGGGATTTACTACTGAGGTCGACGCATCCGTTGTTTGTTTCATGCTTTCGTCTGCGAGTGTATGTGTGCCCGTGCTGTCGAGGAGCTATGGTCTGCCAGTTTGGCAGGTCGCACTTTTTGGCAATTAAGTTATCTCGGTTGCTCGCAGAATTTCTAATTTTAGACCACTCGCGAACCCTTTTAGGGGGGCAATAACAAGAAGTATATGCTCCGGTTTGTCAATAAACTGGCGAAAACTGGATATCGAAGAGATCATACAGATAAAAATAGAAGAGCGCGAATAAAAAAAGATAAAAAGAATGTCACTTTGGAACAGGTTTGCTTATTATTTTTTTATTTTTTTTTATTACGGAGTCACCGAGTCTGACCGCCTTGTTTGAAGACCAGTGTTTTTATTTGGCAAAAGGGCGTTCTGAATCTGGTCCCCCAGCGCGGAAAGAAAGACAAAGCAGATCTAAACGTTATGCTCAGTGGTGTTTATTTACATGTACATCGGACATCAATCATTTCTGTAATGCTGACGTAATAGCGGTGACGTCAACAGCTGTTGCCAATGCGCGCGCGGCACGTTAAACAAGACGTTTTATTTTCCGAAACACTGCATATTACAATTATCTCGGATATGTAACGTCAATGTGATTGACTTCCAGCGTTCATTTGCAGAGTCCTTCGATGAAAGGAAAGGTCACAGTCCGTACGTGATAAGTCATAAACATCGCGGTGATATCAGAACCAGCTCCGTGTCTGCTTTGAGATGTTGTTGCTACATGAGCAATCGTTGCGTTCCCCTTCCTGGTCTTCGAGGCCGTAGGTTGTTGGAGGATGATTTTTCTATGGAGGATGGCGTGCTTCCAAAGTACTTCCTACATATTTAAATGCTGCTGTAACCAGCATATATACGCTCGCAATTTTATTCTCCCTCTCTATTGCACGGTGCTTCGGCAACTGTAAGATTCCGTGACTGTTATAGTTGGCATGACGTTGAGAGAAACGAAAAAGTGACCAGTAACCAGTGCTGTCTTGCAGTTTCGTTCCCTACATCACCACCAGCAATGGGGTGGAGTATATCGCCCGCCCTGGCGATGAAACTCCACATTCATCATCTCAAAACAAAGTTGTTGTTGTTGCGGTTTCGTTTTGATACGAAAGAGGTAGGAATACGTAGGAGGTACAGCGTTAGAATCGGCTGGTCAGGTGCTGGAGTAACTTCGTATTTGGCTTTCGTTTCGGCATGTGTTATAAGCTTGCGTGAAGTCGTGAAAGAAGGAAGAAGCAACGTATATTTCACTTGCAGAACCTAAGACGTCGGTTGTGTAGCCATGAACATCTCCATGAGTAAAAACTTGCAGCCAAAGAGAGGACGGAGACACAACAACACAACAGCGGGAACTGCAGACTCTCAGCTAAAGGATTTATTAACAACACGTCAGTTTAAAAGGCGCAAGAGTATAACACAGATAGTGATAAAGGTAAGGATAGCGTGCTCCAATAAAGCTAGTCTCCTGCAAGATACTAGGTACTATCCCAAGCAGCACAATGTACTGAAAGTCGAGTGCAATAGGGGTAGACGGTATGTGTGTTATCAATGTTCTTTAGCTTCAGGAGTCTGTTCAAGGCCTTCCACCTACCCGTCCACCCCTATTGCACTCGACTTTCAGTACATTGCTCTGCTTGGGATGTGTACTATGTACCAACTACCCCAAATTTCTACCTTGATGAACATCTCTTATGTAAAAAACGAAAGAAAAAAATATGGTCCAAGCCGTCCCCGACAGGGGGCTCCGTCGTCGCCTATCCTCGGTTCAGTTTGACGAAAGCAAAAGCAAAACGTGAAGCAAAAGCCGGGAAGGCATCAGCGATGACGTCACCAGAAGGAAACCAACCAAACGATCACCTATAGGCTATGGACTGTTGACTAAAACAATGGACTTGTGTGTTTTGGTCGCAACCGTTCCACAAACTAGAGGAGAGAAAGCCACCGCTGATTTCTAAAAACAATGACCATAGCTGTCGTCTGGAGACAACTTGGCCACGGACCTTGCAAGCGCGACGTCTTGTACCCGGCACACAAAAGGGAGATAATTTACCCTCAGGCCAAGCGTATCCTGCAAGATGGTTGTTGGTCACGGTGGTGACATCACCCCTCGAGACATCTCTTATGCAGCCTAGTCTAAATTTAACGTCGACCTTGGCTGACGTCCAGCACTCGGTCGCGCTCGGCGTCAGCCCGGTGACGTCACCCCTTTCTCATCACTGGCACGGAAAAACCGACGCTTTCGTTTCACACCCAATGATTTGGAGGGGGGTAATGCCCCTGAGGAAAGTGCAGCAGTTATATCATTCGTGTAGAAAAGCGTCACTCTAGTGGTAACGCCTTCTTTTAACGAAAACGTTACAGTGTTGCTGGCTTTAAGGTCATATTACTCAGGCCATGTTGTAGAAAAAAAAAGGGGGAAAGGAAACTGCTATCAGATTGTAGGATTCCTTTCACCAGAGATCCGTTGACATACTCATTGCTGCTGCCTTCAGAGTTACTGATCTCAAAAAGCAACATTTACCCGTGTGCGGCAGCAGACATGGTACGTACGGTGCAACGAAAAACCTCGCCGCCAACGAACCACACTTCCAATTCTCGCGGCGTCTGCTGCGCCGCATAGCAAATACGCTATTCCTGCTTTCCTCCTAGACTCTATTCTGAACTCGCCTCACGTACCGCCTGCCATTCCGGCACATCTCACCCTCCCTTTCTCACTCTCGTGCGAGAAGCAAAATAAAAATGTAAGCCGAGGCACGAAGCAACAAAGGCGACAGCCAATGAGAGCAGCTCACGCCAGCGTTCCGCTTTTCGTCTGTTTTCGTTAGCAGAAACAGCGAGAGGGGACGCGAGAGAGAGAGCTGGCAGTCGACGCACTTATCTCTTGGCGTAGTATATACTTTGTGGAGTACGTGAGGTGCAATCCGAAGGGAGGGCAAATCGGCCGAACGTGAACGGCCGACAGAGACTTTCAGGGGGGAAACTTTGGCTCGACGATTTCTTGATTGTGTTTTGCTTGGCTTTGCTCGAGGGAGTTTCTGCGTGATAAAGGGAGACCGTCGTTCGGCACGTGTCGCTCGCAGAAGTGTTCTAATTGTTCAAGTGCACCAATTAACTGCGTTGGTCGCAATCACAACCAAGGTTGTCTACCAGTTCAGTCAGTGGGCGCTGGCAACCACTTCCTCCGAGTACATGAATGGAAACTGAATTGGCGATTAGAAGGGGGTCAGGGTCGCAAGTGCGGAACTTGTATATGGATCCATATCTAAATTAACAGATTCAAGAAAAACACATACGAGCTGTAACAATGTTGCAAACCTCAGAACGTCCATTCGTGGACAAAATAAAAAATTGATAAATTAAATAAATTGATGTACTAAAATCACTCCTACAAAGGCAAGAAACAAAAAGGCATAGAAACCAGAAATTTGGTAAATTATGGTGACAACTCCAGCCGGCAGACGATAACTTGTTTTTTTGTTACTTAGCTCCAGTGGTTGCTCACAGTATCGTTCAAGCTTGAGGATCTCGGGATGAGTTTCGAAATGTGAACATTCTGCTAATTTCCTTCATTTTTCGAAATGGAAACTCACTACCTCAGACTCAGGCGTCAGCACAAAATAGGGCGACGGCGCTTGCCCGCATTCATACGATGACGTCATCGACGTCACACGAAGCGCAACGGCAATGCGCGCCGTCCGCCGTGACGTCACGGCACTGTCACGTGACTCCATCGGCCTTGAGAACGAGTGTACGGGTTTGCTGCTGCAATGGTCGATTTCCCGAGTGGCGTCTGCGTGCATGGCGTGCATTTTCCTCTCGATAAACACGCACTCTTGGTTGTAATCCGAAAGCGATCTCTTCTACCAACAACTTGCGAGATTCCCGCGCATTTTTTCCGAGCAAAAGTTCTCTCATACATCCGCGCTTGACGGCCCTTTTTAAAGGAGGCAACACTGTAGCTGGAATGGTTGTTTTCGCTTCCAAATAGAAATCAGGCCACAGAGATTCTATATAGTTCTAAATAGTTTTCTGCAAATGAGCAGTTGTGTTTCAGTACAGTATTAAAAATGTCAACGGGGGAGGGGGGGGGTTATGACATCCACCCCTGCTCCACATAATAAGACCTTTGAGGTCTTGCAGATTACTGTCTCAAAACTTTTAACACTGGTCCAACTAGTAAAATGTAGTTTTGCAAAATGAATGCATACGATATAGTATGTTCAACAGGATGTTCATGCAGGAACCCCATGCTACAGCAAGGTAGGGGCTATGTGTGAGAATGAGCTGAAGCAATGACATCACTGGACTGTGTGCCGTATTTATTTACAAAGCTTCAACAAGTGGGGGAGGGCAGACTTGGTGGAATCCGCTAGGCGACACCGTAACCAGGTCCTCTTGACTAGTGGCTTTTAAGAACTGTCAAAAACAAGTCCCCAAAAACAAAAACAACAAAAAGAGTTCATCCTGTATGGGTTGAGGGGGCAGAGTATTACCTCGCGAGGTCGCGGCAAACCACACAGTTCGGAGAGCTTTCGGACGGGTGAGACAAAGCAGCGGGTCTAGAAGACGTCGTCGTCGTGCGCAATCTTCCTAGCGAAAGCAAACGTCCTCACCCAACAATTCAGGACACTCACATCACGTGGACACCGAGTCGAGGTCAGAGCACTACGAAACAAGTGGAATGGAAGGCTGCACCAATGAAAGTTGAGAAAAGAGAGATACCAGACAAGTGCTGTAAAAGTCGAAATGAGAAATGACCGGTCGCATGCCCGCAGCAACTACAAGTTGCAGACAGAGGAGGGGGCAGCTTTGTGGGACAGTTGTCCTCCGGTCCAGACATCCCCGCGAGGTTCAAGCCTCGGACACGGTCCGAGCCGACAAAGCGACCTCTGTTGGCCTTTGAGGTCCTCACAAACAACACCTCGTCGCGGACAGCCAGCCAAAAGCTCCATGCTTGGACAGAGTGGGTCAGAGCAATTCCACTCCACAAGAGACAAGATCAGAGTTCAATCACGGAGACCGCTCTAAGAGTCTGCGGCCGATGTTGAGACGGGAGGCTGAGACGCTCCTTTTGGCTGCATCTTGTATTCGTCGCCCAGAATCGTGGCAATTTCCCCTTGCATGAACGCCCAGGGGACGCTTGACCCCACAAGGGGGCACTTCTCTCCGCTTGGACAGTAGACTTCGCCCCCGCTGGCCGCGCCCTGCGACTTGATGCTCTCGCGTGAACAAGGAAAGCAGAACTTGTGTCCCTGAACAGATGGACACTGAACAAAGTGGGTGTCCTCCAGCCTCTCCTGACACAGGGTGCACTTGAGGGTTGGCAAAGCCGACGATGCGGTCTCTCCACTTGCTGCAGAGATGGCGCCGGCGTCAGGCTCGTGTCGAGAGGACTTCTTTGACGGGGCAACTGGCGGTGAGTGGCGAGGTCTGGATGGAGCACTGCCTGTCTCGGCTCCAGTGCGAGGTGATCCGGGAGGCAGAGCATCAGCAACGGACATGAGTGCCGCCATTGGGCTCGGACCAGTTGTTGGTCCGTTAGAGCCGTTTTGGAGGCTGGGGGGAGCACCTGTGGCCACTTCGGGAGATTGGGCGGCAGTACGGCTGCTCAGAGGAGACAGAGCGCTTGCGGTTGAGCTCGGGGTACTACAGACACTGCCACCGCTGCCATAACCTGAGGGGTGGGAAAATTGCAAGTCCTTTAGTACATGTCATGTCAATCATTATGAATGAACTATGAATCAGCAATCTCCAAATATGTAATAAAGAATGTGTATAATCTACAGGAAGGGAGCATGCAGAAGCAAGGGGGCTAGTACGGTAAAAGGTATCCAAAAGGTGTGGAGTTAAATCCTTATATTTACGGTGTAATATGCACGTAATACATGTATGAAGATTGTTTTATTTCGTGTAGTAAATTCATGAATTGGCTTCCCCTGTAGGCAAGCACCAACAAATCAAGATCAGTAATGCATATTCCGTAAACGATGAGAAGAAGAATACTCTGAGAGTGCTGACGATACCCAAGTTGCCATTTTACAGAAACACGAGGTCACAACCTCGAAGTGTCATCTGACCCACTCATTGGAATGGGTTCACCTTGGCTCAGTCCCACAGAGATAGCGAGATGCTTGGACAAGGCTAAGCTAAGCTTGATCCTCTCAACAGCCACAACAAGGACGTTGAGATCAACACTAGTTCCTGATCAGGGACACAGCGCGAAAGCGTTGACGTTGCTACGTGGTACGCCACGATTAAGATAACACTCGAATCAGTGTGCGCTAAGTTACACGAAATCGTTGACGGTCTGGTCTTCATTGTGGATAAGCCTTCGATGGGAGGATGACGAAATTTTTCTTCGTGCATGAGCGTACACGCAACATCTACAATCACTTCATTCAGCTATCTTGGACAGGCAAACTCGGATGAGCTAGCGCCAATGCCATGACACCTATCTCTATACGGGGACTTGATATCCAAGTCATGCAAGTCAGCACCTCATAATCTGATTCAGAAAAATGCGACCGAGATAAGTGCGGATGGGTGTCACGTCATACCATCCGGCAAACGTGGTAAGCCAAAATCGTTATCGCGCAGACGATGGCCTATCAGAACGCACATGCTAGCAACCGTTTTATCGCTTCTGCTGCTTCATGCGTTCGGACGAAGCAGACACACTTGGGGAGCCTGAAACAGATACCCCCGGGAGGCCTGGCAAAGGACTAACCCATGTCAATAAGAATGCTTCATTAGTGTTAACTGGAAAAACAGCCCCTTTTATGGCGTTCCGTACAACACGACAGTTTCATCTGCTTGCATGACGTCATCCGTTTATTCTCCCCGCTGTTCGACAAGTGGAGTGGCTTCACCTGCACTTATTCACGCGTCTCGGCATCAAATATCTACCGCACGACTTCAGCAGGTGGCTGCGTGATAGCTTGTTTAATGAGAACTATGTACGATTTGGCGCACCACGTGCGTAGAGCGATTCAGAAACACGTATCAACGAACGCCGGGTTCCCGCGTTGCATTAAATGCACACCAGAGCAGACGACAGTTAAAATTGCGTATACGTGTTCGATGTTTGCAGCATAGTCTTACGGCAACTCACCGGCAGACTTGAGTGACGTTGCAGTGTCGAACGAATAGACCCTTCCAACCATCGCATGCTCCTTCTTGTAGCCTCGAATATCGAAGGGCACCCCCATGACTGTAGTCGGCAGCGACTCGCCCCTCGTGAGCGGAGGCCGAGGTGGTGGACCGCTATCCGACTCGAGGGCTGCCCTCTTCGACGGCTCGGGTGCAGCCGACGTGCCGTCTTCCTCATCGCGTTCTCGCTTGCAAGCCACTGAATTCTGCCTGGAAGGCGGCATGCCATGCGCCGAGACGCTCACCCTAGCATCGTCGACAGCTCGCATCCGCTGACTGTATTCCACCATCGCCGCTCGCCTTTCGTAGCTCGTTCGGTCGACGGGCAAAACCGTTCGGTGCACCTCTGGTGGCGGTGCAACGGGTGCAGCTCGATGTACATCGCTTCTGTGAACTTCAGGAGGTGCACCGTTGAGTGTTTTGTAGACTGGACGTGCAACATCGGGGAATCCGTGCGCCCGCTTCATTTGGCGTGCTGTTTCGAGCACTACCTCGATGCGATCGGCGCCTTCGTAGTTGACGCAGCCCCGACAGACGGGCTCGGAAAAATCGTGTAGCATTGCCCATGGCATGCGGGGCAGGTCACACAGGTAGCAGTGCTGCCGGTGACCCCGAGGTAACAACGTCGTCATCTTTACCATGGGACGCGCATGACACCGGAAACAGGGGCCCCAAAAATGGCACACACAAAACAAACTCGCTCAAAATGGAGACGGCGGGCGGCAAGGCCTGAATCGGAAGCGCACTGAGCTGATTGCGCGTGCGCGCCACGGCAACGGAGAGGGCGCGTGACGTCACAGCTTCAGCTGACACCCGGCCCGTCGTAACGTCAGAAACGTCGCCCCCTCCTTTCGTTCTCTGCTGGCGACCCTCCCTCGCTCAGGCGTAATGGGAAAGGTCCGGAGACTGCGAAAACGGATACGTTGCCACGCCACGATGAATACGGTTAACTCGCTACAAAACACAACAACATTCCTGAGCCGGCCAAGCCCATCGTGACTTTCTGTGACCGTCTGCGGCTGATCACATCGCTGTCACCATTGATAACAAATATAGACGAATACAGATCAAACAGTAATGCCCTGCAAAGCCTTTCTGGATGTTAGTTCCAGCAGAAAGAAACCTGTCATCGGCATCAGACGCATGACTTTGTTCTACCGCGAAACGGCAGTATCGTCTGCTATCGGCCGTGCTTCGGCAAACGAAAACATAAGCCTTACATACGAGCTACGCATGTAACTTGACGTGTGTTGTGCGTACAATTTACATTGCGACGGGAATATCACGGAATAAACGGATACGTACAATAGGTGTAGATATCATGGGGGAGATGGGGGTTGAATTATCACTGCATTTTTATCACTGGGCGTTATCGCTGTTGTGTGCGGCGTAATGACTGGGAGATTACGACTCGAGAGTGGACAGAAATGGAACTACAGACTTTGTCCAGTACGGAAATAGGTGTCAAGAAAAGCTCCGACATACAATATATATATATATATATATATTAACGCTGTAATTTACGCGCTATTTAGCTGTAAAACTACGAGTGCGCGCCTTCTGTGTACATTCGAAGATATAAATGCACGACACGAAAAAAAAAAAAAAAAAGAAGAAAAATCTTGCACAACATTTGTTCAACACCTTTCAGCGCCGACACCGACACGACCGAATTCTCAACCTGAAAAGGTGACTTTCAAACTTAAGCTCACAAAGAAACTAGTCTCCAAGGGCATACCTCAGTCCCGTCTGCGATTTCCGTTGTTTATATTTTATTTATTATTACGGTCATCAAAGTACATTTCCTTCTTCCCCTTTCAAGAAAGGCTCACGGACCGCATTGACTGCATTCCAACAGACAAGTAAACCGCACAAACAAAAGAGCCGAAAGGAGCCCAGTTCCCCCCAGTCAGTTCTTCCAACCTGACGACATCAGCCACGCTACAACATGCGATCGCAGAAAACGCGCACGAGAGAGAGAATACTGTGAGAGAGAATAAAATACCAAACGAGAGCGATCACCTTTCTTCAGGAAAATAAAAGAGGCAGGCTACGTCGGCTACGTCACGAGCTGAGCCCCGGATGAATAACCACCGCCGCCGCGCATGCACAGTGTGAGCATGACGTCACCTCAAGGTCTTTCCCTCTCGCCTCGTTGTCGTTTGGAGGTGCGCCAACAACCGTAGTATGTGTGTGCGTTAGGATTGGGGCAGCGATACAAGACGTGCCTACACGCTTCAATAGTGTGAAGTGCTTCCTTAGAACCGCTTGCATAAAACGTTCACGATGCATGCGCACAGCTGCCATTGTTTTCGGTTTCGTACGTGCAAAGCAGTCTTCTGCTTTTCAAAGCAGATTAGTTTCGTTTTGATGCAGAAGACGGAGGGGGCCGGGAAATTTCGATCAGCTGTCCCGCTCTTCTCTGGACTGGAGGCAGATTCGAAGCACGACAATTGTACAATCTTTTGTTGATTTATTTATTGACTTTTGTATCCTTCTCAACAAAGCCCACACGGCAGAAAAAGCGACAGGTGTCTGACGCGTACTTGGATGATTTTCAAGCACATGAACGGGCTGGATTCCAATGCCACTGCCGTCCTACCGTCGAATGACGAGAGCATAAAAAACACAAAAGACGCATTTGCGTCAGTGCTGACGTCAAACGACGCAGAAGACAGAGGATGCCCACCGGCGCGCACACACACTGCTCGAAATGACCTTAGCATTCATCCATTGGATGCATGAAAACAGTACCGTTGCCAACGTACAATTTATTTCCAAGGATGCGGAGTGATAGGGGAGGCTAAAACAAGACATCCGCTCCAATGGGCGTGGCGAGGGAGATAACACCCTTTCCCTATCCCCGAGAAACGTGCATCATAACAATTCCGGTGTCACATGCTTCGAGTATAAATAACCTAAGCCCAGGGTTTTAAACTCAGACTCCACGTCTGCGAAGGATCTGCAATGTGTGACATCAAAAACGTTACTTTCAAAACAGCCTTCGTCAACTTGCACGGGACCTTGATACAAAACCGAAGATAATTTTTCTTTGCAAGGCATGCCTTTAGAGTCAACGTCTAGGTTACGGCTCTTGAGGGCTCTCAAGAACTCCTTGACGTCCTCTTGGTGTCTGGCACGTCCTACTAACAACGGGCCACCTTGAGGTTTAAACAGCATCCTCGCAGTCAAGCCGGAACTATCGCAGATTGATCGTAATACTTTGGCGTATCTCTTCACGTCACGAACGTGATCCAGTTGAATTAAGACTGCGAAACAGCCGTCCTGAAGTTCAGAGCGTGCAAGGCTCTCTGGTCGGTCCAGGAATGACGCTGCGTTCTCTGTGATCCAGTTGAAGCCGTCCCATACAGTGTGTTCCGGAGAACGCCAAGCATTAAAACTGGTCTTGAGGTGCGTTAGAGAATTTCTGCTGAACTGCGCATCCTGAAATAGGACGTTCCAGTCACGTGGGTTCACTGAGAACGTGGCAGAAACAGATATTTTCTCAGTGTTGCCCGCAGGAAGTTTGACAGTGAAGACAGTGCAGTTTCGGTCGTTGGTAATGAGAACGAATTCGTCTTCGCCACAGTAAACTGAACTTATAGCTTGCAAGTCTTCGACATCCATACCTCGATGGCTAGAAACACTTGGCCACGACTCGGCTCATAGCGTTTATTGACTCTTGCTGCTCCGCCCCGCCATCTATTGGTGGAGCCAATAGCTACTGTTTCAAGTTTCAAAACGGGGGCGAGCATCACAGAGATCGCAGGAAGATACAAGGGCAACAAAGAGGAAATTTAACATCGCTTTCTACGGTACAGTAATCCCACAAAGTCGTGGTTTACCTGTCCGTCCAAACAAGGCGTACATGCTATCCAAGCCGATCCTGCTGAATCCGATCCAATCCATCCGGTCCCTATCACACACCGTTTTACGAAACACGCGCAGCCACTGAAAAGGGGCGTGTTTACAATGAGTGTGAATTACCTTTTGCTTTATTGCAACAGCGATCATTTGGAGCTTTCCATCCCTTTCGCCCTGCATGATGTACACCCAAGTGTTTTGCACCGGAACAGAAGTGTTCATCTGCTACCAGGGTGTATAGGAATATGCAGCCTCAATTCGTTTAACAGTCTTGGTAACACCGCACTACCATTAACAGTCAGCACTGCAGCCCTCCAGCATACAGATCGCTCGGCCTCGCGTACAGCGCGATCGGGACGTTCGCTTTGAGCGAACCAGCGCCGCATTATCCCCTGGTGATACGCGGCGGAAAAGTTTCCAAGTACATTCTTCAGGCGAGGAACGCGATTCCATGTGATCTGCCTGAGTTCTGCGCTGTGTACGACCTTCCGCCTGTTTCCGTGCAATGTCTGAGAATGTGCAGCCCGGGGAACGAGCAAAACAAAAACCAGGGCCACTTTGTTGTAAAGTGTTGCAATCAGCACAAAAAGAAAAAAAAAAAACAAAAAAAAAAACAGCGGATCATAGCTGTGTTCGGCAGCAAGGACCGAAACGTGAAACTACATCTCGGGCTGCATATAAATGAAAGATATGCAATTGGTACTGTAGTTTATACATTTATTTTATTTAGTTATTATGTGTTACATAATCTAGGGAGTGGTTGGTTCCTCTTGCATGGTTCCTTCTCATGAAGTTTAGAAATAGACCTCTACCCGAGAAACGTCATCATGACGTTTGTAGACAGACTGAAACCGAAACAAATCGGCAGGGGAGGGCTGGGTTCCACGAATGGGCACTTGTTTGCTGCCTCCTATTGAAAGAAAAGTAGGACTGAAGGTCGCGTCCCTTTCAGGGACCATCGTAATCCCCTCGAGACCGTGGCTTTCGGGCGCGATCTTGTTCGCCCCTAGCTTTGAGCGTACTTCAACTCTACCAAATTGGTGGCGCTGTCGAACACTATGACGTCATTTGTTTACAAAACAGGGAGAGGTTTATTGGGAGTTCTTACTAACCGTCAAGTCCAAGTTGAAATCGTCCATGGGTATAATAGGCATGTCGTGACGTCTCTCATCGGCTATAGGCAGGGATTAAAGAAGTATGGAGGGCACTTTTAACATGTTTCTTTTTTCTTTTTTACTGCGTGATATGAACGCATACTACCTTCAGACACCGCTCCGCAAATAATTTCGTTTGGGAAGCGCGAATTTGCTGAAATGAATAAGTTTATAAGAATGCGCGCAGCGGTGGCCATTAGCACTTTTTATTGGCAGCCGAGAATCGTCTGCTAGCGAAAGCGACCAGTCAAGACGCGGGACGGGCGGCGCGATATGACCGTCCAGGGAAGGATCCCTCCAGGGAGACTATGCTCGCTGATTGTCAAGGAACTTGATGCGTCGAGATAAGTAATCGGAACGCGCCTATTGGACAGCGTTGCGCACGGTGCTCCCCGTTGTCCAATAGGCGCGTTTCGGTTATTTTCCTCGACGCATCGAATTATCTCTACACTGATCGAATTTAGCCAACCGGGATTGAGCGCCGCAGTCATACTTTTTGTGCGAATTATATATCCAGTGGATGGTAGGAGAGAAGGGACTGTCTTTAGTAGCACTGTTCCCGGATTTACTTTGTCCGCGATAAGACACCTCTAGAAGCCGCAATGGCAAACTCTTTCGCACAGCTATCAAACAATTTTT
Source organism: Ornithodoros turicata (assembly GCF_037126465.1). Classification (NCBI taxonomy): domain Eukaryota; kingdom Metazoa; phylum Arthropoda; class Arachnida; order Ixodida; family Argasidae; genus Ornithodoros; species Ornithodoros turicata. The sequence continues at coordinate 61,535,254 of NC_088206.1, forward strand.
GTTCTGATACCAGTTTTAACCACGGAACCTTTTTCGTTTCCGTTACCGCATCCGTTGCTGGCCCATATTTGTTTCGGTTTCAGTTTCCGTTACCACCATTGTTGGTTTCGGTTCCGCCCCCCCTCCCCGGTTCGAAGCCTTATGTCTGGCACACAATGTATATATTAAAATACTTCCACATATATATTCTGGAATATTTTGGGAGGACTTCAGGGACACGTGCACGCAACACCGAATATTTATTCAAAAGTATAGTGCGTAGAATGGCATGGTTTTCACGACTGTTGCTCTCGCTTGTGAAGTTGTGACTTGCAAGTCACCATGAGCGAAAAGAACTATATGCTTCCTCTCTTTACTGCATACTATTTACTTATATGTTTCAGTTTGAGAGCTCATTTTAGCTTTACTTCCTCATCGTAGAACGTGAAGAAAAACAATGTGCAAGTTTCCGGCGATGCAGAATCAAAAGTAACAAAGACGGTTAAGAGCATCAGCTGTTTACTATATACATTAAAAACAAGACTTTCGTGCAGTAGGCTGCACTTCTTCAGGTTTGAGGACCTGTTACAAGTGGTGAAGCACTTGGTTTTTTTATATATGCTTCACCACTTGTAACAGGTCCTCAAACCTGACGAAGTGCAGCCTACTGCACGAAAGTCTTGTTTTTAATGTATATAGTAAACAGCTGATGCTCTTAACCGTCTTTGTTACTTTACTTCCTCAGTTAATTTTAATTCCCTTCATTCAGCTTTATTTCATAAATTTGTGTAAATCACGCGGTAAAAGATCGTAATAATTCGGGTCCGGCAGTGCAGGAATTATTACCGGAAATAATCTTCGTTTCCGTTTCAGGTATTCTGAGTGTGCGATATCCGTTTCTGTAACAGAACGGTTAACTCCCGTATTTGTCTCCTCCGGAACCGTCATGAATATGTGACGAGCGGACACACTCTAAGAAAATAAGGAGTAATTTTCATCCTTTTGGGGATTAAATGCTTATACTACATACATGCTATACTTACAGAATGAAACTGCAGTTTATGAAAAAATTTTGTCACGAAATTTCCGCTTCGCCGTTCCAAGACAATACCTCCATGTTGTGGGCGGCATGTTGTGGTAGTGTAGTGACAACGGAATAGTGCAGTGCGAAACTTTCTGGCAAGAGCCAGAAGTTACTCCAGTTACTGAGTTACTTAAAAAAAAGAACGAGTTACTTCCAAGTTACTTCGGACACAAAATAGCATTACGCAGGTGCAGCGCGCGTGAGCAGTTGAGTTAGAGCTTGAGTTGCCTGCGGAGGAGTGCAACACGCTTAGATCGTTATCGTTTACATCCAACAATAGACCTCTCCCTGTTTGTAAACAAATGACGTCATAGTGTTCGACAGCGCCAAAATTTGGTAGAATTGAACTACGCTCGAAGCTATAGAGGTGAACAAGGTCGCGCCCGAAAGCCACGGTCTTGAGGGGATTACGATATGCATGGTCCCTTAAAGGGACGTGACCCTCGGTCCTACTTTTCTTTCAATGGGAGTCAGCGAACAAGTGCCCGTTCGTGGAACCCAGCCCTCTCCTTCCGATTTGTTTCGGTTTCAGTCTGTCTACCAATGTCATGTTGACGTTTCTCTCGTAGAGGTATATTCGAACGCTTTGCATCTTACTCCCTGCGGGCGCACAATGGTTCAGCTTCATTTCAATGGCAGCGGTTCTTACTTCCTGAATGAAATACTGTCATTGATTGAATATCACGTTTTATGGCAAAAAATGCCATGAAGGAACCTCCTTGGTTCCGCCTTCTACCTTGGTGCCATGAAGGAACCGGATAGAAAGCAAGAAAATGTGTGGACGTGAGTGAAAAGCGAGTTAAAGGTAACTTGGAACTTAATTAACTTAACTTACTTTGGCAAAGTTACCTGAAAAAGGAGACTGAAAAACCAAAGGGGCTGCCAGGCACACGTACACAGAGAGAAAAGAAGGCTCCTAGCTCTTCTTCAGACTAGTAGTCTGAAGAAGAGCCTTCGCTCGAAACGTCACCCCTCATTTCTTTGCTCCCCTCTTCGGTACATCAGTGCCCCCTTCTTTTCTCTACCTGAAAAAGGAACGAGTTCCTCTGAAAGTTACCACAGCGCAAAAGTACCGAGTTAAGTTACAAGTTACCAAAAAAAGGAACTTAGTTACAGTAACGAGTTACCTTGAGCTCTGCTCGAAATAAGCGCCCACCCTGTCTGAAAAGAGTCTACGTACTGGAACTAACTATCCATCTATGACACGCCCTCAACCAATCAACATGGCAACCGCCATTATGCACGTGCATAATGTACAAAATAGGCTCCGCCTACCGATTTCAACAAATCAGGGGCGAGAACGTTGTCATTTGGGATGATGGTTGGCTAGGAGCGTGCTATGTAGTGAAACTCATTTTTGAGAGTGCAGACAGCACAGCCGGCACCGGGATTCGAACCAGGGTACCTCCCATGTCTCGATGTGACATGGCCAGCACGCTAACCAGTCACGAACGCTCGTGCGAAGGCGGCGGTGGTGCTTCTGAAAGTGGTGGTGGTGGTGATGATGGTGAAAGGGCTAGCCGTTGTCGGCCACACAGAGGTCGTGCGAAGGCCAATCGCAACGTTTATTTGAAATAGTGGCCAACCAAACGCTTTTCACGTGCCGCTGCGTGACATTTGGAGCGCGCCAACTTCAAAATAACGACATCGCTTGCTAACGAGAGAGTTCAAGATCACGCCAGTCATATCACGTGAGCGAGCGCGCGCGATGTCTTTTCGTGCTCGAGGAATATCCTGCGGCTCAGCCACAAGAGATTCCGTAGCAGACGACAGGGCCGGTGCTGTCGTCTGCTATGCGCGCAGTATTCCACTCCCGATATTCAGGCGTCGTGGGAGCGCTGAATAGTAAACACGTCGAAACTTCTGGCCCGTGAGCAGTTGTTTGCTTTCTTCCACTAGAATATTCCGTGGGATTGTCGCCCGTTTGAACGCACGGTTATGTAGATTTCTTGCTTAGATTGTGGTGGCCGCCTTCATGCCTTCCTCTATGCTTGCCATACTTTTTTTGTGTGTGTTAGTGCCGCGAAGCAACTGTGGCTATGAGCGGCGTACAGACGTGGACAGATGGAGAGAGGACAGCAGCAAGGCTTGGGGGACAGGGGGGTTAGTATGCGTCCTGGGCCGACTTCAGGGGGAACTGTGCCGACATTCGTCTGGAAAGTCTTCGGAAAACCCAGGGAAAACCTCAGACAGCACAGCCGGTGACAGGATTCGAACTCGTGTCACCTCTCAGTCCCGGCGTGGAAAGCGATCATCCTAACCACTATGCCACGGGAGCTGGTCCTGCTATACTTTCCTGTCTATCTAGAAGGGTAGAAAATCAATCCCGCCAATACTTGGAACAGGGACTGCGCCCAGAGAGAGGACGGTGCCCAGAAGAAGAACTGTCTCTGTTTGGAATATCAGCGGTTCCTCGTCCTGAGGCACTTCCCTCAACGTTTCTATCTATCTAGATCTCTGTGTATCTCATTGACGCCAACGTTGTCAGCATTTAGCGACTTCGCTCCAGTGTATCGTTCCATGTTACTGCAATAATAAAACCAATGTACTTTTCCGTATTCTGCCTCCAGCCTTTTTGTTCCTTAAAAAAAAAAAAAAAAAAGGAAACTAATTTCGCTATCGCTACTTGACGTACTCGTACAGCAGTTATCAGACAGCTGACTGTGCGTGAATCTAAGTTTGTATAGAGCGTGCTTAAAAAAATAAATAAAAATAACAAATCACGTTCGCACGCATCGCGTGCTGATCCAAAGCAATCGTGAACAAGATGGCTTCTGCTGCAGCTTTCGGTCAAAATTCAAATTGGGCTGGACATAGGATCCTGAATGCCACACGTCCGACTGTACCTCCGACATCGCCCAGGATGCCACAGTCTCGGACGCCCAAGAGGTTTCAGCAACACGCAGTCGAAGACATTGAACTCGAACAGGATAGCAATGCTCTTCTGGAATCGCAAGAAATGCTGGCCGCGTGAGTATTGCCTTGCACTGAGGGAAGTCTGAACCGAGAAAATTAACAACCTAAAAAAAAAGAAAAAAACTGCTTCATAATAGCATCGAGGGTGGCAGTGGTATGTCTGGTATACATACCACAGCGAAACTTCCAGTCTTATTGTCCACAAAAAACTATTTCCGCGATGTTTCAGAGATCGTCCGCCATCGAAGTTAAAGGGAATGACATGGCTACTTCTGCTACCTGTCGCTTTTATCCTGATCGTCATCTGCATCGCTTACGCACAAAGAGGTAAGAACGCGACGCTATTACACACGACAAATCGGTAAACGCGTATAGGAACCGTCAGAAACTGCGCATCGGACCATACTAACAACCAGTGGTTTATCCAGAATCGCAAGCACGGTGGGGGAGTTTAAAAAGGTGGCGTGGGGTCAGTATTAGTTACGGTATAACAGCTTTACATATACAGGGTGTGTGCAGAAAAACGTGACCCGCATTTAGGCACATAGCTTGTTGCCTACCTAACTAACGAACTTCCGGTGGCGCACGATGGCGCATTTATGCGTGCGAAATCTGCAGAAAAATTGTGGAAGCCATACTCAGCTTAAAAAATAAACGGAACAACGAAAACGTCGGCTTCCGTGCATCAGAATAGGGCAACATGGTGGACAACAGGGTGTATGCGAAAGGGCAACATGGTTGACGTAGGAGAGTTGTGTTCAAGTACCGCTAGGGGAGCTATCGGTGCATTAATCGAAACGATGTCCCACATGGATGGTCATCGGCAGTACCCCTAACGCTGCCTGCACATAACTCTCCTGAGACTGAAATGCACTACCATGCACTGTCATGACCGCCCTATTCTGATGCATGGAAGCCCATGTTTTCGCGCTCTGTTTATTTTTTCAGACTGAGTATGGCTTCCAGGATTTTTTTTAGCTTTCGCACGCATAAATACGCCATCGTGCTCCACCGGAAGTTCCTCGGCTAAGTAGACAACGAGTTACATGTAAAAATGCGGGTCACGTTTTTCTGCACACACCCTGTATATCTGCCGACATGTGCCTAACGTGGAAGGACAGGACGATGACCCTTTTTCACAATGGCCTATGCGCATGCGCATGACCTTGACGCGCCGGAGAGGGTTGCCTCCGTCTTCACTAGATGGCGCAGTATGGAGATGATAGAAGTGGGGACCAGTGGGGAGACCGCACGAGCGGCGCGAGCTCGTCGGTCCCACTCCGGACCGGTTTTGGTCCTTTGTGCTCCCCACGTGGATTTGTTTTGACGCGGGCCGAGCGTGGCCGCTAGGATACGACGCGTTACGTGAAAAACGTCCATTCTCGCTCATACTGTACTGTGAGCCGTATCGGCAACTATTCCGGGGACGCATGGTGCATCTCTGCGCGTCTACAGCACGACCTACTAGATTATATAGCGACCATGTCAGGCTTCAACTCCTGTGCAGAATGTCGTCCGCACGATCCGCTATGCATCGGCCCGCGGGATCATCTTCGTGATCGGGCAGTTGAAATTTGAATTTTGAACGGACACGGGGGCAGCGGTAGCAGGAGGCAGCAACGATCGGTGGCAGACTTTTGCGGGAACATATGTCTCATGGGACATGCACTGACAGTAGGCAAATTCTAAAGTATGCATGAGTAAAATATATTACAGTCAAACTCCTTTACAACGAAACTCAGGAGACACAAAAAAAAAATCTGCAGTAAAGGTATTTTCGTTAAAAAGGATGTCTATTATTGGACCTATAGGGCTCCAGCGGGACGGCAAAAAAAAAAAAAAAAAGAAAATTGCTGTAGTGGTATTTTCGTTAAAAAGGTGTTCGCTATAAAGGAGTTTGACTGTATAACAATTGAATAACCAAGTAAGCGGACCGATGCCCAGCGCCACCGCTACTATCCAAATTACGATGATGAGGAGGGGTGCAAATACTATGTATATTCTAGTACGTCGTGGTCTATACGGGGTGCCATCCTAAAGCTCGTGTCCTCAAAGTCCAACCAAATCTATATGCGATTCTGCACTGTATCCTTCCAAAATATTGTTTCTCTATGCGACTGGGAAATAAAATTAACGAAACTATGCCACGCTCCTGGCAACATTGCTCCTCCACAGTCGATTTCAGTCCCGCTCTCCTCACCAAGATCAATTACTATGAAAAGAGCAGCTGGCAGTCTTCCAACGTGGGTCGGAGAGCGGAGACTGGGAGGGCGCGGCAGCACTGTTGTTAGGAGACGGACGTCAGAGACCTCGGTGACGTCACCATCCCTTGGAGAATCCGAAACAATGAAGTTTTGCAGGTTCTACCGGAAATTCCTGGAAGCACGTGATGTTCACTGACGGCACTGGCGGTGATATCATATCTGTTTAGGAAACAGGTGGCACGCTCCCAAAAGCAGATACGAATGTTCCTATAAACTGAACCATGCGTACTATACTTTCTTGTGACGTTTGTCCTTTTTGTATGTCGCCCCACAAATTGCCTAGCGCACAGGAATCCATGACCTATACCACAGGGGAGTTCAAGCTGAACCGCCGTTTCTGTTTGCAGAGATTAACCAGGCAGAGACAACGGAAATCGTGAATGCCGAAGGTGCGGGAATAGCCTCCCTGTTCCCGCCGACAGAATTCGGTATGCTTCCAAGAATGAAGTACATAAAGCACTTTCAGACCACGATCCGACGCTTAGAATCTATGTGCTAAACAGAAATACTCTTATACCCTGCAGAGGACGACTACACGGAAGACTCCAACGCAACGTCCAGCACCTTCCAGCCAAACCATACCCTCGGCTACTTTCAATGACGCTTGAGGACTGATGGCACCGACACATCGTGGGCCGAAACGAGGCGTATGTAACAAACGTCGAGATTTAGGAGATCGGAAGGCGTTCGCGAAACATGAGGAGCCAATCGCGTTGTTTCTTTGAAGCGGGTGACATCACAAATAGCTAAGCTTCGACTTGATAACTTCCTTTATCGTAACGCTTTCGTAGTCTTCTTACTAAAACTCGACGATCACATTGCCGAAATATGCAGCACTTTTTATGTCGATTAGTCTAACATCTCGAATCTAGTCGGTCAATGTCTCCCGCAAGCCTATCACCACCTAGATAGAGAAAGCCTGCTGACTCGTCGACGTGACGTAACAACTAATAGTCAACCTATCAGGATCGTGCTTTCAACGGTGGTAGCCAATAACGAACGTGCTTTCAGCGGTCGTGGTTATGCAGACGAACCATCGTCGTCTGCGAGTGGTGATTGAACGTCCCCGCGCGTACTAAAAGGGAAAACTTGGAAATAAAGCGCAAAACGGTCCCATATCTTTCTCAAGACTGATTTTCTGGAAACTGTGCTGCACTTTTTGTCTACATATTCAGGTGTACAGGTTCCAAGTTAGCTGCAATCATTTGCGCGTTCTTGAATTCGCAGATCGGCGATTCACAGTAGCAGACGAGTTCTGGCTTTATATGTCCACGTAGCAAAGGAGGGAGGCCTTCTGTATCTAGGTTGCGTTGGCATAACATGCAAATGAAAGAATTCGACAAGGCGAAAGTCAGAATAGAGATCAAAAGGGCCGCGCAAGCATGATCAAAATACGCATGTTCAGCGATCAATACCAAAGCTAAGCCAAGCCGAGCCGAGCCGTTCCCATGACGACCACACGCGTCTGCTACACAGTACATATCATGGACCCGCTATACGTAGCTATCAGTTTATTTCGTCGCCGGAAATTTGCGGAATGCGCTCAGACATGTACGGACATCTTGGACAAGGACCCTTCGAATCAAGTAGAGTGTATTTCTTTACCAATTAGTAGTAACGAAATGACGTACGCTCAGAGTTGAGAATCCCCACTAACTCGTTGCAGGCGGCCTGGTGCCTAAAGATGCAAGCCCTCACGAAAGAAGTATACGTAGACGACTTGGACGTCGATGAAGAAGGCCTTGCCGAGTCCCTTCTTGACGACCAAGCCGTGGCACGCGTTGCAAGGCCTGGGACGTCTCTACGGACACCGGCACAGAATATCAGCCATGCGCTCCGGTGGGAATGAGAGTGGTGTCCTTCCCCAGAACAAAGAAAAAAGCTGATTAACATGCATGTGGGAATTGTTGTTGTTGGGGGATTGTCTTCTCGAGCTACATATGTGAATAAAAGATGTTGCACGTGAAGTGATAAATCTTTCGGTTAATTTTTGCATGGAAGGTTGTTGCAAAGTCGTTTTGAAAGGTACATTCACCTCGTGCACTCTGACCGCAATCGAAATTTACTGCTGTCCAGGCCAGTGACTAGGTCTGGACGCCCTGTCACCGGTGTTGTCCGACCAGACACTCAAGGTGGCGGCGGGCCAGGTTTGGAACGGGCCATTCGCACGGCCCGCAGCGCTGCGACAGCGCGGCCCGCTACTAGTGCCTCGGCCCGCAAGACCCGTCTCTCTACGGTAAGGAAGGCTCGTTGTACGCCACAATTGTGATGCCTGGCGTGAACCATTTTGCAGGCGGTTGCTTTGGGTCAACCCGGCGGGCAGTTTATCAACCTGGCCCGCTTGAATGTGTCGAAGTATGCGGGCCGGCCCGCCATCGCCAAGCCGCTGTTTCAGTATTTGTACTACCATGAAAATGACACGCGCCTGGTAAGTTATCAACGTGACTTCATTGTCACAAACTAAGATGTAGCAGGTACTGATTATAACGATGTCCCACGCATATAAGGACAGGAGTCACAACTATATCCTTAGGAGACAATATATTTGTCAACTACAGGCTTTGGACCTCGCAGCGCAAGCAACTCAAGCCTGTGACTACAAAGATTGGTGGTGGAAGCTTCAGCTTGGAAAGTGTTACTTTAGGTATGCGGATTCCAGAAGACAGCTTTCGACACCATCGTTATATCCGAACTCTCCTTCACCAGACTAGGGATGCTGCGGGACGCCGAGCGCCAGTTTAGATCTGCCCAAACGCAGCAAGCTATGATGGACACTTTCTTGTGGCTAGGAAAGGTGATCAACGAACGAGAAAAATGAACGAATTTCAAGAAAGGACTCTTATGCTGTGCAGGTGTACATTCGACTCGACCAGCCTCTGGCCGCGCTAGAAGCTTACCGCCAGGGTCTGGATTTGTTTCCTGGTGACGCCACGCTGTTGACCTGCATCGGACGCATCTACGAGGTACGAAATGATGACGATGACGATACAAAGACACTTATCAGTGCCAGAAGAGCGTACAGCCATCATTGAATGTCTCTGCCTGAATTGTCCCTTTCAGGGCCTGCACGACATCAATCTGTCAGTCAAGTGCTACAAGGATGTCCTTACCCGTGATGCCATCAATGTTGAAGCCATCGCGTGCATAGCTACGAACCACTTTTACTCGGATCAACCTGAAGTTGCTCTTCGATATTATAGGTTGCATTCCGTGGCCACGGTTCACGAAGATCAATTGCGTTCGCATTGTAACCCTGTGTCAATTTTTCCTGAAGACGATTTCTCGCAGACGCCTACTGCAGATGGGAGTCTACACTGCGGAGCTGTACAATAACTTAGCCCTGTGCTGCTTCTACGCTCAGCAGTTCGACGTCGCTCTCACGTGCTTCGAACGTGCCTTAGCCATCGCAAACGACGATACGCTGCCTCACGTTTGGTACAATCTGGGACATGTCGGCCTAGTGAGTATATCAACGTTATCAGGAACTAGCTACAAGGGTACGCGCCGACCATGTTTAGCCTTATACAGTTGATGGGCCGTGTGGCCTAGAAACCTTTCGTCTCAGCCGGGCCTGCGCCCGGCTGTGATGGAGGGAAGGCCAGGTTCGGACCGAATAATATGGCCTGTGCCGAGCTGTAATTCAAGTGGAAACGGAATGCGCCCAGTTTCGTGCGCACGTAGTGCTTACGCGATCGTCGACACAGTTTTCCAGTTGTAGGAGCCGCAAAATCACACCGAATAGACCCCTAACCCGAGAAACGTCGTCATGACGTTGGTAGACAGACTGAAACCGAAACAAACCGGAAGGGGAGGGCTGGGTTCACGTATGGGCAGTTATTCGCTGCCTCCTATTGAAAGAAAAGTAGCACCGAAGGTCGCGTCCCTTTCAGGGACCATCGTAGACCGTAGACCCTCAAGACCGTAGCTTTCGGTCGCGACCTTTGTTCGCCCCTATAGCTTTGAGCGTAGTTCAACTCCACCAAATTGGTGGCGCTGTCGAACAGTATGACATCATTTATTTACAAACAGGGAGAGGTCTATTACCATTCGAAACTATCAAGGCAAAAAGTCGTCGACGCATCTGCCTCGCGCCACATACGGATGGGCAATTATGCAATTTCGGCAAATGTAGCGTTATTGATGTACACAGTGGTCACAGTTCGCAGAGGGGAACCCACCGAGGCATCAACGTGCTTTGGCCCGCTCTGTATAATACATGCAGGTTGCCATGTATACGCTGGTGTTTAGAGCGATTTGAAAGTTTAATTGCATCCTTCCAGGTGTCCAACGTCAGCCACAGTTTTTGCATCCTTTGCACAGCACATCCACCATACTCTCTTGCTGCAAGGACTCTTCTTGCTCTCACTCGTGCTCCTCCTCCCTTGTCGTTGACAGGATGGGGACAGCGGCGTGCGCGCGTTTTGCCGCGCGCTAATGCCGCCATTTTCGGTCAAACAGCGCTGGTAGGAGTGTGTCGCGAACGCGATAGTCCACCCATGTCTCTATCGGCCTGTGTTTTTTTTTTCTCTCTTTCTCTTTTTCCTGTGCGTGGTACCTGCATGGGAAAAAAGCACCGCCATGATCTCGCTTTTATTCGTCTTTTCAATGAAAGGTTTCTGGGACTCAACTCGACGGACGTAATCTACCAGCTCGCGTGACTCAGTGGTTAGCGTGCTGGCCATGTCACGTCGAGACTGGGAGGTACCCGGAGTGCCGGAGGTGCTGTCTGGGGTTTTTCCTGGGTTTTCCTCAGACGGCTTTCAGACATAATGTCGGCACAGTTCCCTTAGAAGTCGGCCCGGGACGCCCCTAGGGCGTCAGTCGTGACGTTGCCACCTCTGAGAGGCCGACAACGGCGAGCAGTTTCACCAGCACCAGCACGGTCGTAAGCAACGGTTTCCGATGCCGTTGGAAGATGGGCGTTTCGCGCAGCCCGATTCGGCTTCACGCGAGAACAAATGGGAGGGCAGCTTAACAGAAGTGCACATTTTAATTCCGACTTACTTTAAGGGACCGATTTAAGGGCAGCAGTGTATGTACACTGGTTCATGGTGGGTTGACAGTCGCACAGGTTTTGCTGCCGTACGAAGTTCGTGCACTGTTGTGGTTCCCGCGCCTGAGGTACATTTGAGGACGAACGCCAGCAAACTTCCTCAGCAAACCAATCACAAAACGGTAGTGAGCTTGCTTTGAATAAGGTGATAAAAGCACTGAAGCGGTTGTCGAAGTTTACTAACATCACGCGAATCAGAAGCTGCACTGAAAATCTGCTCGCATTCCTGTGTCGCAGGCTAACACCTCCTTGGGAGGAAACACTCTTAACATCGCTAGAGTATGTCCGTCAGTGGAAGCAGACGCCAGAAGGGATTTACGGCACGTCTCACAGCCTTTTGTTTGGGAGAGTACCATGTTCACAAGGAAACCGCCCAGGTGATTGACAATGCCACGTTTCACACCTGTGGTTGGCCAACACTTCTTCAGTGCATACTTCAAATCCTCTTTTTAGTCTAACAGAAAATAAATTTTCCAGACAATCATGCAGGAATTGTCCGGCAAGTACAAATTTATATTCCTGTGTGAAGAGGTAATCGTGCAGCTTCAATATCACATTAGTTGAGATAAGTATGCGTGTTTGGAATGGCTTCCAAGAACCAGAGAGGTTCACTCTGAGCTTTACTGTAACTGCGATGTATTGGTGCAGCTTCCTAATAGCTTCGGCATGCTTCTCAGGCTTGTGAAGGCTCAGTGCTGTAGAGGCAGAACGTGATGACATAGTGTGCCAAGCGAATGCAAGCTAAAAAAAAGTAGGCTGATGTTGTTGCAGCATGTTCTAAACCTCCGTGCCTGACATAATGGTATATTGCTGATGGTGCCTCTCGAAACAGTTGCAGTACAGTTGAGACCTTGATCATGGGAAAAATGTTAATTACTGACATGGTGCTTTGAAATGTGGTGGGCTGCTCTTAGTTCATTTCCTTCCTCACAATCAAGCACCGGCATAACATGCTTTATGGACTCCTCGTTCCTTCGCTCCTCTTCCCACATCAAACTACATGTATAACATTAAAAGAAATTAAGACTTCAATGAGCATAAAATAAAGTTCTACCATTGCCTGCCTGTCTACAATGCATGTTTACAAACCTCACATACAAGCGAGCAGTCGAACATGGCAAGACGTGACCTAAAGTGGGACTAGGAAGTGCCACCCTGTCAATGACGAGGGAGGAGGAGAGTGCGCATACAGGCACCCTAGGATAGATCTGCTTTTGCTGCCACGTTATGCAGTTCACGATGTTCGATCCTGGCAGGGTGCAGAACTCAAGTCCTTTATAATGCCAGTGTAGTTCAGTACATGTCATCTTTCTTCACAATTTTTCAAACAATAAGTGACTACGTTGGTGCTGTTTTACGCACCTGAAGGTAATGTAGCATTTGCTTATGCTGCAGAAGTGGTGAACATATCGACATTGTGATACAGTTGAACCTCTATATAACGAATTTGTAAATGCTGGCCCTTTGTTTCGTTAAATCGAGATATTCGTTAAATGGAACACGCCAAGTTAAACAAAGATGGCCGCCGCACTACCAGCGCCGCGCGTACCGCAAATCATCATTTGTCATAAAACAGGTACTAAGGTAAGAAGGGCACAAAATATCAAGCTTTATTCATTACATAACGCTAGGTAACGCGTAATTTGTGCACAATATCGTTCTGAGCATTCATAACCTTCGTAACTCCTGATGACCTCGACTGCTTTCTCCTACGCGATCGCGTATCGAAGTTTCTTGGTTGGTTCACTTGCACTCATGACGACAGGAAGGAACAACCGTACACCGCCGAAAAGAACGAGAAACGGGTACATGTCACGTAAACGTCTGCGCCGATGGAACCTTGAACAGCAGCGGCATCATGCCCATTTTACCACCGTCAGCATCAGCGGCGCGAACAAAAACAAGTAATGAAAAGGCACAAAACCGCAACGTACTGTCGTCTTCATCAACACAAGCAAATTAGACTTCGCGAGATGTCAGCAATGCGTGTTTTCTTGTCCGAAAACAGGTGCGAAGAGACCCTCGCGCCGGTTTCGAAACAGCGTCGGCGCAACGATTACCGGCGGCGGAGACGCACATGTCGGCACGCTCGTGCCTACAGCACGTGACAACCGAAGTAACCAACGAAAACTCGCGTAAGGACAACAGAGAGGGAAGGTTTCTCCTCCTTTTCTTCGTGGTGAAGGGGAAAGACACGCGCAGAAGAGCCCAGAGATTTCGTTAAATCGAATGCAAAAATACATTGGCGTCTATAGGGATGCGTTCGTGCAACGGAAATTTTTCGTTAAACAGAGGATTTCGTTAAATCGACGTTCGTTATTGAGAGGTTCAACTGTACATGTATTGGAATTTTTGGTGTCACACCAAAAATCAGAAATCCATGTCCTGGCCAAGCAGGCCTTGGCTTCCCTTGTAGGAGCCATTGAGCATGTGTGTATCAGCTCTGCTGCGCATAAACGCAGCGGCTATCATTAATGACCTTTTGTAACAAAAGTTTTTTTTTTATCGTTCATGTTTGTTGAGAAAGTGAGCTGCAGAGCAGAGAGTATGTAGTTTTCTTTTCTAAATGGTAATATTCCAATTTGAGAGGAGTTTTAATCACGCCTCTGTGATTGGCAAATGCGCAGTCCAAGAAATCTAACAAAAGCAACCCCAGTTGATGTCAAAATGTGTAGAAAAATCTGAGCTGCTCTCTCAGTACAAATACAATGGTTCCAAGGAGCCTTCGATGATACCAGTGTTGTCCGAAAAGTGTTGCCCCTTAGGGTGGTTGCTCCTTGGAGATTGTGGAGGAAAATGGGGTGAAGTGAGTGCTGTAAGTTTCACAGTGAACTAACTTTTTGGTATACAAAATTCTGGTCAGCAACTGCAACAACAATTTTATAATAGCTCGCGTATGGTAACCTGGTGCTAGTAACTCCTTGCAAATCCACTTTCCAGAAAGCATCTAATGTTTTAATGCGTGTAGTGAATGCGCTTTAATGTGTATTGCCCTGCCGAGAGGAGATCGTCATTCCGTACTTCGACGCCTCGTGACTCCTCTGACTTCCCGCCAATGGGCCGCCGACGTTCTCCCCACAGCCATGCTGAGCAAAGTTGATCCAACGCTCGCTTTCCGCATGCCTCGACATACCTCTCGTCAAGATGCCTCATTAGTACATCGAATGTGATTGAGGCAGTTTGACTCTCCCCAATGCAGTCACTGCGGTGCTGTAGAAGATCTAGAGCATATTCTTCTCCATTGCCCACACTACCAACCTTCCCGAACCGTACTCTCTGGATCCCTTAACGAGCTGGACTCTTACCCTCTCACAAAATTGCTTGGTCCCTGGCCACATCCAGCCCAGAAATGCTCTGCCCTCAAAGCTCTCTACACCTTTATGGATACCATAGGACTTCGATTCTGACTGTGAGGGGCTTATCGTGTAAGGGGCTCATTATTTCATTCCCCCCCATCACCATCAGCAGTGGGGTAGAGTATCGCCCCCGGCGATGAAACTCTCCATTCATCATCTCCTAATAAACTTGTTGTTGTAGAGTAAAAGTAGTGAAGATACAATAGTACACGGGTTGGAATCTGGAGTGCAATGGTGGGTGGTGGTTGGTCTGGTGGACGCAGTGCCAAACGCTAAGCGACGACGCATGACAAAACAAGCCTGCGCATGGGTTTTGCCCATGATAACAGTTCATGATAGTGTTCATGATAGTGTCATAAGTGTTCATGATAACAGTTCCAAAAATCTGATAAGCCAATCGCCCGGTTTCTTTGAAGCGAGTGACATCACATTGCTAACTGATAACTTGATTGATAACTTCCTTTAGTGTATCGTTTTCATTGACTTCTTCCGATGTACTATGTACAATCAGGAACGGAAAGAATGGAAATCTTTGTGGTGGGCTGCAGAACGAAGGTAGCTTTATCTTCCTGTGTTATCCCTAATAAAATACTCTTTTTTTAAACAGGCATCTGGTGCATCGCTTTCATACCAAGCACAACAAAAATATTGCATATATTTTTATTGCATATTTTCAGTGCATAATCTGCGCTCTAATCATCATGAAAGTTACCTCATGAAACCTAATTTTTCTTCAGGGTGCAGGTGACAGACGTCTAGCTACCCAGTGCTTCAGGCTAGCCCTCGTTTATGACAACAACCATGCAGAGTCCTACAACAACCTTGGTGTCATTGAACTATCTCGCCGCAACCACGACCAGGTACGCGCCTCGTGACCAAGTACCTTACTGCGGCCCATATATATTAAAATTGTTATAGGGAAAGGCGTACTTCAAAGCCGCAGCTGAACTTGCATCGCACCTGTATGAGCCAGCTTACAATTATGCAATGCTCATGGAGGAGGTAGGTAGCAGTCCACCAATCACCAGCCTACATTCTTCACTTCTTTGCATAATTCTTGCCAATCTTCAATGATGATTAGAGAGCAGATTTTTTGGCACTAACAGGTAGCGCTCTTCGTCACATAAATCGTTCTAGGCCAACCAACCTTCAGAATTGTATCGTTTTATCTTCCGCTTGAAAGGAGAGTTGATAGCCCCCCTTTCTCAGCTTATCAGGTGACAGTCTCCTGTCCCTGTTTGTGTCTAAAAATCTGCTGTCTAATGATGACTGAAACCAATGGCCATTGAACATGCTCGTAGTGCCAACAAGTGTGTAACTTGTCAACTACTCAAGGGGCATGGGATCCAATGCTGCTCGAGAAGTTGACACCTTACCTGCTTGGTGGCACCACACACATGTTCAATGTAGTGGTTCTCAATAGTGGCTCCTTCTGTGTAGGGTGGAGTCAACATTTTGACTCCCACCCTCACCACGCATGAATGCTGTGCTCCGATTTCACCCACTCTTTCAGATCTCCTCTGTTATGCATTTACTCAGTTCCAAAATGTAGTGTGTAGCTAAGCCTATAGCTACACTCTTGTGAGCGCATCGTGAGCTGTGCGTCGGAGTCAAGATGGCAGAAATTCGTAGCAGACGACGCGGTTGTCCTCACCTTACAGAGAGGGAGCTAGTATAACGGCACCCTAGTTCAATGCAGAGCCGTTTATACAAAGAGTTTGCCCATTCTTGGATCTCTTGCCGCATCGTGGGTGGAGACGGGAGAGCCGTCGTTGCACCTCCTAAAAAGCCCTTATGAAAAAGGCTTACGACCCACAGTCGCCTGTGATATGGGGGTGCTTTCAAAGGACGAAGTACGTGTGTGTCTCCCCTCCTTGCATCGTAAACAATGCTCCTGATCAACGTGGTGTCACATGACACGCTCCAAGTTAGGCTCCTCCGAATGGCCACTCCCTCTCTATAAGCAGCTCTGGTTGAATGGCCTTTGGTTGCCCCGTATGACAGGGTATAATTCTTTGAACTTACAGGAAGGGAACTATGAGGAATGCTTCAGATATGTACAAAAGAGTATCCAGGCGTTTCCACAGCATGCAGATAGCAAGACTCTTCTCTCACGGATGAAGAAGCTCTTTTCTGCTCCGTGAGCGCAGCTAGAAGGAAATATACTCATCGAGTGCCGTACCACATCTTCGTTTATTTCTCTGAACAGTTTTGCTGGTAAAAGGCTCCACAAAGATCGCTCTTATTGTAAAACTCGTAAATAAATTAAACCACATTTCTCTTGTAGTCTCTCTATTCCATGTAAGTCTTGTCCGCTAGATTTTTTTTTTTTCCTTTTGTGGGCAGCGTACATTCATTTATTAACACTAACAACAAACATTGCGAGTTACTCAGGTTTAGTCCTCGGACCAAAAAGAGCTTTCAATATTCCACAATATGTTGCAAATGCCCTACTACTAAGTTTCTTGAAACCTGACTGTACAAGACACGTCAGCACATATATGTACAGCAAAAACAGCCTCAAAGAAAAATATTGACTAACACTGTACAGCAATTAAATTGGCTGATTATTTACACAATACTGCCATCGAAGAAAGACTGAAATCTTCCCTGTACAATTTCCTCGCACTCATAAACGTCCTGCACCGCATCTTCCGTCATCCCTCGTCTTTGGAATGCTGCACTCCAAGCAACGGTGTGCGTGGGTTGGCAGAATGGAATAATATCACAATGTCCATTCCAAATCCAGACGACTTCTGTGCCTCGCCGATAACACGAAGGCTCGTTTCATCCACGCTTCGCGGAACATGGATATATACATTGCAAATCTGTGCCTGCCTGCACATATCCTCTTAGGTACATTGTTCAGGTTGTGACGCAACTGTGCGACACATCAAAATACTGAAATCTTTTGTAGTACTTACAGCGTAACATAACGTGGGACTATACAGGAGCCCCCGAACCTGTGGCCTCCAGCAATCACTGCGGAGTTTACGCCGTGACCAATCAACAAGCCACACTCTCTGCAAAAATCTGCCGCAGCCTCGCACGCTCGCTTTTGGCACGCTCCTCTTACCTGTCTTGGTTCCTCCCCTCGTTTCTTTGGGGAGGAGGGGGCAGCTACCTGGCATTTTGGTTCATCACCAGGGGCGGTTGCCGGTGGGTCTTGGGTGGGAGTTGGGGCGTACGTAAGGGAGGGCGTGGGACACCAGCCTCCCGCCGTGCCAGCACGCCCGCCAAGTCGCCGTTGTGCGCGGAGTTGCGTCGCGGCAGAGCCTCCGCCGTGCTGTTGCGCGGAGGGGGCGTGCGCGGTAGGGTCCATCCGCCGTCCCGTCGAGGAGGCAGAGGAGGGGGCGACGACTCTCGGGGAAGCACAGAAGGTGGTGGTTCCCTGAACATTACAGAGTACAGTCGGTGAGGCGAGTGCTGTTAGTCTCACAGTTTGTGACGTGAACAGGGAAGAGCATCAGAGCGTCTATCCCCTTGTCGGATGCGGAAGCACATGTTTTATGACTTGCGGAGCAGCACATATATTGGTGTTTGCTACATGTTAATTTGGGCTCTGCTCGTGGGGGGTAAGACTGCGTCGCACAGGGTGTCGAACCGAAATGTTTTTCGTTCCGGTTACAACATAAACGATCCGGTACCGGTTCTGCTCCTGAGCAAAAAAATAACGGTTCATACCGGTTTTTAACCGGTTCCGCTTCTGCTGGGAATATTCATCCCCACAAAAAAAAAAATCAATGTTACAAAATGTAAACCCGTTTATTCCGCATACATGGTATTTAATATTCATAAACAGCTGTGAAATTGGTAGCTCCTGGTTCGTGTAGGTCACTTTCTGTTCAAATGGACTTGTTTGTCGTGACGTCATACGTAAAGTACTTTCATGCTGGATTGGAGCGATCGCGTCCCATCCGAATATCTGTTGCTACTGTCTAGCCAGCAAGCACCACCGCACGAGTACAACGCGAATCGAGGAACAGCTTCGCTCACAAACGCGCTCGACGGCTCCGTTTTATTTTCTTCATGTCCTGTCCACAAAACAGTTGCCACTTCGCACGGGCTTGCCCTCGCGTATACATAAATGTATTCAACTTAGCTGCTCTCAAACAAGGGACGCGTTGCACGACATTACCGATAAACAAGCCGTTATGCAGCCCCCTTGGGTCGCTGTTAGTTGAGGAGAATTTGCGGGGATCAAATTAAAACGAACACTACGGCACATTGCTAGAGAGTCACACGTACCTCTAAGTCTGTGTGCGTGCGCGAACGATAAACCATGGAGCCTAAGGGTCATAGTATACCGACATACATTCCACAGTAACCGTAACCCTCGTATGGTATCCATGACATGACTTCAGAGCACACGACGTCTGTTTCATTTGCCTATCCGTAGTCCAAACCGGCGAAGTTTTTTCTTGGACCGAAAACCGTTAAATATATTTTTCGGTTTCCCTCCTGAGCGAAAAAAAACGTATACGGTTTCGACTTCGTTCCGGTTCGCACCAAAATAGCGTTTTTCTTTCGGTTTTCGTTTCCGGTTTTTGGTTCGCTCCGACACCCTGGCATCGCACAAACAACTTTGACATTTTGTTTGTGTGTGTGTGTCATGTACATTCTATAATTCAATTTCACATGCACTCTCTTAAATTTCAAAGGCTCTATCAATGATCGTATTTTCTATTAACTTTTGATTAAAAAGGCCAAGGCTCCGTTAAATCCGAAAGTGCAACCAACCTTGGGTTCACGGAAAGTTTGTGCCGCCGCTAATCTGAACCAACTTTGTCGTATATGGTTGTAATGAACTTTCAAATCAATTGCATACAGTAGACCCACATATTTCTATGGATAAAGTAAATTTAAATGTGGCAACACTCCACTTTGGGCTACCCAAGTGAATGTGCGTCCGATACGGCAGCATGAAAGTTTAACGAGGAAGTTTCATTAACCAAATCTCATGAACCAATCATGTTTGAATGAAAGGAAGTCAACTGCATTACACTGGAAGGCCTCTTTCACTCCTATAGTCACTGATATAGTTCTGAACTATATCATGAACCGACCAGGCTTTCATTAGCTTGGATAACATAAGTGGTTGGGATATTAGCGTTTTGATGATTTACAGTCAAGGCCGTTTATTATGATCTTCGATATAACGATAACTCCGATATTACGATCAATTTGCTGGTTCCCGTCAGCTCACCCATTGAAGTACACGTAGACAAGACGATCGCCACAAAAGCGTTTCTCCAGCATAGCGATCAGAATTCACATGGCAGTTGGTAAAACGTGTTCGTTGAAAACAAATTACATCAGCATTTCCAAGAGCCTAAGCCTCTGTGAGCGTTAAAGTAAGAACGCAGTGCGTTTATCTGCGCATGACTGCGGGGGATTAGACTTCGAAAGGGCGGAAGGGGCTTGCGAGAAGTAGAGGAGGAGGTTGTTCCCTCTCCACATCGTTCTCTCGCCCTCAAGTTATTTTCTGGCTTGCAGTGTGCTACGATGGCGTCTGCGATTCCGAGACGCGTTTGGACGGGGAAAGACGTGGCTCAACCCGAAGTTGCACGTGATCGACGGATTTTGTACTGGTGCAAAACCTCGCTGTGAATTACCATGGCTTCGTAAACGTGTGTTAGCAGACAGTTGCGCAACCCAAACACGCGTCGATAAATTACCCGTGGGGGAGGTATGTTCTGATGGGCAATGCAGTTCCGATAGTGAGAGTGATGATGACTACCACTGGATGACGAGCAATGGACGAAGTTGTCGATCTCAAAAGGTGTGGAGCCTCAACTGGTATCAGCGGTTATGTTGTCCTTGGAAAAGCTTTCGACACAAAGCTGCGTCAATTTAGAGCTAGATAAGACGCTTTTGTGCTCTCAACAAATGCGCATTTTCAGCGGTGTTCTACTCGTGCCGTTCTACTTCGTTGATGCGATTCTGACTGGCAATTTCGCGAAAGCTCGTTTTTAACGATAACTCTGACATAACAATTGGATTTCTTGTTCCCATCAGCATCGTTATAAACAGGCTCTACTATATTTCCTTTGCATCACAGGAGAGCCACACAGGATGTTCAAGTGATGTAGAATCTGTATTGGATTAGGACCTTTGATGCGGCAAACTTTTACACCTACCCCAGCGCTAGTTTACAAGACAAAACAAAGTAATGACAAACCTGGTGTAGCTAAATAGTAAACAGTAGCAAAGAGTAAACACGTGCAATGGTCTCGTACGGTAACACCCACCTAGGTGGCAGCTCTGGTGGTAGCAAGTCGGCCGAAGGTGGGTCAAACACAAAGGCTGTGGTTGGAGACGCGGGGTCGCACGACGATGTCGAGGAGTCCCGTTTCTTTCGCGGTGGCAGCGGAGGAGGAGGCAGCAGCGGAGGAGGGCCCATTATCAGGGGCGGAGGCGGCCCCACGGGTGGGGGAGGGGGTGGATGCGAAGGGGGAGCCGCAGGAGGGCAGGCGCCTTGCGCAGGAGGAGATGCCTGGTAGATGCCTGGAACTGCGGACAGGGCTATGTCAAAAAAGAACAAGCTTTTTTTTCTACTGTTAGTTATGAGAAATCCAAACCAAGGCATACAACATGAACTAAAGAACAACAGTGATAATAGTCCAACAAAAAGAAACTAAGGGAAAGCAAGTTGCCAAGCAGAAACCAACAATGTGCCAGCAGCGTGCATAAATATCTGTAATTTAATGGCACACTTCTGCTTCACATGTCACAATATGGGCCTGCACATAGAAGGTGGGACACTACGGGCACCACCGTTACGAGGCCCAAAGCACACACATGATCAATGATGTGTGGCGAAGTACTGACAATTGAAAGGACACTAGCACTTTTACTTCAGTATTGATGATTGTTTCAAAAACTGCGTGTATCACATCATTTTCTCGATTTTATAGCTAGAACAAGCCCAACGGCCAATCACAATGCCTCAATAAACTACTTTTTACAAATTCTGTGTCTATCCATGTATTCACACGAGCGACATCCCTACAAAATATTCCAGCGGAAGGAAAAGCAAAAAATTTCTCATGGGGCTGAGGCTCCGCCACATCTTACTTTGAGCTTTCGCAAGGTGTACTGGGCACACAGAAGACGACACCATCTGCACTGTCGTCTGCTATGGAAAATCTTGTGACTGAGCCACAGGATATTTCCCGTGGTTGGAAGAGCACGAAAAGATATGACGTTGCGTGCTTACGCGGCAGGAGAAAGCTATGACGTTCAGCGTATCTTTCGCTGGAGTACTTCTGGGAATGTTGCTCTTGTGTGTACACAGAAGAACACTTCTATTCAGAAGTCGAGAGGCATTGTTTCTGGCATTGCCTTGCAGAGCCTCTGGTGCTATGTACAAAAACGGCACTTTCTCACCTGCACCAATAAGAACAGAAGCAAAGACACTGCTGTCACTGTGGAGGGAGGAGCCATAGAGAGAAGTGCCATAGGGGGGCGTGATGGGTGTGGAAGGACTGGTAGGGGGTGTGGCATCCTCCGCCTCTGTGTGGGGGCTGGAGCCACTGACGCTTCCCTGAGAACCTCCACGGATCCCATCGAGCGCCTGAGGTACGTGATGACTACCTCCGGACCTTGGAAGCCTCAGCTTAATGCCCGGGGATTTTAGGGGCAGATCTGGCCACTTACGGGGCTAGAGAAGACATAGGTTTTATTGCGAGGCCTTCTGTCAAACAAAGATTCACTTCTGAGGGGGAGGGATGTGTTCTACTTGGAAGGATTCTGAAAGTTCAACTCACAAACTTTGGTGGTTGCCTGCAGCCACGTGGCTCTATCTCCAGGGACTTGGCATAGAGGTAGTCATTGAACTCTTTTTCGGTTTGGCTCTCCTGAGGGTTGAGGTTTTCCAAAAAGTTCTGCAAGTAATATGTAGGCGTGTACACAGTGTGCAGGTTATAACTAGGAAATTTTTTTTTTCTAAATTCGGGGGTAAAATCTGGTAAATAAACATGTGCTCTAAATTCATGCGAATTTGGGTGGAAAAACTTCCAGTATGCTATATTCAGGGAGAGATCAGGCTCTATTATTCAAACAAATTGTACTGGTTTGGTACAAACAGTGATGTAATTGTGTTTACTGTCAAACGAACAAGTGTTCCTTCCTACAGATGTTCCAGTGAGGGCAAAACTGGGTATCACCCTAACGTGGCAAACTTCAATTCGGGGTGCAAATTCAGGCTCTACTTATAAAGGTGTGGGTCATCGTAGTACTCAAGGGGGTCACATACTGGAAAAGTTTGAGAAACACTGCTCTAGGGGGTTACACTTCACGGATATTCAGAACAGCTCCGCCACTTAGTACCACTACCACGACCGAGTGGTGCCGAACCAACGTCCATACCCGTATGTCCTGCTGTATGTTCAGGCAGTAAGGCTGGTTCTGATACTGCTGGATCTCTCCCGTTATTTCTGCTACTTTTCTCCTCTTGCTGAAGTTGATGAGCCCCTCGTGGTTCGGCAGAAAGTCCAGGTTGCCCTCTTCAATGTGTAAGATGTTGGTCAGGTACATGCCCAGGAATGGGACACACGGTGGGTTGATTGATCTAAGTTTCTCTTGATATTTCTTGCAGTGATCCGACTGAAGTTCGAACGCGTCTTCCAGGGCCCGCTTTAGGCTGTACTTGATCGCCTGCACAAAGTCATTCGACAACGCCGGTTCTGAAAAAATATCTGCATCGGGAGAATCTCGCTAATGCGTTTTATGTGGTGAACACTAACATTTGATGTGTGCTCAAGCCGGTGAACACAGGCACTAGACATGGCACTGGAGACTGCAAAAACACCGGTGAAGTTGTTGAGCTCCTGGAGCACCACCATGACCTCTAACATGCGTGACATGACGGCCACACGCTCTTCGAAGTTCTCACTTTCAACTATACACCTTTCCAGCCAAAAGGAAAACTGGAAAGAAGAAGAAAAATAAAATAAAATAAAAAATTGTTAGGTGCGAATGTCTGAGGGACAGAAAGCTCTCTCTCTCTCACATTAGAAGAATGATGAATCATCTTAAGTAAGTTGGGCGACGTCTTGTTCTTGTCCTTTTTGGTCCATGCGGCATTCACCAATTCCGATGGTTTCACCGCTCTGTACAGGTCAAACTCTAGAAGCGTCAGCTGACGCGCAATCTCGATCGGATGTAGCTGTATTGAGGAAACAGTGATGACATTGTGAGGAAACAGTGAGGAAACAACGAGGAAACATTGTTTGATCAGATTACATTAATAACGCCATAGCTCAAGCATGCATTCTTCTATACATTTTCCTTTTGAAACAAAACAGTTCTTGACCGTGGCTTCCCAGTCGGGGTCAGCCATAGAAATCTTGCGGAGAGAGGCTAGGAGGAAAGGCGTGGAGGAGGATTGGAGGAGAGCAAAGTGCTCTTCCCTCTCTCAATGTATGCGCCCGGAAGCAGCAATACTGCATCAGCATGGAACGTTGCATATTTTTAGCCCGTGAAAACAGGCACAATCGTGAAAACTGTTGGCAACGCTTGCTCCACTGCTTCCGTTGGCTACGGATTTTGTCAGTGTCCGCTCCTATCCAGGCTCGTAGCCAAGGCTGGTCGAGGCAGCGGCTGTGGCAGTGTGGGGTGGTGTAGTGTGAGCGAATGTGGTGACCACGTCTGCACATGGTATCCGTTTCGTGCCTGCATTTTTTCCCCAATCTTAGGGCTTCAGCAATGGATTAGGGCTGTGTGTTACTGCGCCAAAAAACCTTTTTTGCGTTATGTTTGGTGTATGCTTACCGGATTCTTTTTTTTTTTTTTTTACACGCGGTACGTATACCTTCTGAACTCCACAAGCAACTGTTACGCGTAATGTACATGGACGTTTTGTCCGTGTACAGTTTACGTGTTTCATCTTTGAGCGCAGGCCTCGTTTTCTAATAATTAGTGTGCTGCGTATAAACGTTATGTTATCCGCTAAGCTTAGCGGCGGAGCAGAGTGCTGCCGCGGCAATGCTGGCTGACTCAATATGGTGCTCTCCTCACCTGTATGTCCCAGTTTTGGAGGTTTCCTTCTAGCATACTCCTTAAGATTTCTATAAGGCCAGCAGTACTGCTGTAGATTGGCTTGTTTGATGAATGTCTCGTTTTTCTCTCCCCCCACCCCCACCCATTTATAGGGGCGCTAAAGTTCAAAAATCTCTCCTTGAGGACTGAAAGAAGACGCTCACTTGACACCAATACAATTGATTGATGAAAGGGATTGATCCGTCGTGTCGTGTAAGAACAGCGAGGCTGGTAGTAACACTGAGAATTTGTTCAATATTTTTTGCAACAGTGGACTGTGAGCATCTGCTTTCATGGTAGAGAGTGAGACACATCTGAACATGCAGTAGCCCCGTTCCATTTTTCACACGCACAGGTGCTTGAGGCCCTCTCTCTCTCTCTCTCTCTTTCACTAAAACATACTTAAAAGTTAAAACCGGCCATGTAACAAACAAGTCATCCTAAGCGGCTCCTGGAAGTTGTCAATTCTAACAAACACACCCCTGAACCACACTTGGAAACTCACCGTCAGGATGTCAAACTTCTCAGGTGCGTGGGCAAGGTACCACTCAATGACAGGGGGAGACTTTTCGTAACTAAAAGTGATTTCTCGTTGTTCGTCCTGTTGTTCACTCTGACAAAGAGAGAAGTTTGATCCAGAAAGACGGTAATAATGTTGAACAGCTTATGAAAATGAGTCAACTTACTCTTCGCTGAATAACTTTGTTAATGGATTCCACCCACTTCCTCATATTCTTGCCTTTGATTCGGTCCAGGAAACCACGCAATTTTTCTAGTAGTGCTGCATCCCGCTCAAAGTCGTAGTAATGGTGATCTACCCAGTGCCGCAGCACGTTGAGCACACTGCAATGCATTTGGAAATGGACGCCACGTGATGAATAAGCAATATCACAAACATAGCAGAAAGTCTAAGTAGTGAACATCAATGCATATTAAGGTCTGGGCATGATGTCGTCATACTGCATAGCATGCTTCTGCAAGGTGTGTAAATACTGTACTGTAACTGTTCAACTGTATCTTAGGAGAACCCACCGAAACTGGACAGGTTGACTATATTCCTTCCGGAACCGTTTGAGACACTCGCGATACAGGTTTCGAGCAGTCTCAGCTTCAGCTCCATCAACATGGTCACCCAGCTGGGGAGCTGCTGGCTCTGGTATCGCAAATGTGAGGATGCAGTTAAGGAGGCAAATCACAACAGGGTGAACATGCTCAAGACCCTCGCTTTGCGAAAGCAGACAACACCTGCTTCAAAGCTGAACTGCCTAACTGCAAACAATATTGCCCGTAGTTATGACTTAATCATGATCTGCTAGATTATAGCGACCATGTCATAGGCACCCTTCCCAGCGCCGCATTTAGAAGCTAGCGGTGGCGCTACTCATCGGCCTGGCTACTGCTTACTCAATTTCTGCAATACTTTGTACATCAGCTTACCTTAGTATTTTTGCACAAGCGGTGGATGTCCCACGGGAGATGTTTCATTCTAAAGTTGATTATAATCATCATTCTACGCGTTTTTATAGGAGCTGTTGCTGTCGTCTGCTACGGTAGCCACACGTCCGTTTCTGCGCATTCAAAATTCAAATTTCCATTGTCCGATCACGATGCAGATGTCGCGGGCTGATGAGTAGCGCCCCTAGCGGATCGTGCGGACGTAGCTCCTCATAGGGGTTGCCGATTATGACTAGGGCCTGACTTTTTCGGGTTTTATTTTTGGCCAAATTCGGGGGGTAAATATCGGGCGATATTTTTCATTGGAAAATTCGGGTGTATTCGGGTGAAATCCCGTTACGGCATATTCTGTCGTCAGGAATTCGGGTGTATTCGGGTGATTTTTTATTGTTTAATAAAAATTTGTCTTAACGTGGAACTAATGTTTAGCAATGTTATCAAACTTTATTTTAATACACCCCTATGAGTGTGCCACGCGACCCGGATGTTTTCGGGTAGATTCGGGTTAAACCCGAATTTTACAGATTTCGTTCGGGGGGTAAATATCGGGCGGATACGGGTTTAACCCTAAAAAGTCAGGCCCTAATTATGACATGGTCGTCATAATCTACAGGTTTTCCCGGCGATTTTAATCCAAGTGCCAGCTAAATTAATCCATGCCCCATAAAGTTTGCATGGCACATGGATTAATTTAGCTGGCACTTGGATTAAAATCGGTGGGAAAACCTGTAGTAGGTCGTGGATTTAATGCACGATAAATGCTTAGAGTAGTACCTGAAACATGAATGCAATGAAGCTGAGCAAAGCACACTCTGCTACCTGTCGGTAGCTTAGATCGCTTGGCCCAACGCGTGCCCCCTGTCAACACGAAAACATCATTTTTTTGTTTCTCAAAATTTTGAGGACACTGGGCCAATTTCAAATTTGGTATCAACACTGCCTGCACAGCAAACACCGACACACAACGTAACAGAAGGATATCTCTCGATGAGAAGATCTAGGAGCTCGTGCGGCTGACAGAACGACCGAAAGGTGGTGAGGAAGGTTCGCACAAACATGGGGTCCGCATACATGTGGTACGTCAGACGCTCAACCAGCTTTAGCAACGTGGCCCCCTTGATGAGCGGCACCCCTGAGCTGTTCTTGTTCTCCACCTCAAACACTATGCAGGCTTCAGAGTCTTCCAATGAGAACCTGCACAGATGCCAAGAGCCACGTTTGGTCTGCGTGTAATTCAAAAGCCAACGCGAGTCCCTCACCTGTAATTCTCCGGCAAGCGTAAGGGGTGCTTCTTTTCCTCCTCTGACAGTATGCTATCCAGAGTTCGTTCCAACATACTAAAAAAAGGGGAGGAAGGCTTTGAGAAAACAACCAGGCATGCACATGGATAGGGCCCGGAATTTTAGGCACTTGCCTATAAACGCCTAAATGCGGGATTTTCGGGGCTGCCTGCCTTTTTATTGACTCTATTGGATTGTAGTTTTTTTTTTTTTTTGATGTTGTTAGATGCCAGCCTTTTGTTAGAGGTGCAAGTGCACCTTTCAGGCTCATGCTGAGCTGAGTTTTGGTTTTTGTTTCTGCATGTTTGCACCTTTTGTTCCTTTTTGCGTTTGGTTTCCTTCAGTACCCTGGTTTGCTAGAAGGGGTTTGTGCATATTCGATCAAAAGATTTTGCCTTTCTTGGCCATTCAAGACCTCCGAGGGCGGAGAACTAAAGGTATTATTCAATATAGCGTGGTTTTTTGCCGCCTCAGCATTCGTGTACCAGAAGTCAGAACTTGTACAGTACTGTAGCCCTTAAAGGAGCAAGTTTTCCTTGAAGGAGCATTCTGAAATACCAACATTGCAAAAGAGCGCACTAGATTAACGTGCCTATTTTGGTGTTTTTGAGGGCCTAAAGGCCTGCTATTTCAGTCATATTTAGTGCCTAAATTTCCAGGCCCAACACATGAAGCGTCATTTCAAAGGAAAGAAATGACATGCAAATGCAGAAACACAGTAAAAGACTCGCATAAGACTGCTGAGCATACCTTCGCATGTTGAGCATGACCAGATTCGCCATCCAAGTGCACTTCTCTTCCGCATTCTTCGCAAAAAGTGTGGTGTGCGGGGCATCTCGTGGAGCAATTTCAAATGCGCACTTCAACTCTAAAAGAACACAAGGAATGCCAGTTACAATATTGCGACGAAGACACCACATATCAGCCTCACCATCTGTGTCCTCTCTGTCGATAATCTCGACCTTGCGGAGGAAGAAGCACTCTTTCAACCGGTACTCTGCGGACGGAGCTCCTGTGACGCTGGTACGTTTGTTGTTGTGTTTGCACAGCAGCATCAACCCGTCGAAAAGGAAAACGTGTCGCTCTGTCAGTCGCCTGCCAGAACTGACTTTGCCAAGACTTCCCTCTGCAATGATGGAAGGAAGGTTTCGAACTGTCCTTCGGTGTCCAAGGATGCTATTTTTTGAGGCGGTCGTTAACATTGACAACGTTGACATTGTCTGCACCTGCATCCACACTACTAGAATTCGCAGAAGCATCCCCTTTGCTTGAAATTTTAGGTGCAGATACTGAGCATATTCGCACAGCAGCATTCATTGCATTTGTACGAAGATTTCTAATATAATGAAGAAGTTACGTAACAAATGCGTGTACCCATCTAGAAACTTTAGTTACACCATGTCATCCACAGTGCAACAGTTGTTGCTGCCAATTAATCCCCATTAACTACACCACAATGCAACAGATGATGCACTTAGACACACTATTTTTGGATTCACTAAGTACTCTCAATTGCGGCTGCATTTAGGGAACGTCTGCAGGGACACTAATGCTTAATCAGTGAAGCAGTTGTAGCAACATTTTAGCCGCGTAGATTTGAAAATGTATGATCTCCATCCGCAAATCAAACTAGCACACGGATATAACCACATCTGCGCACACCTCTAACAAATAAAAAAATTTGCAGCAACCTACCCATAATGTATTCATTGCAACATTGTCCCAAATCTTTGCCTTCCCACCCATCAATCGTCTTCTGCAGCTCCTTAATCTTCTGCAAAGCTATACAACGTCGATCTCGGCTATGCATTCGTAGTGACGCCTCCCTGGAACAGAAACCTCAAATTAAGTGAAATTACCAATAAAAACTCACTGTATTGCATACTGCAACTTCCCTTAACAACAACTCATCTGATTTTTTGCTGGTAATTTAAAGCAACAGTGCAGGCTCTGTTTTTTCCCCCTATAATCAAACTCAAACTCCGACCAAAGCTTTAAAAAAAAATCCTGTCACATGAATTATTTTTATATAAATTTTAATTAAATGTGATACAGTGATGTATAGTTCAACTTTTATCACCATCCGTAGCCTCGAGTTTGTGTTCCGTCAAGCGGTCAAACCACGGGCTCGAGACAAATCTTGCTCATTACGTTTCATCATTAGAGCCTGAAGTTTTTGGGCAATATTTTTTTTCTAAATTCGGGAGGGTGAAAATTGGGTAACTAAACATGTGCTCTAAATTCATGCGAATTCGGGTGAAAAAAAATTAAATTATGAAAAAATTCGGAGAGAAATTGGGCTCAGTTTCTCGAACTAACTGTAAATATATATTCCTCCCCTAACTGTACTAGTTTGGTACAAACAGTGATGTAACTGCATTTGTTGCCAAACAAGTTAGTGTGCATGCCTACAGACTTCTCAATGAGGGCAATTTGCCGGGTAAAAATCGGGTTTCACCCTAATCAGGCAACCTTCAATTCGGAGAAGAATCGAATTAAGCCCTAAAACTTCACGCTCTATTTATCATGTCTCAAAACAGTCCTAAATCACCTTTATATCTGTTCCATATCGTTGCGACATAGCTCATGCTTCCAAAAATCGAAACTGGATACGAAAATGCAGTGTTGTTGTTCTAACTTATTTCAAGAAATATGATTAGGGCCTGATTTTTTCAAGCTTTACTTTTTTAGCAAAATCAGGGGTAAGTATCGGGTTATAATTAGCTTGAATAATTCGGGTGTAATCCGGTTGAACTGAACCTGATCAAACTCAATTCTGGCTCAATTGGATTGAATCAGGTGTAGATCTTCGGTTAAATCAGCATAATACACTCAACACACCAGTAGACACAGAGTATGCATACACGTATTTAGTCCATGCATCTAAGAGGCAGCAGGGTCTCCGTTTTGACAGTTTGTATGAGCATATTTATGCATTTACAACACAGTTTCTAAAGTTCTGTGTTAGTTGTGAGGACTTCTGACTTCCTGGTTCAGCAGTTTTAGGGGAAATATTGGGTCAAATCCTGTTTTTGTGGATTTGAATTGGGGGGGGGGGAATATCTGACGTAAACGGATATAACCCTAAAAAGTCAGGCCCTAACTATGATCGACTGCTGGATAAAACTGTGCACATAGCATCGACATGTAACTTACACTAGAATGCAACTCTAATCATAAAATCAGTCGACAGCACCAGACTTTAAGCATGCCGTTGCAGGAATTTTATCAATGGTGCCTGCAGCTGCCACTCTAGGAAGATTAATATTTATCCTGTATTCACACTAGCAACATCCCCATGGAATATTCTAGAGGAAGAAGCACAAAACTGCTCGCGGGCCACAAGTTCTGCTGCTACGTTGAGCATTTGTACGGTGCTGGAATATGAGGAGTCGCAGACGGCATACTTAGCAGACGTTGTTTTTTCCCGTCATCTGCTATGGAATATCTTGTAGCTGCTCCGCAGGATATTGCCCATGGTTTGCAGTCACAAAAATACGTGACATTGACAGCTCGAGCTAACGTAGCACCAATAAGCTATGGCATCTCTTGCATCTTCCGCTGCAGTACTCTAGGGGATGTTGCTTGTGTCAACACATGATTATTGTTGCGTTCAACCTCAGACGGGCACGCTTAAGCCCTGCGCTTGTCCCTGTTGGCTGCAATGGCTAGCCACACCCCACTTTGCGACATGTAGCACACCGACACAGAAGCCGTAGAATACCCACGTGCAGCACATGGGGGCACTGCAGTATAATTTCTCCAGTGGAGTCACTCTGTCAGGGTTGCCAGACTACATTCTGTGACATTGAGGACTAGTACAGACGGGGAAGGAGGCACGGCGCACAGCTGATTTCAAGTATTGGTGATCCCTTACCCTGGCCTCTTCCTGGGCAGTGTCCCTGAGCAAGTGCGCGTCAGCTGTGCTTTGAGTCTCCTGAGGAGTCCCTCGGCCTGTGCAAGGGTCTCCTTGTCTTCCTCAGAAACGGCCAACTGTTGGAGCACCTTGATGGCCTCAAAGTACTGGAAACAGTGGGCCACAGGTCCCCACAGCAACCTGGGGAGTACATACTTGACGGCAAGAATGAAGCCGTGGCCAGCGGTCTGTAAGCGTGGTCGATATTGAGTTTTGAAGTCCATCAGTAGCATTATGGACAAACATACAGGTTACCCAAGAAACAGTCAAATCTCCATCGCTAAACTGGTGTGCTCCATTATCGACAAAGCATTCACGGCCCTCTTTCTTGGCTCTGCCCTGCAATGCCTTGCTGACAATAGCCACACAGCTGGGAACGTAAGTGACACATTCTTACATGTGTTACACGTGGCGACCTTCGTTCATCTTCAGTGGAAACGTCACTTGAGGATTTCATAGTGACTGGAATTCGGGGAGAAATCGGATTTAACCCGAATTGGTCGGAGGTCAGTGCGGGGGCGGGGGGAATAACCGGGCGGAATCGGGTTTAACCCAATAAAGTCACTCCCTAAGTATAGGGTACCGAGGTAAATTCGGAGTGTCCCTCTACTTCGACCCTGCATGTAAGCAAGCTCAAAGCTGCCACATTATGTCCAAAGAAATGTGCCACAACTGAAAAAAATGTGGTATACCATAACCTTCTGCCGTCATAGCTGCCCACTGCAATGTAAAAGAATAGCGAGGACAGTACTGCACCTGTAAGGAGCTGGCCACATCAGATTGAAGCAGCAGTTGCGATAGCCGTTCCCTACAGTTGGGCGACATCACTTTAAGGGCGTAGTCTTCGTACACGTCGAACTCGTCATACTATGGCAGAAGAACGAGCAACACTGTTAACACGAAATTTCCCGCAGTGCATCGGGACCATGACCTACTAGATTATAGCGACCATGTCATAATCAGCGAACCTGACGAGGAGCCCGTCTGCACGATACGCTATGGGCACTACTCATTGGCCCACGATGGAAATTTGAATTTTGAACATGCAGAAGCAGACGCACGATTACTGTAGCAGACGACAGCAACAGTTCCTATGAAAACACGTAAAATGATGATGATGACCTTTAGAAGGAAGCATCTCTCGTGGGACATCCGCTGCTTGTATAAAAATGCTAAGGTAAGCTAAAGTACAGAGTACTGTAGAAATGGAGGAAGCAATAGCCGGGCCGATGAGTAGCGCCACCACTGGCCCCCAAATGCGGCGCTGGGAAGGGGTCCGTATGACATGGTCGCTATAATCCAGTAGGTCGCGATCAGGACCTACCTCTGCCATTTCGTAGAAGCACGAGCCAATAGCAGGGCTTTGATTCTCGTCCGTCATCTCAACGGCGTCTTCGAAGGAACCCAAGAGTGAGACGCTGAAGTCGTAAACCTCCATTACGCTGCCAAATATCGCATCCAGTTCCTGCAGGAGGAGCACACGAACATAATTTTGTACTTGCTAAATATGCAAACATTTTCAGGCTCCTACCTTGCAGCCGGGAAACAACTTAATAAAAGGCTCGCGGAACACTTTGATGATCATGTTGAGCTCGCGGATATGTTGCCTCTCTTCCGTGATGAGATCCTTCACTTCTTCCTCGTACGACGAAGGAGATCGTCCGCTGGGAGTGTCGTCTTCTGTGAGTGTAAGTTCTTCCTCTTCGCCATGGAACATGTCCATGAGTACCTGGCCAAAGCATCAAGCAGGCAGCATTACAGACACGTTACAGACACATTACAGACACACCCCTCCATCACATTCCGCATGTCGCCTACCTTGTCGGCACACATGGCAACACGACAATCCTGACACGTGATTTCCACATGACGAATGTTCTTCACGTAGTTCCCGGTGAGCTTGAGGATGTCGGCAGCAATGTATTCCAGCACGGCAGCGATGTACTGGCATACTAGGAAATCTACTCTGTACCCCAACACCTACAAAGAGAAAGGGAATGCAATGCTAGCAAATGAATTTATTTTGCGCTTGGTGCATAGACGACATGCCATGTCCCGTGCTGTGACAACCAGAGCATCAAACTGAACTTTTTTCTGGTTTGGTTCGGGTTCAGCTCGAGGATGACACACATATCGGTTCCGAACCAGTTTAAGATGGTCTAAACCGGTTCAGAACCGGCTCATTGCACAAGGTGTATGCCCTAAAATAAACGATAGGATAGTTCCGAAAGCTTTATTTCTCTTTACATGTCCTATCATGACAGTAAAGACAACCAGCAATTTTATATTAGTACAAACTCTGTTTCATCCCCAAATGGCCTTCAACGAAATCACCTTTTTACTTTGCAAACGGTTCAGGTACGAGCTTCCCTATCCTTCCAACGTTCTGGCCGCAAAGCTGTGACAAGAACGCTTGTCCAGAGGAAAACTAAACTATGGAGCGGGGCTGTCCGACGTTCTCTCCATCAATGCGGGCATCCAGCTATGCATTTCCGCTTGTATTGGAGACTAGGGTTGTAAAAAAATATTGCATCAACCAATCACTCTTGAAACAGATTGGGGAACTTAAGGTAGGTAAGATGAAAAACGGTCAGTCTCGAACTCTCGAAGCTTTGAAACTGGTTTTGAAATGGTAACCGAAATTCTCTAAATCGGTTGGATTCCGGTTCAATTCCAAGATGGCGGCGGCCTTTTCGGTTCAGTTTCGGTTTGGTTCCGGCAAAAAATAACGATTCTTTCCGTTTTGGTTCTGGTTCAGTTTGATGCTTTGGTGACGACCATTTTCTGGCAATACGGCACAGGTCATGTAAAGGTACAGATGAGTGCAACACACTCCTAACGGGAGGCAATACTGACAATGCCTTCATAGTGAAACGACTGTAGCCTGTGAACTATTGTGCAGAACAGTACTACAAGATGGGCAATGTGCTGGTAGATGCACAAGGTTACAGATATGGTCTTCTGCCTCATTTGTGTCCTTAATCATGTACATATACAACACAGAATATCACATTCTACTTGAAGCATTGTACCTTTGATCATTAGCACTAAAGTACGTAATAGTACAGTCAAACTCCTTTATAGCGAACACCTTTTTAACGAAAATACCACTACAGCAAATTTTTTTGAGGTCCTGCTGGAGCCCTATAGGTCCAATAATAGACCTCCTTTTTAACGAAAATACCTTTACTGCAATTTTTTTTTGCTGTCCCCTGAGTTTCGTTGTAAAGGAGTTTGACTGTAGAACCGGAATCTCTCTAAGCCACGATAGCTAATACACTGCTCTTGTTTGCCTTGGACAATGTCTAGCCACACATAATCACATAGGTTCTGTAGGAGCAAAGAGAGAGAGAGAGAGAGAGAGAGAGAGAGAGAGAAGTGCTCCCCAACGTCATATGAAGTGAGGGACTGCTCAGCAGCATGTGAAGTACGTGAATACACCATACAGTCATCAAATTCTGTAAATTTTGAAATTTACTTATCAGCTTATCTGCATGGAGGCATAAGACATTACATGGACCCAGAAATCCCATTTAAATAATGCAGCAAGTCGTCTACAATCATTTTATAGCTGCTGAAATACCTTTTAGCACCCACAGAGTTTATAGGCATTGACAAATACTTGATCGCAACAGACGCTAAATTTAGAGCAAGCACTCTCATTCCGTTCCAAAACCAAATTACCGAATTTACTCGCATAATTTGAGCATTTTTTCTCCCCAAAACAGCTGGAAAAGTTAGGGGTGCGCAAATTGCGCGGTAACGTTCATTACGGTATTGACAAATGACGCAAAATTTTAGTATGCCAGTCACATAGGTTCTCGGTAGAGCCAATATTGACGTTATCACTGCATTGCACAAGCGCGAAAGAAGTACCCAAATACCGCCGATAGTTGGGAGGCAAACTGCCGGTCCACAACCGCTGATATACCGGAATACGTCGAGATGCAGCTGGAAGATGACGCTAGTCACACTTGACAACCAAAAGCATGCTATATTCACCAACTTTGCCATGTTGTGCTGTAAGGTTTGTCATAGCGTGTTGTCCAGTGTTTCTTTCTGCGCTTTGTAGTCAAGGGACCGCCGCGTCAGTGGACCGTCACCCGAAAGTGTGCGCAAATCAAACAAAAGCACTGCAATTACTTCGGTAGCACTAATGACGTTGAGAAAAGCAATCTCCACGGTCAATGAGATGCGCGTGTCAGGTATCCACACGTGAAAACGCGGGTGCGCAAATTACACAGTTTTTAATGCCAAACTACTGGTGCGCAAAAATGTGATGGCGCAAAATATGCGAATAAATAAAGTATGTCGAAGGGTAATGCGTACCTTGGAGTAGTTGGAAGCGTGCACAGCCCATGCTTTTATCTGACACTCTTTTGCGTAAGTGTGCAATAC
The DNA here is from genome assembly GCF_037126465.1 of Ornithodoros turicata. NCBI lineage: Eukaryota > Metazoa > Arthropoda > Arachnida > Ixodida > Argasidae > Ornithodoros > Ornithodoros turicata. Next base: position 61,570,996 of record NC_088206.1, read on the forward strand.
TTCTCCTGAGACGCCGCACGTCATAGTACCGCCATCCTTTGACCTAATCTGATTTTCACGAAGTCCCGTGCAAAACACTGTGAAATTTCGAGCAAAATAAGAGATTTCACAAAATTCCATGCCAAACGAAGGATTCCGTGATGAATTACGGTTTCCGAAAAATTTCGCCGAAGTCCCGGGGCCTTATCGGTGACTATCTACTGAGAGACTACGAGAGAGACTATCTTGTACTTGCTGCTGAAAATTTTTGAGGTGTTATTACCTTGTTCAGCACAGTTTGAATTTTCTCGAGGGGAAGGACGAGAGAGGATCTACGGCGCCCCCTCTCCACCGCCGCCTGGGCGTCCAGCTTGGCCCACTGGTCAATGGGGTGGGGGAAGAGGCGACCCACCCGCTCCTCCACGTCCTGGATGGAGTGAGGGCGTCCGGCACACAGGGTCCCAAGCAAGCGGAGCACCAACGATTCCACATACTCGAGTGCGTCATTGGTCGCAGTCAGCGACGGGTGCACCTGACACTGCACCTGTATTATCAGAGAGATTATACGATTGGTCAGTGATTGAATTGCAGTACACTGCATCACAAAACATGTGGAACTACTTCGTATTAAAGGAACATGGAAGGGCTCTAAAAAAAAACAGGTCAGGAAGTGTAGAAATTAGGATCACTACCCCTTGAACACAATTTTGTACTAAGAGTAATCAGGGTTTGTGTAATCACAAGAGAGCTTCCAGTCTACCAAGTCATGAAAATATATATGCAAAATAGAAATACATATACATATAAAAATATATACAAAATGTGGTTCAGAAAAGCTCCTCCTCACGCCTGCCTGTCTGCAACGTCATGTCAGCTGTCCAACTGCTTTTTGCGGATGTATTTGGCACTGCCTGTCCCCTGTCTGAAACAGAGCAGTCAACCGGTCGCCTTGCTCCTGCACTGTAGCAGACGACTGTTCAGCGGCCAATAACAGTGCTCAGCTGATCAGACGTCACAACATGCCAGAAGGAGCTGAGAGAGGTTGCTGCTGTTGTGCACACTCTTGGAAACAAATTTTTGCAAGAAATGTGCACCTACCGAAGGGAATATTTGCAAATATTTAAAAATTTACAAAAAGTAAAAATTTATCAGCGCGGAATGAAAGCTGTCGTTACCGTTGCAGCAATGCTAAAGGAGTGGGATTCCATTCCTCGCATTATTCGTGATTTAAGCACGAAGGAAATCGCAAGTTATGCGTTCACTTTGCTCTAGGAATGTGACACAGCAGCGCAGCCTCCCACTGGTCTCTGGACTGGTCCCACCATGTCCCGCAACGACGGGCACCCTGTCCATTGTGTCGTGCACTTGAGGTGCAGTGAAGGTGCACACACTAAGGATCCCCTGGTGCATACATAACAAAACACAACAGGTGACTCTTTCTGCATTGCTGTCACAGCGACAAGTGCCCTTCATTCTGCCAAGTGAAATTTTTGCACTTAAGTGAACCCTTTGAAATATGAACTGCTGCATGTAATCATGGTAGGATTACTGTCGCAACCAGCAGTGAACGAAGATGGCCAATATACCAAACCAAAAGGCTATCAACCTGTATAGGTTACTGGCATAACCAGGGCCTTCAGGGCCATATCTAGAACGCGGGACATTATGCACAAAAATCTTTCAAAGTATGCTTGCAAATATGCGGCACGAAACATCTGAATATGCACAAGATATTAGTTATGCAGAAATATTATGATGCTGGGAAGGTTACTCCATAAGCTTTTGCGTACCTTGGAACAGTATGCATTTTTAAAAATTTTTAGAAAAAAAAAAGTTCTACAAATGAAAATGCACACTCCTTAGCCATATAGAGCCTAGAGCCATACTCATGTTTTAGAAAGTGCACCCACATACATCGCATACAGCATATACAGCCTATAGCCATACTCAGGTTTTAGAAAGTGCACGCACATACATTGCACTTGACATCGACATGCATTTTTACATGGGATGATTAGAAGGTACCACGAAAACGTGCGCTACGTCACTGTATATTATTCCAGATTCCACATTATTGAATGTGCTAGCTACCTAGCTCATCTACGCCATGTGCGGACAGCTCCTCGTTGTGCTGTTTGTTGCCTTTGAGAACGGCACTCACAGACCACAATACTTCCCTTATTTTCCCTTATTTTTGTCAAGCACAGCTTGAACTCACTGACTACATGTCGCACATTTTGTTTTCTGAAGTTTGTTCTGGATGTCAGTGGTGCTTGCCGAATCAGCCTAATAGGAGGGTAGTAGATGCGCGGCTGGAACACGGGTTCTGGGCCGATGACCACCGTTTTGAAATAACGTGGGCAGTGGCAAAATAAAGGGAACGGCAAATGTTAAAAAATGGTTCGAATGAAGCCGAAATATGCCGTTATATGCAACTGTCATATCATATCACGATCAGGAAGAAATATGACGAAATATGCAATCATATGATACACAATACATTGTAAAACTGTGTCGTCGTGATTGGTAATGTGTGGAGAAACCTTAGGATATCCGTGAGAACGCGTTTAAAAAAAAATTGCATTCTGTATGAACTCCCAGGCCCTAGCCATAACCTTTTGAGTCCTGGTCGTCGTCCTGTTTGTGCCCAGGCTGTTGCACATGAAGTTTGTCCACCAACTATGGAGTTTGTTTGGGCTCGCATATATGCCATACTGTCATAACCAGAGATATGCGCAGGATTTTCATTTCACAGAGATGTTGGAATTCTGTAGATGGGGGTGGGACCTGCATTTGTTGGCTTTTAGGCTTTTCTTTATTATTTTTTTTTGTGGGTATGCAGGGGAAAATGTCTGAGTATAACGAACGCTTGCTGTGAGATATTATTTAGGCAAAAAAGGGAAAAAAGGCATGCAGTGCTGTGTTTGGGATAAATGTGACAAAACAAATTACAAAACAAACTCAGACTTATATTCTGAGACTGCACAAGTATTCCTGGTTGGATGTTGAAGCTGCAACACTCTGCAAACATTTTGCAATGTTTTCTTTGAAACGGATGTAAACATGTGAAAAAGACCACCTCGGTCACTGCAATTGTCAGCTCAAATAATCCAATATGAACCAATGCAACAATTCTATGCGTTTTAGCAAGAAAACAGACGTGCTCAGGGATGTGCATCATGCACAGCATGTGCATAAATAAAAGCTGTAGATGCACATAATTTCAGTTTCTTTTTTTTTTGTAGGTGTCATCTGTAAGGGCTACCTTACAATCTCCGAAACACAATCGTCGCTGCCTCTGTTGCAGACACTGAAAACATTCTACTAGTTCTCTATATGTCAGGCTTTCAACCGGGGATCGTTTACATCCCCGTGAAACTGCACGACTGTGCAGCCGTGTTGTTTTCTTTTTATTTTCTTTGTGCTCTTGCTTACTTATTGCAGCATGGCAACACGATGTCAAGAGCGCAAAACTTGCAGGAGCTACAGAACGTGCGGTGCACGTGCATTTGGCAAACTTCCTCGTTTGCATGACACACTGAAATTTCTGGAATTGCGCACGAGTATGTTATCGCACGCTGCAATACCGCTCTCGAAGAGAGGCGGTTGCATCTTCGGTGCGCATAGCCGTGAAATAACCCAAGACAAACCGTAAAGCACAATCCCTTTTGTGTAAATCATAGCACGGAATTAAAATTGTCAAACGCTACACTACCATCAAAGCTGTGATACTGCAGCGGGTGACATTTTCGAGAGCTTACCTTCTTCAGGGATGTAACGAGAATATTTTTCCACTTGGACGCAATATCCTCGCTGTCGGCATCAAAAGTTTGATCGTTGTCTCGACCCGTGGTCGAAAACATGTCCGTGGAGATCAGATGGTCGGTTTACTGTCCATTCCAGTCTGTAAACAACGGTACCGTGCTCCGCCGACAGAAGGAAGGCCTAAGCCTAACCGGCAGTGGTGCTCTGCGGACAGACACTCAGCGCGGGTACATCACTTCAGTTATATTCATGACAAGACGCACTCGACTCCCGCGCACACTTGCCGATAGACATTACAACAACAATCAAGTGTCAGTATCAGGGTACATCAACTCTCGCTTTTTCTTTCTTTGCTTGGGGTCGCAAACCCAAGAGCATCAGGGTTGTCCGATGACTTTCCATCCTCACAGGACGAAATTCGCTGCCGTCTGCAAACTGCGCGCAAGGCGCATGCGCGGATGCAGCTGGTTGCTCTCAGGTGGCAGCACGCTTTTTCAGCTGGCTTCTCAAACGGGCGATTTTAATTATTGTTCCGTAATTAATACTGAAAATTTCATAAGAAAACGTTTTCCTTATCTCTGCAATCGTTATGCTTGTTTCCCCTTCAATCTTAACTTCCTTTTGTTATGTTTATTATCGCATTCCTCTCACTAGGTTCTCAACCCGATTCAACTGCTGTAACTTTCCCAGTTCTCCTACAATTAATAATACTTAAAAATAATCTGGTCTGAACAAGAAAACTCAAAAAAGAAAAGTTCTCAATAGCTGAGCTGTCTCTGGGATTCAGAAGCAATACAACTAAAGTACCATAAATTACCGCTTTATTACAACAAATAATGACTTGGAGTATGAGCGATTGTTTTCCAATGATGAGCAGGAAAAACAAGTTATTAAGGTGGAAATTTCGGCTGACAAAGATGAAATGAGTAGAAATGACAAATGCAGGCAAAATCTCGATTCGTCTTTATCTATTTTAAAATATGCGCCAAGAAGCTCAGACTGCAGTTTTAACATGGGATTTTGTAATGTCTAACAAGAACTGTACTACCTAAGTAACAAAATTTAGCAAGTTTCTTTCTTTATCATTGCAAGTGATGATGGGATACAGCATCACATGAGAGAAAGTGGTGGCTTACAGCAACACAAGACTGTGATGTCCAGAAATGTTGGAAAGAAACATTGAGAAACAAACATTTGAGAACAGCACCATGCGCCATTTCTTTTTTAAAAATAATATGTACATTCAATCAAACAGAAAGTACACAAACAGGGAACGCTCACAACTGTACCACCAAGACCCATTCTATCTCCCCATTTCCTTTGCCTATTAAAAAAAAAACTCTGCAATAAATATGCAAATTTTCCTACTCTCTTATCAACCAAAGATAGGCCTTAGTGATACTGTAATAATTGCCTGTAATAACTTAAAAGGCAACCTCGCACGAGGCTGGTGTCTACTCCCCGCCCAAAATGTAGCAGTGTGTACCAACACGCCACATGTGAGTTTGCAATTTTGCAATAACAAAAGCACTTTATGTACATTATACATCATATATATATAATATATATGTATATATTTATAGGCAGGCAAATGTTTTGACAGCGCTTCATAGTTTTTCCACATTCGTTTTTACATATGAAGGTGTTATTTCTTTAACAGTGAAGGCTTTCACTGCGTAGAAGAAAAAAGAAAGATGTTAATACCTTTTACAGTGTCCAAAAGGCTTATGTGTATCACAGCTGGTGTTTAAACAGCAAAGAAAAACAGGAAGGACAACATGGAAAAAAAGAGCAGGGAAGGGTTTTGTTTCAACCGGTACGATCACCGCGGTCTTACAGAATGAGAAACCCGAAAAGCCGTGGATTCGTGGCTACAGAGACTATTGACTGTCTGGCAGCAACGAGCAGTGTGCATTTTTTTGTTTTACGACACATCGTTTTTCTGCGTGAAATGCTCCGTACCTAAGTACAAGCTAAAATGCAAAAAGGCATAATAAAAGTAACAATAAGAAAACGGTACAATATGATTTCATATTCTGAACTGATCTTCCCCATCCAGTGCTGGCATACATATAAAGGCTCACTCGCGCAAAAATCAAGCAGGACAGAGTTCCATTACTTCGAGCACAGATTGCGCCCCGTCTGTTTCGTTTCTTTTTTTCCTTTTCAGTCTGAAGCAACGAACAACTTGAACAGAAACAAAAAAAATTGATCTTGTATGGTCACACATTGAGAAGATCTTCCATGCTTCAAAACAGTAACACTTTGACATTAAGTTGGCCACACTCGATCTCCCTTTTTTTCTGAGCTCATTTTCTCCGCCCACTGCTCCGCGCCATCAGGCTCTGTTCCGTCAGTGCATCAACCAAAGACGCAAAGAAAAAAGTGACATTAAAAACAGGAACTGGCCGCTAGGCAGGCCACCATTTGGAACTACATCCTATTGAAGATGATCAAATGCACGTTTTTTTTTGTGTTTTGTTTTTTGCCTCTGTGCCACTTTTCAGAGCACCGGTTGCACACAACAACACTACCACACACTATTGCTCCATGACAATACGTTTGAGCCACATAGAAATGTTCACTAAGATGCTTCCATCGACGAGGAGGGCTGTTCCTGTTTCGCCAGCACCGTTTGCAGCTCCTTCACCGTTTCTAACATAACTCGCACGGTTTCCGAGTCGGATGCACCAGCCGGCTGAGTCGAGGGTTTCGTGACGTTGTTGGTCTCCCCGTTTTCCATTTCCGTGCTCCGTGGTTTCTTCGGAGGCGGGTTATCTGAACCCGGGTCACCTGGGTTGGGGTTTATTGGGAGTGTCAGTCGTGCAAGTTTCCATGCCCTACGACAGAGAACTGTACGGACAAGTGTGGCATTGTGGGCCCTAGCCCGTACATTGACAGGCTTGGGTTGGGCTCCAGTCTGTGTTACAGCAGCGCTAACTTTTACATCCTGCTCCGTAGTTGACGGGCTGGGAAACCTGGAAATTCCTAGGGCTGGGGCCCAGGAGGGTAAATCAAGGGAATGCTGGGCTTGGGACTAAAATGCGGCCTGTGCAGTGCTCTACCCTATGATGAGACCCTGAAGTTTTCGGGTTTTATATTTTTCCAAATTCGGGGGGTAGAAATCGGGTCAATAAATTGATGTCGAAGTAAGGGGCAGTCGCATATTTTGTGAGAAACTAGTATGTCGATGCCTTGAGGTGCCTAGCCTAGGTGCAGTTTTGCAGGTAGAAATCGGGTTTAACCCTTAGATGAACCTCAATTCGGGGTGCAAATTCGGGGAAAAATCGGGTTTAACCCTAAAACATCAGGGTCTAGCTATAATGCACTGTGAGCTCTTCCCGGTACTACAATGAAATGTAAAGCACCGCCAGCAAAGGGAGTACACATAGGAATCTTAGTTTTCGGGTTAAACCCGATTTTTCACGATATTTGCACCCCGAACCAATTTTCTGAAATTCGGGCACAACCCGATTTCTCCCCGAATTACACCCGCAGCACCCAAGAAAACACCCTGAAGGTCCTCCTGTCAGTCACCTCCTACATAGTACCAAAGGCCGGCTTTTTCGGTCACCCGTCGGAATTCCATTGTTCATCCCCGCAATCAGCTCTGCAAGCTTGACTCACACGATTTTAGTTTCACCCGGAAACACCCGACAACGTAAAACATGTGACAGAACACGCCCGATTCTTCCCTGAATTTCCTTTCGAAAGAATCACCAGATTTTTACTCCAAAATTTGTACAATAATAAAACCCGAAAACGAAGAACCCTAAGTACACGGAGCTAGCCTCGGTAGCTCAAGCTTGCCGAGCTCAAGATCGCAGGTTCAATCCCAGCCAAGGACGGTAGCAATGTGGGGGAGGTAAACGTTGTTTCCAGCACCAGGAATCAGAGATTTCCAGTGCATGTTACTTCAGGTGGTCGTAATTATCCGCAGTCTTACCCTACGGCACGTGTAGAACGTAGCCGCACAAGCGTAGGCGGACTCACGCAGTGTGGCGGTCTACTCTGAATTATACATAGGGAGTGACTTTTTCAGGTTATATGCCTTTCTCAGATTCGGGGGGTAGAAATCGGGCGCTATTTTTAAATCTGTACTTCGGGGAGAAATCGGGCAATAATTGTGCCTTCCGGTGTTATCGGGTGTTTTTGTTTCTCCTCTTGTCTATTAAGTCCTTTCCTAATCTCTCTTTTTTGTTCTTTTGTTGTTGTTTTTGCGAGATCGTGACCTTCCAGCGGTAATCCCCGAAAGCCTAGACAGTGTTGACAAACTTGGGTGTATTGCTTGGAAAGTAAGTGACCCATTCTTACATGTGTTACACGTGACAACCTTTGTTCGTCTTCAGTGGAAACGTCACTTGAGGATTTCATAGTCTCTGGAATTCGGGGAGAAATCGGGTTGAACGCGAATTGGTCGGAGGTCAGTTCGGGGGGGAATAACCGGGCGGAATCGGGTTTAACCCGAAAAAGTCACTCCCTAATTATACATTGCGTAGCAGATGGTTCTAAGGGAACTTAACGGGGCTCGTTAAAAAGATTGTTGCTAGTTCACTATGAGCAATATTCCCTGACAGATATGTTTGCGAAACCAAAGAAGTCAGGTATTACTCATAAATAGGGTCATAAAAAAAGTTACTCTACAAATGCTCGCTTTCGTGTAAAAAATAGCACACAATTAGTGGTCTTTGCTGGCATCGTCATTTTGCAAGTTGGCTTCCCATCAAACATACAAGTGCCAGAAGAAGTTTCCTACATTGATAACGGTTAGGGGTTCTACATTGCGAGAGAACTGTAATCATGAACAATGGGCAACACCACGGTGCTCGGTGCATGGATTCATTTTGCTCACCTCAAGATTGTCTAGCATGCACTGAAATCTCATCGCGTGGCACCTCACAGATAATGTCAACGACGATGTCGATATGTCCAAGCAACATGGACCATGCCACCATCCATAGGGCTAATATTTTTGACAATACTCACATTCGATTCCTACTAACACATTTCTTGCTTACAGACCTATTCCGGCCAGGATTTGCAATCCAGACCACTGTCTGCATTCCTCGTGTCTACACTATTGTGACCGATGTCCCAAAAAGCCCAACGGTTATTAAGTGAGTATAGAGTGAAATTATGGTTATCATTGGATAATTGGATGCATGTATACTGGAGCACAATGCTAAAGGGTGATGACCCCATTAAATGCGGAGTCATTAAATTTTACCGCAAGAGCCCTGAGCATGTAGGTTGTTGAGCTTTATCAATCACCCAACACACGTATCATACACAACCTTGTGCTCGGCATCAAAAATTTCAATGTCCGCAAAATACCACCAGGTGGAGGTCTGCTCGGTGCTTTGCATTTCGTGTCAACGAATACGGCTATCGTAAGGGATCAAAGCTGCCAATATCAGATTCCGTCTAACAACAAGTTGAGCAAAAAAGAAAGAGGAAGAGTTCCACTTGTACGTACCTATTTCCTCACCATTTGATGTTGTCTCTTCTGTTGCCTTTGCTGTTTCTACAGAGGAGGTTCCCTCCTCCTTTGGATGCAGACTATCCTTACAGTGGGCCTCCAACGTGTCCAAGTACTCGGCCAGCCCAGGACATATGGCGCTGTTTTTCTGCACCAGCAGCACTAATAGCGTCGCACGAAGGTCCTGACAGAGAAGAACGACGTCCCATGAACTGCTTCTACCCGTGCAGAGGACAAACCTAAAAATGAACTTACGGCAGTGATACGGCGAGCGTGTTTCAACACGTCTCCGGACGAGTCTGACATTACGAGGGACACGGCCCTCGACAGGATGAGGTTTGTTACACTCTCTTTCAGTACTTGTTTGCCGACCTGAAATCGTACAGCATGATATAATATCGGTACTCGTGTATCGATCGGCCCAGAATTAGAGGGTTTTCAAGGGCGAGTTCAAATTCGAAGGTTTTCAAGGCCCTGTACGAGCCCTGTATATACAGGGTGTCTCTTTTAGGTGATACAGATTCTTCATAAAAAACTATAAGGGCTATAGACATGCTGTTTTTACTGCTTTCATCTCTGGGCCGGCAGACGTTCTTGGCCATATGTTGCTCGACCGTCAAATGACTAATTACCTAAAAATCGTTAATTAGCTTTCTAATTATAAAAGCTACGAAGTTGTCCCAATGAAAACATCTGTTCCTTTCGGTGACCTGATATCGTAGCCGTTTTCAGAACAAAAATCCGTTCGGTAGATCGTCTGCAAAAAATTTGTGAAGGAACACCATTTTTTTCTTTATTTTGTTCATTGCGCATCTTCGGAGACGTGTCTTTCCTTCACCCCCAATGTGAGATGGTGAAGGAGCCTCATGTGTCGAAGATGAGCTTTAACTTGCGGAAACAAAACAAAAACAAATGTATCGGGTGACGCTATTGGAACTGCCCTTATCTTGTGTTGCATTTTCTGTTCATCCTTTTCCAGGACGCAAGGGGCGACAGTGTGCTCTTTCACCCTCTCACATTGGGGGACAGGTCCCGGGTCCCAAAGGAAAGACGGGTCCTGAAGATGCGCAATAAACAAAATAAAGAAAAAAAATGGTGTTCCTTCACGAACTTTTTGCGGACGATCTACTGAACGGATTTTTGTTGTGAAAACGGCTATGATATCAGGTCACCGAAAGGAACAGATGTTCTCATTGGGGCAACTTCATAGCTTTTATAATTAAAACGTTAATTAACGATTTTTAGGTAATTAGTCATTTGACGGTCAAGCAGCGTATGGCCAAGAACGTCCACCGGCCCAGATATGATAGAAGTTGAAACAGCATGTCTATAGCCCTTATAGTTTTTTAATGAAAAATCTGTATCACCTAAAAAAAGACACCCTGTATATAGAGAGCCTGAAGTGTTCGGGAAATATTTTTTTCTAAATTCGGGAGGTAAAAATCGGGTAAATAAACATGTGCACTATATTCATGCGAATTCGGGTGAAAAACTTCCAGTATGCTAAATTCCGGAAGAAATCGAGCTCAGTTACTCAAACTAACTGTAGTGGTTTGGTACAAATGGTGATGTAACTGCATTTGCTGCCAAACAAGTTAGTTAGTTCATTGTTACAGACATCCCAGTGAGGGCAATTTCCCGGGTACAAATTGGGTTTCACCCTCAAAAGGCAACCTTCAATTCTGGGAAGAATCAGGTAAAACCCTAAAACGTCATTCTCTATGTATATACTTGATGCAAACTTATTATACCTGACTCGATATTAATATAGTTTCCATAAATTTCCTCAGATATTTAGTAACATATTGTGCTACAGCCAGTTATGCTGCGAATAAACCCTATAAATTCTTACCTGCAATCGGCTGAACATTAAAGGGGCACTAAAATGCAAAAACAACTAGTTCTCAGATGAAAGTAAAGTTTCAACAATTTTTCAACGATCATTGTTTTACTTTCTGGTACTGTTTGTCACGGAGCCCTGTCTAAACATCCACAAAAATACTGTCGTTGGAGCCCAATCAGACCCTCAAGACGCAGGAACGGTGGCAGCCAAAAGGGCAACAAAATACGTAACGTACATAGTAGTAGATGAGGCAATTAAACATTAAGTTTTGAGTAATAATGCTCACTGCAAAATGGATGCAGCCTTTAAAGGGATCATAAAATTAATTTCGCGAATTCCGACTACTCTGCCAGAAACGGTTCTCATGAACCCTCACTATCATAAACACACAGGCTCTTAACCGTACTCAGTGTACCGGGGGTGCATTTACCATGCAAAAAGGGCGGGGCACGACCACTGGATATGGCCCCTATATATGGCCGGATAAGGATATTCATGGTCCCTTTAACATCATTTTCTTTTTCATTCATTCATTCACTCACTCACTCTTTGACATAATTTACAATGAACTTGTGGAGGGCATTTTAGTGCCCCTTTAACACATCTGAGACACTCATTCAAATAAAAGGAAATGGTGGTGTACCTTTGGCACAAGCAAGGAGAACAGTCGAAACACCATGGGATTGTTGAGGTAGCCCCGCTCCTCCAGGAGAACCGCAGACACGCAGTTTGTTACGTAGCTGCTGTTACGGAGGAACTCTCCAAATTCTTTAGCATTCTACGGCGGGAAAACGGAACGGGGTGGTTAATGTAGAACAACAGGTGTGTTTTACGTGGCTCAAAGGTAGACTTACATCTCCTTCAAGTACTTCAAGCCATAGTTTTGGAATGAGGTCAATGTGAAGAGGAATTCCTTCAATAGAAACCATTGCACCTGCGCACCAAGGCATTGATATGAGTGTTTCAATGCAATTTCAATGCAGTGGCTACCATTTATGGTCACAGAGCGTATATGACTTACAGACCTCCTTTAGTCATTAAAATCATTATACGGTAGACTTCCGTTAATACGGCATCCGATAATTCGTTTTTTCGCTTAATTCGATCGAATTCGAAGGTCCCGTCAAATGCCCATATGTTTCCATTGATAAAAATGTTCGTCATTTCAAACGTGAAAGCAGTCCACATCGTATAATTCGACCAATGCGTCCGCGAACCAGGCACCTGCGTTGCCCGCGTTGCACCTTGGGTTGCCACCTTTCGCAGTGAAAAATACCGGCTGAGGGAGAGGAGGTGGAATAGAGGGAAAGGAGGAAGATGTGTCCGCGGGAAAGATAAAGTGGGTGAGGGGTGGAGAGTATAGGTGGGGTGCATTGACGTGCGCCGGTCCACCAGAAAGAGGGGAAAAGCATGGGTAAAGCTACGGTGTGACATCATATGCACGCCACCTATACAGAGAGAGAGAGAAAGAAAGAACGAGCGCTCTCGCTCAAGACAACAACAATAATAATAATGAATAACTAAGAAGACGACTGGTGACTACGGAGTTGGGTCTGTGCTCCAGATTTATTCAAGCTGTAGTGGAATGTTGAAAGGAAAACCCGTAAAAGGCCCTATGAAAGGTGTTGAGCCACAAATACCGGCAAAAGACTGCCGGTATCACCTTCCTACCGGCAACCGGCAGAGCGAGCAAATAACCGGCCTGGTGGCAACCCTAGTTGCACCGCACATAACAACAGAAAAGTGCGCCCTAAAGCTCAGGTGACAGATTGGCAGATATAGACTGAACAGTACCGATCCATACCGATAACCGCAAGTTTTTGTGCATCGTACGCTATTGCCTTTGCGTACATGAATGATATCGTTGGTGGTTCTGCTCACGTGCAAAACATAGAGCTTCGCACATTGTGCAGAACCATTACGTATCCCTTACGTACGCAAAGGCAATAGCGTACGATGCACTACAACTCAATCTATCTGGTGGCGGTTCGCCGTTCTGGTGAGTCCCGGGTGAGGAGGAAACGTCTCGTTTCTCGTTTTCTTCTCTGTTTTTTTTGTTTCACCTTTCACTGGGCTTTCATTCGGAATCCGTCAGTGCAACAAGAGTCCGAAAAACAACGTGTGCTTGGGGAAGTTCGATGACTTCGTGGAAGTGGACAACATCGTTGTCGGACGATGGACAAGATGGCGGATGCAAAACTGAAGACGATTTCGCCGAGAGCGTGCATGCGCGCGCGCTTGCGCTCTATGTGGCATGTTTTCAGATGCGCGTTTGAAAGCGCGAGCGACTGCAGACAAACGCACAAAGGTTTTCCGCCTATTCTTTAATTCGACCTTCGGATAATTCGATAATTTCGTGTTTCCGTCAAGGTCGAATTAACGTAAGTTTACTGTACCTTAGAGACATGTAGCATTTAAAAAATTTGTTCACAACAGTTGTTCAATTTCATTCAACCTGGTAAAACTTGTTTTCATCCCCCGATTTGCACCTTCGTCACTTAGGGTAAAACCCAAAAAATCTTGAAAACCAACTTGCTGAAGTGCAAATTCAGTTTAGAATACAGCCCTGTGGAGTGCTAAGCACCGCATAATTCAGCCCAGGTGCTCGGCATCTCATGTTCAACTGAAATGCACGAAGCCCTATTTTTCTATCTTCCACCTGAAAATATGCTTTGCTGCATGAAGTTACTCTGTTTTACAGCTCCTAAAATAAATTCAGATCATACCCCTGATTTTGAAAAACAACAACAACAAAACCTAAAATGCAAGGGTTTATCAATGAGCACTTTTCTTTTGAAGATTTTTTTTTTTTCAATCACCACAAATCAGGTTTTATTTCAGGAGCTCTAAAATAAGGTAAAAGTGAGCAATGTTAAGTGAGGTGGCTGATAATAATAGTAATAATAATAATAATAAAAAAAAGGAAACTCCACTTCTCACATTTTCAATGAATACGAGATGCTGAGTATGATGTATGCATTTTATGTTTTCTAGTGTGGGAAGCGTATACGAAGAGGGGAGTCAAGTCCTGCAGATCACATAAACAAAATACAGAAGCCGACACTGAAGCCGACACTCAGTGTCGGCTTCTGTACTTTTTTTTCTAGTGTGGCTGAATATGCACTTTGACGAGTTCAATTTCCAAGTTTTTTGGGGTTTTGCCCGAAGTGGTGATGGTGCCAATTGGTGGGTGATAACTGGTTTCACCCGAAAACACGGGGCTCCGATTATTAATTTCTACAACGTTTTACAACATATGCTGCATCACCAGAAATTCGGATACGGATGGCAAGGTTTTTGGTTGCTTGTATGCGCTCTGTTTTACTTTATGTTTATCTTAATTGACAACACTGGCTTCCTCCTATTCAACAGAGGCCCTAAAGGATAACCGTATTGTTGCCAGTAGTCCTGAATGGGGCTGCGTCATAGAGAGTCAGATGATCAGATCAAACTAACAAACCTGCATGCTAAACAATGGCCGTAGTGCTGCGGTGTATTGAGCAGGTACTATACTTTATTTAGCACAGAATAGGCTTAACGACTATGCGCTTCTTTCACACGTTTGTTCAAGTTGCTGAACAGACTGAAAGACGACAAGGCTGTCAATGTGCACTGCCCAATGTTTGTCAAAGTAGAAGATTATCTCAGTAACAAAATGTTAGTTTCTAGCAACTTCATGCTCGTGGTCATTTAGCTGATAAGATTACTGGCCCTGTGGCTCACATGGGGGTGACCATGAATGAAGTATTGTACTTCTAAACAATGGAATAGCAAGAAGAAAAATCAGATTTCTCACTGAGATTGACGAGATCCTGAGTGACAATATTCTGCCCGATTGCTGCTCGAAAAACTGTTTCCACAAAGCGGTGGTAAGGGAGGAAGAAATCCAAAAGGGCCTGGTCATACTCTGCATCCACTCCCTGCAAACATACAGCACCAAACATTAATAACAATAACAACTATTACTTCATTACTAATTTGTTATGAGCAGAGATGGAATTGAGCATCCCCATAAGTTAAGATTAAGCACCAAACACTACGATATGATTAGGGTCTGACTTTTTTGGGTTAAATGCCTTTCCCCTTTTAAATTTGGAGTGAAATCGGGTGCTATTTATAAATTGGGCATTGTCAGGTTACTTTTTTGCTTTCTGTTCAGCAGGTGGCCCATTGTTAAAGGTGCACATATTGGTCAGACATAAATCCCTTGCGATTTAGGGTCACAAACACAAGCACACAATGTAACATTAAATGTGCTTCGCATAGTTTATTGTTGCACTCAAATAATATTTTCATGAGACGTGAGCACAGACTGCTGCTAACCCGTGTATGTGATACATGATGCTACGTAATACGCGATTAAAATTCGTGAAGAAATCAGGTTTAACCCAAAAAAAGTAAGACCTTAGATATGATTTGACTACGGATGCCCTTATATAAGCAAGATAGCGGTTTCAAGCAATGGCCACCTTTGATGCTTCGAGTTGACTCAGGTGTAGGAACATCTGTAAGATTGGTCTCTGTGGACGAACAGCAGATTTTGTAGGGTAGCCCTTTTGACCTCTTCTTGGGAAGTAGGGCCCAGTTGTCACTAAAATGAAGGCAGTTTCACTTTAGCAACAGCCGTGCAATGGGAATCTTACCAGCAGATCTGCACTGGGTATACACATACAGTTGCCGATCGATTTTTCGTACCACTAGGAGCAATAAAATTGGTTTGAATTTTTTAGCCAATGGCAAAGACCGACTTCTTCCTTGGAGTCCGTATTCCAAAGTGGGTTAGAAAGCTATCCATGCTTTGCCGCACGAGCATGGGACAACACATCTCAATGAAATTTTGCTAGTGTATTGTTAGGGCCCCGTAATTTAAGGTAAAACCCGTTTTCACCCCGATTTGCATCATCATCATCAGTTGGGGCAGAACCCGAGAAAATTAAAAGACAAACTTTGCGAATTGCCAATTGAGCCACCAATACAGGCAATGGAGAACACT
Source organism: Ornithodoros turicata (assembly GCF_037126465.1). Taxonomy (NCBI): domain Eukaryota; kingdom Metazoa; phylum Arthropoda; class Arachnida; order Ixodida; family Argasidae; genus Ornithodoros; species Ornithodoros turicata. The sequence goes on from NC_088206.1 coordinate 61,587,055, forward strand.
AAGCATTGGACATTCAGAACAGCTTATTTTATTTTTTATTTTTATTTTATTTATTTACTTATTTTTTATTTACCCCTTGAAAATCTGCATTTCTACCTGACATCACCCGATTTTACCGTTTTACTGATCCTGAAGCAACCCCCCCCCCCCCTCTCCAATTTTCAAAAAATATAAAACCCGAAAACACAGGGCCCTATGCATTGTCGCTGTACAGATTCATTGAACGAAGAAGCATAAAGAATGTTTTCATTGTTGTCGTGATCCGAGCCTCCTGGTGGTAAAAAAAGAACTTGACAAACGATGTTGTCACTCGTTAATTTAGAAAAAAAAATCGATGCAGTGTTGAACACAGTGGATGTGTCTAGAGTTTAATCCGAGACCACTGCAGTCGCAGAGGTCTCCAACTAAAGCTGAGCTGTCCACAGTGCAGTCATTGTCATCTGCACTCTCTCCTACGGTACGTTTTTGCTAGAAAAAAACTTATGACAAAAGCTATCTGCTAATCTTATAATCTTAAAGGGCTCATTCATGCATGTGTTTCTTGAGGCGGCGCTGCTTCCTCTCAGACCCGAGGCGTTTCCAGCCGCTTTTCGAGGACCGCTTCGTGCTGCAGCTCTCAAGCGCGGATCCACAAACGCTTTCTACCCAGCCAATCGGAGTGCTTGCTCAGGAGCAGAATTGACTTTCTTTCGTGTTGGCGGGCCTCCCAACGCAATAGGAATATCGTGCGGGGGTCCTCTTTCCTTTTTTGTGTGTGTTTGGTGCGACTGTGTAAGTAAATTCATCGTGACCAAAAGTTGCTTGTTGCGTAAGCTGTCCACGACGAGCGAGGGATTTATGCGAACCACAGAATAAACGAAAATAAATAGCGTTAGAGCGTGACCATGTGTGTTGGTCGCTGGCCCGTAAACATATATTCTGCTTCTTCTGCCGTTCCTTCTCTGTGTTATATTGTGTCACATCCGTCGTTCCGACAATTGATAATGAAAGCAGAAACGCTTCCATGATAGGCAAGCCTGAGCGATGGGCAAGACACGTTAACAAACACAAACACGAAAGCTCAAAACAAGCCGTGTTTTGAGCCTTCGTGTTTGTGTTTGTTTACGTGTCTTGCCTATCATGGAATTTATCCACCAGCTAGCCTGCATTTACGCCATTCTGTCAGAAACGCTTCACATTGTAAATTTGGACGCACAGCGCGACAAGTGTCGGCACAATTTTGATCGGCACAACAACGACGAAACGCATTTGAAGGCTGGCAGCTAGGCTATGTGTAGCAGGAGGCTCCTCTCGGCCACGCCGCTTTTTGAAACGCATATGCGAACGAGCCTTAACAGCATTCCATGGATCTGCAAGAATATGAAGTGTGGCCGGTACAGACCTCTCATTTCTAAAAGTCATCAACTCAGCAGACATTTTGCTGACGACTCATGACGCCGCCGGTTCTTTTACTAATGCTGCTAAGGTGGAGAAGGTGGTGGAAGCCCCGAACGCTGACGCGTTACAATCAGTTTCTGCAACTTTCACATTTACTGCAGTAATGCCTTCCCCACTTGATATACAGGACAATTTTTCACTGCCTGTATTTAGAAATGAACAGCTAGAACATACATGCCACACTGTATTCCATCAGGCACATATGAGCTCAGCCTCCACATACGTGCATGCACCGCTTCAGCATGACCGCCGTCAAAACAGCCTGAAATATTGGCCACAGCTCTGTAGTGTCCCCCGGATCAGGGAAGATAGCACGGTCTAAAAAACCAAGCAAGCTCAAACCGAAGTGTGTCAGAATAGTCCAGTTATTCTTTTAAGACACCCAAAGCAGAAACACATCGGCTCTACAGGAAAAATGTCAGAAAAATTTAAAAGTCCCCATTTTTAGGGTCCGAAAAATCGGTCGGCGACTGCATGTGTGCGGAGATCGATTGTGAACATACTAAGACCACTGCTTTCGAGGAATGTGCTGTGACAGCTTGCAAGGAGAGGCACGATGGAGGTCACAGTTTCTCGAGGCTGAAGCATCACCAGTTCCTTTAGCACGTCTGAAACGAGTAAGTAAAAATCAGTGTACAGACATACCATGAGAACCTTCGAGTGACCAGCTCTTGCAAAATTTTGCAAAATCCCGTTCTCAGCAAAATTGCTGATTTTTCATGGAAGGTCACACAACTGAGTCCTGATTCAGTCTAAGCTACCCTAGAAAATTACCTCAGTGACACAGGGAGTGAGTCCTAGAAGCACTTTAGTATACTGTACTGCAGTAGTAGCACTTGTACTATGTACAATAGCCCTTTAATGGTGAGTGTGAAATGATGTTCCTGGTAGAAGCAATTATAGAAGCATGTGTCACACATGCCACGTTGAACCACGAGCAATCAGATGTCGCTATGCCGAGAAGCTGCAGACGGCAACACAGATGGCAAACAAAGCAATTATTACCTGAGCATGAGTAGAGCCTAAGCTTTTAGGGTTTAACCCGATTCTTCCTCGAATTTGTGACCCCGAATTGAAGGTTTCCTCTATAGGGTGAAACCCAATTTTTACCCAGCAATTTGCCCTCACTGGGACGTCTGTAGGAATGCACACTAACCTGTTTGGCAGCAAATGCAGTTACATCACCGTTTGTACCAAACCAGTACAGTTAGTTTGAGTAAATGAGCCCATTGCTCCCCGAATTTAGCGTACTGAAAGTTTTTTCACCCAAATTCGCGTGAATTTAGAGCGCGTGTCTATTTACGCGATTTTTACCCCCCAAATTTAGACAAAAATATTTTCCGAAAACTTCAGGCTCTAAGCCCGACCGTGATGGTTTGGATAAGTGCTACAGCAATGAACGCACACACAACGATTTTTTCCGTTACATTCGACCTCGAAGGTTGCGCTCAACTTAACACAACCCAGACTGACACGGTAACGCAAATTGCTCACCGAGGCAGAGCAGACGAACTTGCGGAGGCACATATGTGTTGAGCAGGGTTAGTAGGCGTCGCAGGGTGTCTCCCAGCTCTGGCCATGTACGGAGCATGGCCGCTGCAGACCGCGACTCCTGGGCCACTTGCTGCATGGCCGTGCAAGTGCGCAACAGGTCCAGTGCCAACGACAGGAGGTCGGCCAGGTCTCCCGTCACGTGGCACGCCGTCGCTTCGTGGTACATCACATGCAGGGTGTGCAGTGCCTACACAGCAGAGAATCCATCCCGACAAGAATTATGGCCCATCGTGTGGAAAAAAGTAACACCATTTCCCTAAATAGACCAGGAAGAGTCGAGCCCGTTTATTACGATCTTCGATAGAACGATAACTCCAATATTGCGATCGAATTGTTGGTTCCCGTCAGCTCTCCCATTGAACTACATGTAAACAAAACATCGGTATAACGATCGCCGCGAAAGCGCTTGCTCGCATATAGCGATCGGAATTCTCCCGGCGGCCGGTAAAACGCGTGAAAATTAGAAAGCAAGACTGCACCATTTCACAGAAAACAAATTACATTGGCATTTTCAAGAGCCTTTGCCTCCGTGCCTGCTAAAGTGAGAACGCGGTGCGTTTATCCGCGCATGACTGCCGGGGATTAGATGCGTACATTGCAAGGCACGCGACTTCGAAAGGGTGGAAGGAGCTCGCGAGAAGTAGAGGAGGTTGCTCCCCCTCCACGTCGTTCTGTCGTCTTCAAGCTTTTTCTCTTCTTTTGCTGCGTGCTCGCTACGATGGCAGCCGCGGTTCAGAGACGTTTTTTGACGAGGAAAGACGCGTGGCTCGACCCGAAGTTACATGCACTCTACGGGTTTTGTACTGGTGCAAAACCGCGTTGTGAAGTATCGCGGCTTTGAAAAGGTGTACTGGCAGACAGTAGCGTGTCACCACCCAAACACGCGTCGACGGATTACCCGTGGCGGAGGCGCATTCTGATGGACCTCGCAGTCCTGATCATGAGAATGATGATGACTACAAGCAATGGATGAGGTCGTCGATCTCAAAAGGTGCGGCGCCTCACACGGTATCGGCGGTTATCTTATCAAAAGCTTTCGACGCACAGCTGCGTCAATTTAATGCTAGATAAAATGCTTATGTGCTCCCAACAAACGCGCACGTTAAGTGGCATTCTACTTGTGGCGATCTACTTCGTTTACGCGAACCCGAGCGGCAATTTCTCGAAAGCTCGTTTTTAATGATACTCCGATATAACGATCAGATTTCGCGTTCCCGTCAATATCGTTATAAACGGGCTCGACTGTATTGAAGTGGGGAATAAAAGAAAGAATAAATTTTTTTAAACGTAGAATTTACGACTTTCTGATAGTTTGTGTGGCTGACACTTGAGAAAGTTCGTGTAACTTTTTGGCATTACGGATTGGTGAAATGATAAATTTTATTAATGCAATCAATTTATTCTAAAGCGGCTAGTCAATTAAAATAATAAAGTAAATATATTAAAGTAGACAGAAATCATTTTTAATACCCTGTTTCCTTCCTATAGAACTGTTAAGTAGGCCAGTAAGATACACCATGCGAAGTAACTCACACCACAGAGTCATATTATCGCAGAAATTGAATTTAAATGTTGTCTGCTGCTCCTCTGTCGTCTGCTACTCAGCTGTTCGGGGTTCTGAAAAAGCCTTTCTCCTGGCTCGGTAATGATTCGGCTGCTCCTTCTATCCCCAATTCCCCGGGAGAACTGGCAGAACTGGTTTGTGGCGGCAAAGGGACAAGGCACTGACTCCCACTGACTGGTGAACCAGAACGAGTTCTCTTTATAACGTTATCGGTGACATAGCATCATACTTTCTCCTCCTCGTAATACCCGGAGTGGCGAGTGACGAGTGGCGAGTGGTGAAGGCGCGGACCCATGTTTATGTGAGTTTTTTTCTGGGAAACAAATTGCACACATCAAAACCTTTAGCACCATTCAGTAAAATGACACACACTTTCATCAGACGTCTTAATCTGAAATTTTTTTGGATGGCCCTCGGTACTCCTTTAAAATTAAAAGCTTCCAAAGGAAATTCTACACCTGGAACGTCGTTGCCTCTAAATTTTTTTTATATCCAGTTACTACAACAGAAGGATGTCAAAAGTTGAGTCTAGTCCAGGGGCAATACTAGTAATAATACGAAAAACACTGAAGCTTCATTTAATTTGTTACATCTGCCATCTGCTACATGAAAGCTTGCACCATAATAAAGCGAGTGAAGCTTCAGTGTTTTTGTATCATCAGTTATTACAACTGCACTGCCAAATGGATTTTCATTGTAGCATTTGGTACAGTCTACAAGGCGATTTTGATATCGACAAGATTTGATATCACTACAAAGCTTCAAAAGACTGGCAACATCTGGGAACTTCCGTCATCAACATGTAGGGAGCGACAGTTACAAACGTCACAGAAGACAAGATGATTTGACAAGAGCAGACAGCTGAACACTGTTCATCTGCCTCCCCTCACCCGCTAATTTGCGAAGGTGCTTTTTGTTACCTGGAATAAAACTGGGAGGCCACTGTTGGCCAGGACAAAGAGCCTGTCGTGGGGACCCTGGACGAGCACCCTGAGGGCTGCCACTAAGGTAGCCCAGCAAACCCTGGGGTCCAAGCCCAAATACAGGCTCAGGGTTGTGCGCTTGAAGAGTGTCACTTCACGTTGCTCTTGCTCAGTCGCTCCAGGGGACGGACAAACAAAGAGTTCCATCAGCTTCAAAAGCTCTCCAATAGCCTGCAACGACGCAAACAACTTAAATTTACAACTCAAAAATGGAATGATGAACAGCCCATTAAGCTGCTATTCTTAAAGCCAAGCCAAGCCAATTTCCATTTGAAGTCCATAATTCAGCTGGTAAAAAATCAGTGATGGTGCTATTCTTAAAGCTAAACAAACTGATGGCGAAGAAAAAAAGTACAGAATGGAAGACGAAAACAAAGAAGAAACTTTTGAGGGAAGAAATAAAATGTAAGAAACAATTTTGAGAATAAACTGCTAAAGTTACGTTACTAAACGTTGTTCCATACATGTGCGGCTACGGTGCTCCATGTGTGTATTAATGTTGGATTATTTCACCATGCACAACGTTGGCTCTACACACTAAGCTGATATTCCCAATGCTACTACTGCTCAGCATTGTGGCACCACAACGACTCAGCGGGTTTCAAATGGACTTGGAAAGTAGGATGTTGCACTGCTCTGACAGCTCAAAAAAAGATTCTAGTACCATATTTACTCGGATCTAACGTGCACTTTTTTCCGACATTTTTTCGCAAAAATAAGTTAGAATCAGGGACGACCGCGACAGGCGGCGCAGCGCCCCCACTTTGGCTGCGTTCACGTAGTGAAAAGCGAAAGCACGCCTCCTATGGTTCTCTCGAAGATAGCAATCTCCATTCCCAGTTTTCTGTGTTCGTCACGTGGCGAAAAGAGAGACCCCGCATCCCAAAGTTTTCTCAAAGACAGCGATCTACATTCCCCATTCTCTGCGAAGATAGCAATAGAGACCTGCTTCTCTGCTTCTTTTTTAGAAGAAATGTTGCATTATGAATGCGCTTGACGGCACAGAGGACGATATGCCGTGGTGCAAAGTGAGTGGTGATTCTGACGATGACTGTGTGTAATGCTGTTATCTACCTTATCACTTGTGTTTACGGCGTATTTTTGCACCCTCAAGGATGATGCACGCTGGATCCGGGGGGGTTTTAGAATAGAGTTATTTTGCGTTTCGGTAGGTACGCGTTAGATTCGAGTAGATACAGTACTTAAAAATTCCACAGGGACAAGGTTTTGAAGGCTCGTGATGCCGACTTACAGCGGTGTAAAGTGTAGTATAAGGAGTGATGTTCTTGAAGGCCCACTGAATGTTCTGGTGTTGTGCTAACTGACGAGCAAAAGGTCGCGACTGCTGGCAGCATAGCCTCAGCAGGCCGTAATAGGCTGGCAGCATGCACCGGTTGAACACTACGACGTCTTGGTCGTCATGGTCAGCACTACGGGAAGACGAAAGGAAAGTTGTTATCGGCAGTTCAAGGAGCTAAAAAAAAAGGGGAACTTACAGAATGTAGTTGAACGCTATGTTTTTAGTTACGTGAGGATTCTGAACAATGAGCTTGATGTTCTCCACACAGTCGACGGATACTTGATACCAGAACAGCAGCAGGGTCTACCAGAAGTACAGAAAAGGAAAACGCATAAGACACTCTTGGATCATGCTCTGAATGCTGAGACATTTGTTTTTGTTTTGTTTTGTCTACTGGTGCTTTCCAATGAATGAGTGGAAACAGGACAAAATGTTGTTTTGAAAAAGAAAGAACGAGCGCAATGGATGAATGGAATAGGCACAATGGAATAGGCAGAGAATTCAAGAAATATACTGATCTTGCTGGCTGTGATTAGATCCTTGTGTTTTCAGGTTTTATGTTCTTAGAAAACCGGGGGTGGTGGCGGGGATTAGGTTTTAGTTCAGAAGCTGTAGAATAGGATAAAATTGAGCAAAAAATAAAGAGCAGTGTTTCTTGCATTCCGTATGAATACGAGATTACGAGGTGCAGAGCTGCTGTACTGAATACACAGTGCTTAGAATTTCTCAGTGGCTATCTTCGTGCATGCATTTGCACTCTGGCAACTTCGTTTTCCAGGCTGGGCGTTTCCCTGAGACACAAGGCTCCAGCTATGACTATTAACGTCAAGTGCTACATTGGAGAACGACTGCGCAGCAAAACGCGTTGAGGGCAGCAGCGTGCAATGCTGGATATAAGCATCCAATTTATGTAAGATATTAATTAATAAGATTTATCACAATTATTATTAATCATTTCTTATATTTATTATATTATTTATTATTTATATTAATAAGATTTATTAGGATTTTGATAAGATTTGTTAATAAGATATTAATTATTTACGTATCACCAAATCACATATCTTAATGTAACAAGAGGCACAAAACTTGAGACAGACGACAAGAGCGTGCTTCCACCAAGCTCTTCTACGTCATCTCAAGCTTTGTGCTTCCTGTTATGTTTTCACTGTCATACCAACAATCTGAACCTTCTACTTTGAATCAAACAGCAAGTTAAGCCACTGTCATTCGACTCTGTAAAGCTACTTTGTAATTTTATGACAATATGGTGATACACGTTTAACAAAAATAATTGGTATAACAAGCAAAAGTGTGGTCATCTCATCACCAACCTCATTACGTAAAGGTTGAATTGGACATATATCAATGCAGGTAAGGAGACGTTAATGAACAAAGTATGCACCTGCTTGTTGTGGTGCACAGGTATTGCCGGCTCAGATAGACCAGGCTGGAACAGGTTCCACAAGTCCAAAAAGTAGGGACTAAACTGTGAGTTGCAAAACAGTAAAACAGGTTACCAGACGACTGATAAAACTGATAAAAAGGGATGGTGCTACACAAGTAATTTAAAATTACCATTAGTTTTTCTTGTTTACCAACGAGGCAGTACGTCAAAACGGCGAAGTAGTACATCAGCTTGGCAGTGCCATGAACAGCAGGATCTGAAAAATTGAATTTTGAATTGAAAGAATTGAACCTTTAGCGAACAAAGGTGTTCAGCTTCAGTGTTCGTTCTAATGAAGTGAGCATTTAGTGAGCGTAAAATACGGGTATCATTTGACGACTAAAACAAAATGTCAATAAAATTATGTTTTGTTGAGAGTATCATTCTTGCATGCTGCTCCAAAGTTGATTATGGCATTCACATTTTGACACGTGGCATGAGAATAACAAGAAGTTGCAGGAGGACTTGTTGGTACTAGAGCTGCGCAAATGTTCGAAATTTTGAATATGAAACGAATATCTCTTGCTCTTCGAACGCTATGTCCAACCTATTTTCAGCATTCGAAATGTTCAAATAATTTTCGAATAGTACTGAAACGAGGTATCGCTATTGGCATTCTGCAAGTGGGCTTCGCCTAATTACACTCGAGTGTTAGGTGGAGCCCCCTGTACACTGTTTACAACTTCTCGGAGCTCATGGTGAACACTGTACTCTGGGCACATCATCGAATGAGCACAACACCACAAAATATTTCACCATGAGGTATTCAATATTATTCGAATTTGGCCTTTTCTGATTATTCAAATTCGTTTCGCCATCTGAAGAAATTGTTCGGATTCGATTTGCAATAGAGGTTTTGCTATCTGGACAGCTCTAGTTGGTACTACATACAGAGCGAGGCACGGCGTCGAATAACAACCAATAACCACAAGGTCACAGGAACTGTTGTTGTAGCCCTTGTTACTCGTTGCCGTGCCTCACAGAGGATAAAAATAACAACTTCGTTGGCTTTTATTGGCAACCTTCTAGCTATTTAAATGAGAGAGTATTTCAAAAGAAAGGTGGTGTACCTATATACAACTTGGCTTTCTTTAATAACCTAAGCAGGAACTCGTATATCTGGTGCATTGCCATGACAGCCTCCGGCGCCATCTATAGAAGAAAATTTGCAGAATGTAAAACTGAACTTGCAAGGAGGCTGTTCTTTCACTGCCAAAAATCGTTGTGTTTCAATACGAAACGATGCAACTTACTGGAACATCTTTCTGTGGCGCAAGACCATTTCTGCCCGACCTAAACGCTTGACGGAAGTGGGAACTGGGCACCAGAGACACTAGCAGCAGTGCAGCCACTGGAAACGGAAGAAATAGATATTAATTCATAATATATTTCTCTATACTACCAGCGCTACCTCAACCTTAGGATACCGGTACACCAGCGCTACCTCAACCGGTATATCGAGTGAGTGAAAATTACATAAGACTAGCTTTGAAGCACTCACAAGAATATTTTGTCACATGGGCACAATGTGGTATGATGATCATAGAGAAAGTCTGCGTTGCACACAAGCACAAGAGAAGTAATGCAAGGATTTTGAAAAATCAGTTTTCCCTTTGGCTATTGGCAACTTCATGACACAAAGAAGAGCATGGGCACATGAATCTCCGTTAGAATCTACATGGCCCATGATTACAGCCTGAAGCTATCGGGAATTTTTTTTTTTTTTTTTTCAAATTCGGACCGGGGGAGGGGGGGTTGAACCGGATAAATAAACATGTGCTATAAATTCATGCCAATTAGAGTGGAAAAACTTCCACTACGCTAAATCCAGGGAGAAATCAGGCTCAGTTACTCAAATTAACTGTACTGGTTGGGTACAAATGGTGATGCAACTGCTGCATTTGCTGCCAAACAAGTTAGTGTGCATTCCTACAGACGTCTCAGCCGGGGTTAAAATCGGGTTTCACCCTAAAACGGCAACCTTCAATTCAGGGTGCAAATTCAGGGAAGAATCAGGTTACACCCTAAAACTTCAGGCTCTACCCTTGATTGATCCTTTTGAAGCAGTTTTAAAAGTGGATTGGTTTGATTAACCAGAATTTGTGGTGTCAAAGCTCAAAATAGTGCAGTGAGGGCGCATGCGTGGGTTGTACTCTACCATTTCGAACCCTCTGGAGAGCATGAGCAATGAGGTACTTCTCCACCCAGGCATCCATACTTTGAAGAACCCATGAGTGTGCCACCTTATTTCGTGGAACCTGAAGTGTCAACCACTCCAGGCACTGCAGAGGGCAGTACTCCGCAGCCTGCACAAAGTACACAGGAGGAATACTAAGAATCTTGCAAAAATTATAACATTTCTAGCAACAAAATTTAGAAAGGAGTGTTTCTCACTCACCTCCCAAATGCGTTGCAAGACAAGCGACGTGAACGCTGGCATTCCTGGAGGTCCACCGACAAACTCCACAAGCATAGAGAGGAGTTTGAAGAAAGGGCTGCTGACCTGTTGAAAACAACGGATGTGGTTTGTGTGTTACCCACAAATCTCATCCTTGTGTAATTTCAATTTCAACTGATGAAATGAACCCGGTCAGACTCCTCCATAACGTAACTCCTGCATACTAGAAATCAACTTAGTACAAGACCATTGCAGTCCCTTTTTGCTGCATGGTTTGGTACGATAAAGCGTAGAGTATGATGCACTGTGAAGGAATCCTTCAGCAAAAAGTATGTGGTGCAAGATGGCGCTGTGTTCAGATAAACCACAAAGTGCCTCAAGGAGATTAAGGGAAATCACGAGATAGAAAAGCCATAAAAATAGCAGAGATAGTGACGGCTAGTCTCCTGTGCCTGAACAGACAAAACAAGCTCGTCACCCAAAGCAGTAGATGACAGCCAAGCCAAGCTAACCTTTGCGTTCCTTTTTCTTTTTTAATAAACATATTCCCCCAAAGCCAAGATGGACTGTTAAAACCTGGAGGCATTTTTATTTTCTCTACAGTGAAAATAGCCTAAGTCTCTAATGCTTTCCTCTGCACACAGATGTACAAATTATGAGAAAATCTCAGGTGAGTTAAGCCATAACAGTAATGCAGTACAGCTTTAGTGTCATCACATGCTGGCACCAAAATTTCCAACAGTAGAGCTTAACTCACAATGGAATACAACACAATCTCATAATAAAATACAATTTCAATATCAACCGATGGCTCCTGTGAGGCCACTACAAGTTAACCCCTCTACCTGTTGTAGCAAAACAAGGAGACAAAGTACAACCACATAGAAATATTCTTCGCCTTCTTCATTATAGCATGATTTCTCAATGACGGTATATGAGTATGCCTCTGAGAAAATCACAAATCAAAATCACACCCAGTGGAAGTTGATGCTTTTGCAATGAAGTAGTATTGCATGAAATCTGTGTACATAGCTTAAATGAAATTGGAATGAAATGGAATGCTTAAATGAAACTTCTCATAAATGGAACAATTTTTTAACTCTTGATCCCGAGTTCTGTTTAAGAGGAGTAGACTAAAAATTTGTTTGATCCTCCCGAGATCTGTTACAGGGGAGTTTGACCGTGTGCAAAGTAAAAGTGATGCAAAATGCCAACCTCTGGCTGCTTCGTAATGGCCGAGAACAACATGTTCACTATCTGTAATAGAGAAAGGAAAAGGTTGAACAAATATTACACTGCTGCACACATTTAGGGGGCAATTCAACAGCACATTTGAAGTTGCGCTGGCAACTGATACACTACCAAAATTACTGTATGTTGCTAATTCTAAGTTTCAGGCCGCAAGCTCCTGTGAGCTTTCCTTTGGCTCTTCAACCTGATCATGCTGGCCCTATCTTTTCTCTTTTAGTGGGAAATTTGGCCATCTGCATAGATAAACAGAAGTAGACATACATGTGGTGCCAGATGGTCATTCCAGCGGCACAGGCTGAAGATAAGGTTGCACGTCTGGCGGAGGCATATGTTATCTCGCACTTGTTGAAACAAGAACGGGAAACCCTGAAAACAAACAACCGCAATGACGTCTTACATAAGCACATGAAATAAGATGTTAGCCTTTCAAAAATTGCCATTGTATATACACAGCATGGTACAGCGGCAGTGTTACAATCTTGATGTTGCAATACCTTTCCTCCAGTGAGAGCATTGTAATCCGTTTGAGAAAGCTGCAAGCGGTGGTCCTGGCCCCGTGACTTCTCCACCAATAGGAGAACTAGGGCCAACATCTTGTCCAGGGATGGTGGCCGGTATTTTGTTGGAGCACCACTTCCCCCTCCTCCACCCATTCCAGCACCCTCCTCCTCTTCTTCTTCCTCCTCATCTTCTGACACCATCTCCACCTACCACCAATCAGCATGTGAAAAGCTGAATTAATTGACAAGTCTGCGACCACGTCCGACGAGAAGAGCTCAATGAACGCCATGTTTGACACTGCATACGTGTATGACAACATACTCAAAGACATTTAATATCCGTGAGCCCCTAACTTATGCAAATTTCATGAATTGAATTTTTTTTTTTTTCAAATATTAAGGGCACGCAAAAATTTGGAGCAGGAATTGACACTTTCAAACCTATGCTGCAATCGCAAACTTTATTTTCACAGTTGATTGTACGAATTATTTGTGGGCATTTGAAATATCGTATAAACTGAAATACACGACTAGGTTTTTTTTTTAAATGTTCGTGGAAACTACCCTTATCTTATAAGCCAGTCAATGGCAGTCTATGGCCAGTCTACATACCAGTATGTACCTGCTAAAGAAAATTTAGGAGCCTATTGCAATTTATTTGCCCGCCACAGGAGGGTAAGAAATGGGAAATGCATGTATGTCAATGGGATGCACAATCAGATCAGGCCCCTTTTCTTGGTTTTGGATTTTTCGACTTGTCCCCTTATTACATACAGAGGTTCAATTGGAAACCATGATGTATGCAATCACTACGTACGCATATGCTGATGCTTTAACCACACCAACATTAGTAACAAAAGTGAGATTCACACTCACGTAGTCTGCCTTATGACCAAGATAGAAGGCGATGATGGTGGACACGGCCTCGATGGAGAGGAGGAACTGGCATTCCGCTTCACCCATCTTGGCAAACTCCAACAAGAAGGCGAAGTACTCTGTCAAATGCTTCAGGTGTTGCTTCGCTCCATGCTCGATCTACAAACAGAGCGATCGGAACCAACGTGGCCATCAAGTAAAGATAGGTCCTTGTGCTTTCAGGTTTTACGGTTTTTTGAAAATCGGGGGTTAAAAACGGGCTACATGGGTATATATCAGATGGAAAAACAAATCTTCGAGCGGCTGTGCTGAATGTGCATTCTCCAGTCCCCCTATTAGTGGCTGAATTTGCACTTTAGAGAGCTGATTCTCGGTCTTTTCGGATTTGGCCTTAAATGATGATGATGATGAAAATTGGGGGTAAAAATGGGTTTTACCCTAGAACGCAACACTCAAAGTAAAGAATATGTAGAACCTGAAGATTTCTGGAAATATCTTTTTCTAAATTCAGGGGGTAAAAATTGGGTAAATCAAATGTGCTCTAAATTCATGCGAATTTGGGTGAAAAAATCTTCCAGCATGCTTAATTCGGGATAGAAATCGGGCTCAGTTACTTAAAGTAACTGTTCAGGTTTGGTACAGCCGCTGATGTAGGTAACTGCATTTGCTGCCAAACTAGTTAGTGTGCATTCCTACAGATGTCTCAATGAGGGCAATTTGCCGGGTAAAAACCGGGTTTCACCCTAGGGATCTTCAATTCAGGGAAGAATCGGGCTAAAAACTGTAAAACTTCATGCTCTAAGACTATGGTAGACTGACCAGTGACAGAAGCTTCTTGACGAACCGCGTGACGCATGAATATCGTCCAATCTGGCTGAGATCCACGTCTGACGAATCATCACTGCAAGAGAGAAGTCGTATTTCAGCTAAGTACTAACTATAATGGTATTGGCTGCATCCTTTTCTGAAGTTCTGCTCAATAATACAAAAAAGAGAGGGAGAGGGAAAGCCACAAAAAGAATACTTGATGCTATCAAACCCATTTGATTTGTCCTTCTATGTTCCATTCGCTCAGCTACGACAGTCAAGCCTCGTTACAGCGAACTTCGTTACAGCAAATTTTCAGTTATTGCGAAGTTTATTTTGCATTTGGCTGGCCACGCTTTATTTCTACAGAGTTATTTTTTGCACAACGAAGTGAGCTTTTCCCATTTTCTGTGGGTCCATCGGTTATCGAGTTTTCTTCTCGGGCACTAATCTAATCTCGACCTCCCGATGAATCACTAGCGGAGGCGCACTTTTCGTTCATGCGCTCGTTCCTCCTCGGCGCACCCCCACCTCTGCACTTAATCCCTCTCCCCTCAGTCATGCTCGATTTGTTTCCTGCGCGGTTCTTGCACGTCGGACACGTAAGTTCCAAGACGCCGTGATGATAGACAAACGTAAGGCTTTTCCGTTGGAAACGAAGCTGCAGATCCTGTGTGACGCGGACAGTGGTGCAACGAAGGACGTTGCAGAGAAGTTCGGAACCCCTGCCAATACACGCTGTCAAACGACTCTGAAAGTACGGGAGAACATCGAGGGAAGCTTTCAAGACAAGACGAAAGGTTGCGACAGTGCACGTTTCCCTGACTTTGAAGGCGCGCTCCTTGGATGGTTAGGTTAGAGGAAGGGATCTTCCCGTCTCTAGTGTGTTGCTGCTGGAATGACGTCATGCGGAGCGCAATCCGAAACTGCTTTGTGAAGGACGGTTTCACGCCCGTCGTGCGGGAGGCCAGGTTGTCGGAGACACCGCAAGAAGACGCAAGGCATCGCGTAGACAGGAACGTGTGGAGACGTTCGCAAGTAAATGAAGTGAGTTTTTGATTTCGTGGCGTCTGACGATGCACTTATGACCGCCGCCGAACTTTCTGATGACTAGCGGAATGGCCGAGTGGGTTAAGGCGTCTCGCTCATTGGTGTTGTGCTGACTGGGAGGTGGTGGGTTCAAATCCTACCACCTGCTGTGCTGTCTGAGGTTTTCCCTGGGTTTTCCAAAGACTTTCCAGACGAATGTCTGCACAGTTCCTCTTGAAGTCGGCCCAGGACACGTACTAATCCCCCCTGTCGCACCACTCCTTCCTGCTGTCCTCTCTCCATCTGCCCACATCTGTATGCCGCTCATAGCCACAGCTTCTTTGCGCCGATAAAAGGAAAAAAAATAGAACTTTCCAATGCCAACATAATTTGCAGACGTTTGTAGAGGACTTAGTGGGCAAGATTGTTGTACGGCAATGCCATCGCGACTAGACAACAATCAATAGCAGATTATTGAGAATAAACATGCTATGTGCAGTGCTTCTCTGGGGTTCTGAGTCTGGTCATATCTTACTACAGCGTGGCACGCGGTTTCGTTTGTAATTCAACTGCATTACGCAGCACTTACCTGTCAGGATAAGGCTGAAGATAAAGGGCAGAATGGCATGGCTGCAGCTGGTTGATCACGTGGATACATAGCCTCTGGAACAGCTATTGCAATCACAGTTTAAAAAAAAAGAAAAGGAGAAAAATGAAAACATTACTTTTAGAGGGAAGGAAGAATAACAAAGACAAAAGCCCTACCTGCCTGACCACCTGATTGGGGCACTTGATTAAGATTTGAATCGGCCACCACTCGTCTTCAGCCATGTGGTCCAAGAACCACTGCAAGGATTTTTACCGTATTGTGCATAGGAACAAACTGAACAAGTAGCAAACAGCGTTCGATTTAGAAGAAGCCCCACCTCGCATGCAGACTGGCTAGCATTGAACTGCTTGGTTAGCAGCTCAATCCACTGGGCTATTGTTGGCTAAAAGAGAGAAAGAAAAGTTGAAAGGGCCAAAGTTGGACAGGGCCTTGTTATGTTCACAGGAACTGAACGCTACACTGAACAAGGTGACAAAAAGAGAGTGAGCACAACCACAAGAACAGTTTCGAATGTTACGAAGGAAATGTTTCACTGCAACAGACAATACTCTATCCTGCTACTAGAGGTGTGGGAATATATTTTGACTTTTTAAATACAGAAACAAATAATTATGTACGTTTGATTTGAATTCTGAATTAGATATGGAATGCTATATTCGAATTTTGAATCGAAGCTATGTTTCATCCAAACTGAAAATATTCAATTGTTCTGAAGTTGCCCACGCAAGCCTGAGAGAAGAACGTACAATGACAACCCGCACTGCTCTAGCAATTTGGTGAATGTGATGATGAACCTCACAGGGAGGACTGAAGAAATTCGCAATTGTCCAGAAATGGAAACGATAAATGCAACTCTGTCAGAAGCACTGAAATGTCTCACTTTTTCCTTGGCATGGATGAGGGTTTCGAGCACAAACGATGTCCCCAGCTTGGCAGAGAGCAATGTGATGTCGTCTGAACTTGGAAACGTTTGTGGTATGCAGCCGCAAATCTGGTACAGGAAGCTACGGATGAAACGGAGAGAAAGAAGCACAAGAATGAGTGGAACGGTGACTGGGATAAAAGCAAATTATAGAGCAGAAAATATAACAATAAAATCTATATTAAAAAAATCTCACTTGAAGTATGTGTGGTCAAAAATGCTCTTATCCTGTAGGAACTGCATGTTGTCTTGCCAGATCCACTAGAAAAATCAAAAGACAGGTGAAAGGTGGAAGCATACAAGGATATGTGTGTCTGGATGATCACCAGCACATTTTAAAAAGTGCCACCAAGGACTAAAAAAGGATATTTATTTTATTTATTATGAACTTTTATGAATATTTTTATTAATGAACATATGAATATTATTGAAAAAAAAATTATTATTATTATCTGTTATGAATCAATCAACCTTGCTCAAAGATTCAGTATGCAAAATATAAACTCTGACTGCAAACATTAGGTGCTTCCACAAATTTTCGAAAGAAGCCCCAAAACTCCTTAGATTCTTCAACGGTAGGTGACATTATCAAGAGTTGGTGTCTCTCCTAGCAACAGCGTCTTCGCTGCCAACCTTGGAAGCCTGCAGCAGCTATGGTGAGTTGACAGAAATCGATTTTCGGAGAACGGTGTTGACAGACACATTGCAGATTATGCACCCTGTGGTGTCACACTTTTCAAAACTAGAAATTAATTTTCTGATACTTCTGCTTCACATAGAGAAACATTTTTTTTTGTTTTGCAGCTTACAGTGCGAGACACGTGGACAGCGATGGCATAAATTCCGTAGGATTCTGAAGGCACAACATTCAGTCTGTAGCAGCACTTTTAAGACCGTCTGCAAAGCTGCAGGCTCGTAAAGTTTGAGAAATTTTAAGTACTTACCTCAGCAAGCTCCGGAGACAATTGAAAAGTGCTGGAAGCATTTGGTTCTGATGCTGCCTCAGCACTAACGGGTGCAAGTTTTCCAGACATGCTTCCGCTGCGTGGAATCAACCCTTCGGACTCTTTTGTTCCGCTCCGTCGCTCGTAGAACAGCATGTACGCACTATTTGTCTAAAAGATAAATAAATTACAACAAACTCCCAATGGTGGCCTAGTTTCGCAAATCACGCAGCCTTTTCAATGTGCACAATTATGTACCAAGAAGGAAGTTTTCTATGTCTGACATAAACTACAGGATCTGGCTTCTTGGACAACACCATCCAAATTTTGTTTGTGGGCCCTTTCACAGAACATTTGCAACTGTCTATGCAGCACCGAAGCACTGTAATGTTTTCATCAGTTTTGCAAACCAGCATCGCAACGCATATTCTTCAAGGAACATGAAGATACAGAAGAACAAGGAGACACTGTGTTGCTGCGTAAAATACAAGTTCCCAAGGAAGATTATGTCCCATGGACAGGGTACTCATCAATGTAATCGATAGATGCACGAGAGAGGACACCAAAGTCTGACAAATAGGTACCTTTTCAAATGAGAAGTCCATAAACTTATCTGTCACAGAATCGTAGGTCTTGCTCTGAAAAAATGCGAACATGTGGTTCAGTCCAGATATTTTGAGATCTGTGAATTAGCTGTTAAGCAGCAACACCTAGGAAGGAAAGGAATAGCAAAAGAAGCAATAGGCAAAGACATACCGTCATTTCTCCTCCAAAGCACTCTGCTGCAATATGCGATGGATCAAATGGTTTCACTTCGGCATCATTGAAGAGAAACCTGCAAAGAATTACAGAGGAATGAATAAAAATTAACTCCTTGCTCAATGCTTCTGAACGGGGCCCTTGAGATAGCCATTCACTGATGCACCACCCTATTTCTTCCTGGGAATACAAGGAACATACAAATGCATAAAAAAAAAAACTGCACAAAAATTTTTTTTGTAACTTCGTTGTAAATTTTCCACAAAAATTGTGCTTGCAACTGAACAATAAGGAAAACCATTAGCTTTTGACAATGCGTCCAGCACGAGATGGAAGATAATGAACTTTAGAAGTGCGGCACGTGGTTAAAGGAGTTCCTTACGGAGCGGTTCCTCACACAATTTTCGGGCAAATGGGACCAGGACTGTCTTGTGTTCTCAAGCATGATGACACATGGACTCAATATAAACTGCAGGCAGCTCTCAGTAGCATCTTCCTCGAGAATACGTTTTAGCAAAATATCAAATGCATACAGGAAAACCATTCATGGACACCAGACCCTAGTTTTTCTGAATTTTGCTAATTTTAAGGGCACCGCACACAGAAACTTCAGGCAACATGCTTCAAAAGCTGTGCTGCACTCTCAACTTCTATTTTCACAGCCTGCTGCACAGATCACTAGTAAGCATTTTAACTACTTTGCAGAACAAACACGTGCAATGGTGCTTTTATCAAATGTGGCACACGCAATCTCAGGATTATGCCGAAGTAAGCCAGTCAAGCCCCAAATTCTAGCATCCACGAATCACAGACCTCTGATGTACAATGTTTACATTTCTGAAGGCTCATTGGTTATCACACATTACATACCACTTGTCCTTTCCAGGATTCTGCCGTTCGCGGATGAAGCTGTAATAATGTCCGCCGTCCGCTGTCCCCGTGTGCACCGTCACACCTATTAGGTCGTAGTCGTAACATTCTTCTGGTTCCTCTTTTGGCTCTTCTAAACATTCAACATATGGAATGTGAGAAAATAAACGACAAAAGGCAAGAGCACATGCTCTGTAAACTTTTGATTCCATAAATTCAACCCCAGAAAGTAGCAGGCCACACTCACTGTGACTGGGCAGCAAGTTATGCTCCATGTAATTTGACATGTCCAGGTGCAGCGGAAATGAGAAGTGAGTGTTCACTTTCTCTTTCATCATCGTCACCATGTTGAACGTGTAACGCATGGTGTTGAAGCAGAGGATGCGTGGAAGCTTCTTGATGCATGCCCTGAAAGCAGGAGGAATTAGAATAATTTAATACATGTATGTAAATTGAGCTAGATACTGCAAAATGACTATAGATTGGCTTCAGAAAGTAAAAAAAAAACAAAGAGACAAAACATCGTTATACCTCTTTTCTGCACGGACTTTCTTGCCACACTGTGAGCAGGTATACATGTTGTCACCTTCCAGAGTATCCTTCACAGTTAGCTCATCCATAGATTCCTGAAAACAATAGACAAGAAGATGAAAACTTGACTTCCGCTTGAATGTTTTCAGATAAAATATCCTCCTGCAGGATTATATTGTGCAGAAAAACAAAGCACATGTGTGTATGCTCAAAACCATGAAGAAAGATTGCATCATTTTCAAGTTTCATTATCAGTATTTCTCTTTGACACTCTACGAAATCGTCTCACTTACGTAAAGATTCCGCATGTCCGCTACTTGACAACGCAGAGTATAGAACTCCTCAACAGTGCGGCTGATGTGAGCACAGTCAAGCGACACAACGTTGTTGGAAAGCACTCCGCAGAAAAGGGTTTTCACAAGCTCTTTCTGCACAATCAAACATGAAATCAGAGTTAGCTTGCATCAAGCACTACACAAAGTATGAAAGACAATCCAATCCAAGACTTTTCCAATCCAATCCAATCCAACAAAATTCTTGCTTGAAGCTAAGTGAACTGGAGGAAAGAAATGGCCAATGTTTAAATTTATATATTTGAGCATACAATTTTGTTGCTGCTTAGAGAAGCTTGGAAGGTACACCTTGAACATATTTTTTTACCGCATGATATGAACGATACTACCTTCAGGAACTGTTACGCAAAGTACTTATTTTGGGAAGTGTGCATTTCCTGACAAAATCGTATTACAAGAGTGTGCTCAGTAGCAGCAGTCTCTCCCAGCTATTTTAGACATGTTGTGATGTCATACGAGTGGAGTACTTCTTATTGGCTGCCGAGAACCATCTGCTTGCGTGAGCAACTCGTCCAGATGTGGGATGGGCGGTGCAAAATGCAAAAGCGAAAAGAAAACTCGGGCCTCACTATTGGGTGGAAGACATGACATTGCAGGCCAACAACAAGGAAAGCACCTGACCTGTGAGATTGGAAGTGCTCTTGCGCACCAGGATTGCACACTGCACTAGTACTTAGGGCCGTATTCTTAAACGATCCTCGATTCCACCTACGACTTGAGCTGATCCTCGAGACCAGTTTTGTGTTTCAAACATCGACTTTGACATGAAACATCCCTCGAGCGGAGGAAATCCTTCACGGATTCCACAAGAACTGCACAGTAGAACCGGTGTTTCCTCGAAGCCCAATGGTTCCTAAAGTGGAGGAGCGCATCTTGCCTGCATTCACTGGAGTCGAGACAGGATGTCAAGTCGAGGATCGTTTAAGAATATGGCCATCATTGTGTGAATATATATAGTCCAGCATATATAATCCTAATTTCTACTCCTCCTGCAATTTTTTTTTTTTTTCCGAGCCCATCCATGCTCCCTTAAAATAGTAGAATTAAGTTTGCACATCTGACTTTCAAAAGGTCACGTAATCCTACGCAGCAGTGTCAGCATGATCCCCAAGGAAGCAGAAGATGACATTTTGTTTCCGTACTAACCACTGCGCTACATAAGTGTGCTGCACAGTGGATACTGTTTCAGTCACATCATGGCCAGTAGATGTCACTGCTGGTGGCATGAGGAAGCACGGAAGTGACGTGGAAACAAAATGGCACCTGCCGCTTTTCCTCCTGCTTCATCGATAATGCTCAGCAGTGAAGCTCATTGTGACTCTTTGTCTTACCAGCTGTGGAGTCATCTCCTCCAGCTTGCTGATGAGATCCGTAAAGAACTCCGCCATGTCTTTCTGTTCCCCAGTGTTGAGGGGCTGGTGGTCCATGGTGTACGCTTTGCAGAAGCTTCGAGGATTGTATGCCTTCCGCTCGCTCTCCTGCAATTTAAGACAATGTTCATGCAACGAGTTATGGAAAAACGAGATGTTGCAGTCAAAGTGAGAGACCTACCAGGAGGTAGGCAAACATCCTCTGCAGCTCCCTCAGCGTTTGGCCATGTTTCCCTTCAGAGATCATCTGTCGAAAATAGCCCTAGTTAGTACGTTACTTGATGAACATTATTTGATGAACCTTTTAAGAAAATTGTAAAAATTTAAAATTTTTCTAGTGTCCTACAAATATGTAACTTTGAATGTCGTACCTGAGAAGTAATTTTCAACATGTACAAAGGATGTATGTAGGAACCACACTTATTTTTACGTTATGTAATGTAACTTTGTTATCGTTATGTACCTCATGAACCCTAATGTATGTATTCAATGTATGCAATTCTATGTAGGCACCACAATACTACGAGATTATCCAAGCTAAAGCGCAGTACTTCTGTTCCTTAAAAGATACCACAGGAATGGCTGATACTGAAACTTTCTTCAATGACGTGTAAAGTACTAAAAATATTTCTGCAAATATTTTCCTCTTCAAGGTTTGTTTCAGCGAATTATGAAAAATGAAAGCCCTGTTTCATCATTTTCCTTAGCTGTCGGGGGCATTGGTGATGCTTTGAAATTATTTTTAGAAGACATATTTACTAGAAGTGTAACAAGAGATATGCATGTTATGCTTCGACAAAAAAGGAAAAAGTCGTAACAAAATCTCTACTGCTCCAAAACTGCTCAAACCCACAAACACGGACACTTAGCAGGCAGTACAGTATACCATTGAAAATGTTAAGAGGGCAACGTTTCTTTGTTTTTTTATTACGTTTTTTTTTCACAATTCATCCACAAAGATCGGGACCAAGTGGTAGTTTTTACGTAAAATTTTAGCACATAATACGTCCTCCAGCATATAGCTTAACTTTGTCTTCCATACCCCGGTGTAAGTCCTTGCTCCCTGCCTTTCTGGATTTCCAAAATATGCACACCTTGCAACGTGCTAAGACGGGGTTAAAGGCACAATCCGTAAAGTACCTTTGCAGAGAGTATGGATGCTCGAGCTTGAGGCATCATGTACAGATGTTGCATACACGATGCCAAGTAGCACGTCGCTCCCAGGTTCGTCAGACCCACGTAGCCGCACTCCGAACGGCCATCTTCGTGCGGCCAGTAGTCCCACGGGTACGGACTGTGAGATTCTGTTCGCAAAAGAAGGAGGAGGAGATATTCTACCGGCATCGGGAATTACGATTACGGAACGGGAGACGGCAGCTGTGTTGCATTTGGCCTTACTTGCGGAGTGCTGCTGCAACAGTTTGGCATGCAACAGTCGGAAGTTGTCCGGAGCACCACGGACGAGCTCCACGAGCAGGTCGTAGGCCGCGGAACGAACTCCGGAAGACTTGCACTTCGGTTGAAGTCGCTGTCCGGGAGGGCTTCCGCCGCTTGGAACAGCAAACAGGCACTCGAAGACACCGAGCACAAACTCCTGAAACATGCGCGCATGGGATCGGACTTCAAATGCGACAACGTTACCGGAGCTCTTGTGAGGGGGGGGGGTCTTAAAACAAATTTGTGGTATTTACATGGTAGCTGCCGGACTGCTTCACGTGTGTCCTACATCAAGTACTGCATCATACCTGTCCTTCTTTGGAGACCTTGAACGGAGGGTTGTGCTTTGCGACTGATGTGGCCAAAGAGAGCAACCCGTAGAGTCCGTCGTCTTCTACCGGGTCGTGTCGAGCCTCGCGGATGTCCCGAGTCAGGATTGCTTCGGCCAGGTAAGCGGACAGAGCGTCGAGGTCTACCAGGGACCGCTGTTACAGTTAGGGGGACATTAGTACTGCAGAACAATTATGTGGCCGAGTGGATTCACTTGCAGAATGATCTGTACCGGTGCTGGGACTTTATAAACCATGTGAAGAAAACTGAGACTATACCTGGTCTGGCAATACCTCATCATCCAGGTTATCAACCAGTTGACAAGCCAAGAAGAAATAGTCCCTGCATCCAGGACCAAATGGTTCCTTTTCACCTTCCTAGAAGATTCAGAAGCCAAAGAATTCAGAAAAACATTTTATAAAAGAAAGAAAAAGAACAGGTACTAGTATGGCTCTTGTGGAACTGGAAAACAAAGGTCATACACTGACATCCTGCACCTTTTCGCACTATGTTAATAATGCAACATAACATAAGATACCATTTTATTCAGATTTAAGTGTACATTCTTTTCTAACATGGCTAGGATAAACCTATAAGGCTTCTAATTCAGAAAACTAAAAGTGCTCTCTCTAAATTTATTTTCCGCAACTCACAATAACTCACTCATTCAGCTGATATCTCACCAAGAGCAATGCAACATTACACTGACACTACAGCCAGTGAGGCACTTCTAAATTTTTGGAAAGACTTGTCTACAGGATGAAGCCAGTATACTAAGTAGACAGTCAAACATTATCAACACAACATATGATACTAAGGGTAGAACTGCAGACTCACATCAGGGTGCAGCAGCTTCATGTTTTGTGCAGCCGGCAAGAATCCCAACAGACTTGCCAAGAGAGGTCCCACGTGCGACTGGCCCGATTTGCCATCCGTAGTAACGCCAAGACATAGTCTGTACAAGCCAGTGCATGCCTCACGCCGCACTGCAGGCTGCACAATGGAATACGCGTGTCATACAACTGCAATCCGAAACAAAATGCACAATGTGCACTCCGGACTTCTGAGAACTCACGTCTGGGTCATCGAGGACAAGCTGCTTGAGCCAGGAATCGAGGCGCGAGCCAGGCTGAAGTAGGAGGTGTTCTGTAGGTCGCGAGTGAGCCCAGGATGCTAGAAGTCGCATGGCACAGTGGACCACGTGAGCCCTACCCCAGAAGCCGGTTCTCAACTGATGGGGGTCACAGGATGCGGTGCCTGCTCCCAGCGCACCGGAAAGGAGACGTTCTAGGCTGGAAGACTCCTGGTCTGAAGCTTCGCTGCCAGATTTTTCACCACTCCCCAGCATGTCTAGCAACACCTGTTAGAGTGTAACATTAAAGAAGCATTAAAGTGGTATCTAACATGGCCAAAAACTGCTGTCATCTTGTAAAGCAGTATGTGAAAAGCATTCCCACAAAATATTTCTGTCCAAAGTTGTTTCACCACGGTGCAATTAATTTGGAAAATCGCTGCCGCGGTGACAGGCCGGAGCGCTCCAACTCAGACCACACCCACTCTACTGTGACGTTGGTGGTAGGGAGCCCCTCATTTGTTCGCAGGAAAAACCGTCTGCTACGAACATTGCGAGCTGTTTCTTGTGGACTTCTATTCTTTATGTGATTTATATCACGTTTTCTAAAAAGAACAAAGCATATATGCAGCCTGAGAAAATAAGATTACGATCACAGGAGTAATATATCCGCGCTTCTGTGCAATCTCAGAATTCACAGTAGCAGAAAGCAAGCGATGGCGGCGGTATTGTGGCGCCACCTGTTAGCCACTGAACCAACTGCGCGGTGAAGACTGTCGGACAGGCTACACACTGTCTGGAAGCACGGGGTTTTCGCTGTACAAGCGCAGTTAATTTCGGGCTGCACCACTCGTTCTTCCCGTGGCGTTCGCGCTCCCAAAAAATCGTGGTTGTGTCGTGGACAGCCTTCAAACCCTCTGTTTCGGACATCACGTAGCCGGAGAACGCATGGCGTCTCCGAAGCGGTAGCAGACGATCCGGCCCGCGCGATGTTGCTCACCGCGATCATGTGATCCCAGGTCCAATGAGGAGCGTCCTCACCACTTGCGTCACATAGTGACGCGCGTGGTGGCGCTCATCACGTGCCTATCGTGAAGGCGAAGGAGGGTGTTTTGCGCACGGCAGGTTTGGGGAGCTATTGCAGGCGTCCCAATTTCGCTACGGTTGCACTAATTGTGGGAAAACTGTTTTCGGCCGCCTAACATTCCATACTGACCAAAAACAGAAACAAAGTTGTGGGCCTCTAGACTGCTCCTTTAAGCTCCTCCTTCTTGAATAAACTTCGATGTACGGTCATGTGTCGCTCATCCAGACGCCTTAGTTCCCCCTTCGATAGTACGGATTACAAGTATCCGGATAACTGAGTGTAGCGCAGTATGTATTAAAGTGCAGCTCCGCTGCTGTTCCGAAAGTATGAAGACGTTGTGATATTCAGAACCGTGGTCCCAGCTTCATTCATAAACGCACATTGCTTTCCAAATTTTCATACTCCTTCGTGAGAAATTTGAGAAAAACTACCGGGCGGCGGTTCCACTTGTGACGTCATACTTGGAACTGCGCGGATTGGATAGCCACACCTAGCCAGCTCTGCCTGGCAACCAGTTTGTGTTTACACTCCGTCATGGCCGCTGTATCGTGCTGAAACAGCTGTCACGAGCTATCGGGGACCACCGCACCGTTTTATCATGTTTCTTATAAGGAATACTTCGTCTTCGAGCACGTTCTCGTTCTCAATAGCTTTGGTGGTGCTTTCTGCACGCGCAGCAAGTCCGCGCATAGTGCACTGCCAAAGCTATTGAGAATGCGTAAGTGTACGTCACACGTTAGGTGTTAGGTCTTGTTGGTAGCATGAAGCAGAGTGCGAGCACAGAATGTCCGCTCACGACGGCCGTCGTTGCACAACGAGGCCATCCTGTAAGGCTTGTTAAAAAGACCGGCAAAACTATCTTTGAGGCTATTAACGACAGCAATTATCACGGAACACACCCAAAACATTCACCTTCGCCCATAGATCTCCGCCATCGCATCGACGATTTGGCGTTAGCCAAGCCACGAGCGCGGCTAAGCCAGGACGAAGCCGGGATTGGTCAGGGTTTGCCGACCACAGGACCGCCGTGCCAGGAAAATTTAAAAAATTGTTTTCTTAAAAACTACAAACAAATGAGTGAAAATTTTTCACATGTATGCTCCCTGTGCGGAAACGAACGCACAGCCCAAGCATGGCTCCATTCTGTCGCAGTCGAAAATCGGCGGAGCTGAGCTTTAAAGCAACCATACGCATCCAGAGTGCAGCTAAGGACACTGTTGCTTTATGAATAATGTCACCATGCGAAATACTAACATAACACCACAGTTATCACTGACTATTCCAAGCGAATTCCCTGCCCAAAACAAAAGCAAACTTGGTGCTGCTGCCACGTTCTGATTAAGGCCCCAGGTTTACCGCGAATCCGCGATTTCGCAGAATCTGGAATTCATCACGGAACCCTTCGTTTCACAAGGAATCTCCTATTTTTAGGGTTGTGCGGGTACTCGAGTTATCGAATTCGAATCGAATATCAATCACTGTAAGTATTTGATTCGCGAATCGAATACCCAGTATTCGAGTTTCTGAATATTCAACTACCGCCAAGATGAACGACACCTCCCGAAAGTGGGCTTCGCCTGATGCTACCCTGCACGTGGTGAAGCCTGCTTTACAAAATTGCTCATGCTGCAGGACCTACTAAAACAGGGAAATTGGCATCGTGGCATAAATGCATCATGTAGGCAGCGTACGAGTCACCAGAACATGGACAGTACAAAACTGACACTCGCACGCTAGCTCCACTATCAACACGTTTACTACGATGCCACATCCGCACCGGTTCCTTCGTGTTGTACGATGAATGTGTTGACAATTCAGCTAGTTTGTGTGTCCATGTCCCGTTGGCTCCCATACTTCCAGAGTCGGAGCCTTCAAAGTAATTGTGAATTCTCTGAAGACTCCAAAGTCAGAGTCACAAAAAAAAAAAAATTGCATACCTGGTTTAATTTAGGAACTACCAGTCGCTCCACCGACCCTTTCTTGTGGCGTTTGGCTCGTTTGCGCGACGCTTCCAGCGCCGTGTCGGGAACTTCGTCGACGGTCGGGCTGTCGATCCCTTGCCCGCTTTCGAGACCGAAGTGATAGATGACACGTAGGAGACACGCCAAACAGTCCTCTGCCCACTGTGGATATAAGAGTGCAGCATGAAACAAAGCATCAAGTAGTAACCCTCATGTCCGACTGTCAACTCAAGCTGGATTTACCTCGTTCCATTCTTCGCCTTCCCTTGGGTGCAGGACACCCGAGGCAAAAATGTCGAAGAGGTGCCGCAGTCCGCCGCAAGCCACAAACTGAAATGATGTTGGTTCCCCCCCCGAGATATCCATAATTATCCTCGTTGCAGCAATTTTAGAGCACACATTACCTTTTCGGCCCATGTCTGATGCGTCCCGCTAGCTTCGACATTACTGTTCGAAGGTGTTGCCTTTCGTCCCTGAAAATAATTTGTACAAAATTATGGTACAGTAAAATTGGGAGAGTAAAATTTGCGTGACATGTACAATAATGCTTGCATCGTTGAGAAAGAACTGGACGTTACTGGCGTCGAAATCATTGAGGGAACTAGACTCGGTGACATCACTAGAGGGATCCGGTCCGCACCAGGTGTCGTGGCCATCAGTACCGCCGTTACACCTTTCGTCTGCGGTGCGGTGATTCCAAAGACCCAAAAAAACGATGCGAGGAGCCCTCTGAAAGCACGCAATTTTCTTTTCTGAGGGTGATATGATATTGTTAATTATCGTGTGCCGCCTGGTACCGAAAGGGATGCAATATTTGCAGGGGTGGGGGGGAGAGTAACACACACCTGAGCAACGCCACCGACTGGGCTCTTTACCTGGAGATAAAAAATTTCAGCGCTCACCAGTGTGTAACACACTGTGTGCATAACTGAACATTGTTGGCAACACAGGTGCATCTGTGGCCTGTGTGGCACCTCCGTATTATTTCGCACTTTCTCATCAAAGATATTGCAGATGTCGCATGATGCGTCTATAACGTGTACGTTCCTATGCTACGCTCCCTGTTACACCTGTACTTCTACACTAACGTTTTACAGCGCTGTACGGCCTGTTGCATACGTATCCCAATGTCACATCGCACCTTACTTTCATTTCTCTATGCCATGTCGCAGATTTCTAATATTTTTCACTATAATGTGCATGACAAAATGCATTTCTTGGGCCACTGCCAAAGCTGCTCCCTGCTGTTCCCTGCCAAATAGCAGGGAGTTGCAAATCTTGGAGAGGATCAGGGATTTCTTCAACTGGTGGCTTATTCTGCGTAACACTACAGGGAACACAGAAAACCCGCAGCGAAGTTACCTTCAAAGTGGCAGACGGTCGCATGCTCTGCTGTCGCAGAGACTCTACGATCTGCAGGGAATACAGCAGCTTCTGTGGCACTTCTGGATTCAGAAGGACGTGCATCGTAGCTGCAGTGCTCTCTGTTGTTGAATCCTGCGGCAAAATATTGTGGTTCCAGTCACAGTAGAAAACATAGCAGGAGGAGGCAAGCTAGCTGGTGTTTAATTGATATTAACATTGCCTTGAGTTTGAGGGGAAAACACAGGACGAACACAGGACGAGGTGAACAGATAGACTCACGTGAGTCTATCTGTTCACCTCGTCCTGTGTTCGTCCTGTGTTTTCCCCTCAAACTCAAGGCAATGTTAATATCAACAGTAGAAAACAAAGCGGGGGAAACACTAAAAGCATGAAATTGCCACACAAACCGGAATTAGGCTGCACCTTTTTATGCAAATACATCAGAAAAACTTGACCCACATCTTGTATGCTGATCATTGGATGAAAAAAAAAAGAAAAAAAAAAGAACAACACTACACATTGTGTGGCGGATGCCACGAATTCGTTTTTCTTCTTCTCCTTTGCTGAATTTGCTTTGTTTGCTCAATGTGCTTGTCACTTACACTGCATTTCTTCACTGTGTCTTTTGCCACATTAATTTTTGTACGGTTCATAAGTTGCGGGGAAAGAAGGGGGGAGGGGGGAGTCTAACCATATTCGGGTTAGAACCTACATTCCGGTTCATATGGTGCATTCTGAGCAGTTACTTACCTTAGCAATGGTGACAAAATCACGCAAGATGGCTGGTGATGTTGGAAGCATCGTAAGTATTTCCCAGACCCTACGAGAGAGTACTTGGGCCTTTGTGTGAAGCACTGGCTCCTGCAACAATAGTGGGCACACAGTGTAATTAGACCCTGAAGTTTTCGGGTTTTATTGTTTTCCAAATTCGGGGGGTAAGATTCAGGACAATCACTTGATGACGAAAATTCATGCAAATTCGGGCGGAAAAATTACCATCAGACTGAATTTGGGGATAAATCGGGCTCTATTGTCGGAGAAACGTTCGTTGTACAGCCTATCCAGAGTATCAGACGTTGAGATCAACCGTGTATTTTGTGAAAAATTAGTATGTCATTGCCGTGAGGTGCCTAGCTTAGGTGCAGTTTTGCGGGTAGAAATCGGGTTTAACCCTAAACCGGTGAACCTCAATTCGGGGTGCAAATTCGGGGAAAAATCGGGTTTAACCCTAAAACTTCAGGGTCTAAGTGTAATGTAAATTAATTAGTTATTATGAGAGAAATTGTGGTGCAACTAATATGTGGGAAATCTGGGATTATGGGGGGTCCACTATGCGTAGGCCCTCGTGTTTTAGGGTTAAAACTGGTAAAACACTTTTTTATGGCCCCTCATACAATGAGTATGGAAGGGGGTATGGCCAACGAACCAATGACATACCCCAGCACGGTTGCGGGTGCGTACGTTCCCCAGCTGCTGCATCAGGGCAAACAGCTGATCTAGGTACGCGGGGCGCAGCAGCAGCAGAGTGGGAAGGCGGTCCCTCGCTGGGCATGGAAGCAGACACGCTGCTTCGGGACCCATACCACCGGTAACTCCGTCGCCCCCTGCCACACGTTTGCGGCCAGCATTTCGAGCTGCTCCCACGGAGACAAACACCAACTGAAATGGAAACACGCGTTTATAAAACAAGAGAGGCACAAAGACAGAGAAGAGAAATTTATAAAATCAACACATCGTTCTGTTTTGAAATATTGCAGAGTGATGTGGCACGGTACAAAAAAAAAAGGTCTTGACTGGCCTCTCCGTATCGCTGCATTTCTTGAGAAGCAGAGGACGGGGGAAAGCGAAAAATGTGGTTTCTTATACTTATAAATCAGAAATGATGGATGAATACCGTTACTTTTCTGTTGGTGTCAAGGTAACGAAACCTTTGATTCTGCGAGGAGAACTTTTTGCACTCTAACGTCCCTTTAAGAGGGGATACGAGTGAGGCGGCATCTCCAATTCACGATTTTTTCGCTCGTAGATGGCGCCACACGAACATACGGGTCTCAGCCTAGAGGAAGCTGTAACCATTGCCCTTAGTACAAATAACTCACTCCTCCGCAGGATTGTGTAGTCCCAAAAACACGTGTGACCTCCTTGACTATTGAGATGCAGGGATTTCACGCCATGTTTGGGTTGCCAAGGTCAACTCAGCTACAAAGAAAGAAGGAGGTTCCGACGAAAGCCAATTCTTCCCTTTTGTCCCTTTGTGGACTGCATCTGGTGACTTCTTGATGTTATGCTATTTTAGCTTGTCTGACTTTCTGGACGCAGCGCGGAGTCCAAATGTTATATTTCGTTGGCCCTCGCTTATTTATATTCACCTGCTGATTTTTCTTTGGCGCCGAGTTCTCACACTAGAACATTTTGCGGACGCATTTTGTATTTAACTGACTATTCTGATTTAGTGTATTTACCTTGCGTCTGTGTGCAAGTGAATCTGCATTTATTTGTCGCTACAAACATTAACCGAATAAGTCCTCCGAAACCTAAACAAGATAAGCCGTGGAGCAGACCTTTGCATTTTGTCTTCTTTATTTGTTTTTTTTTTTTTCTCGGACAGCGTGGATGTGCAGAGATCCAAGACTGCAGATGCATACTCTAAATGAGGGGAACTAATGTTTTGATTGTAGATGGGTAGAAATCCAGCGAACCGGTAGAGATGTAGGAAGGGAGTTCCCTGAGGACAGAAGCCGCCGATATTTCGAACAGAGACTGTTGCAGAAGAACAGTCTCTGAAGAACAGTCTCTGTTCGAAATATCGGCGGCTTCTGTCTTGAGGCCACTCCCTTCCTAATGTTTTCATTGATTGATTTGTAAAAGAAAAAAATTGAGATGTTAGTCCCTAGCCACTCGGAACTAATGCTTTATATGCTGTTAATTTAATATGTTTTGTTGTACCATGGCGAAATTTCCTTCTTATAGTTTCCACAGACGAGCGGCTTTCGCACACATATGGATATCCGATTTCAGAACGTTCCCTTTAAATTTGCCGCCAGCAATGAGAAGGGTGCCCAGAAGAAGCACAGACTGTCGGCTGCTCCCAACGTCAGGCCATATTCTTCAATATGTGTAATTCGTCGGATTGTACCCACTTTTCTGTTCAGCTGTGTTGTTCGTAAATGTCGTCCCCTGAGGAAAATTCACTTTTGGTACGCGTGGACTGGTTGACTTCGGACGTTGACTTTTTACCATATACAACAACAACAACAACATAGATGAATGGATGATGATGATGTGGGATGTTTCCCTGCGTTGAGTGCAGGACCCTACCCCATTCCAAAACCACCATAGGACGGTGTGAATGTTTGGATTTTTGAGCACCGAAGCGAGTAATCGTATATCCTATTTCATTTCCAATTCAAATATGGAATTCAATGTTCGAATTCCACATCGAATTGATGCTTCTACTAAACTGAATATATTTGAAGAGACCCGGCACATGGAGAACGCACACACACAAAAAAAGAGTAAGCGCTATACTTACGCATACATATATGTACCGTACATGTTTGTATTCCAATACACGTTGTATATGTATCCAATTACGGTTATTCAACGAGTCGCTTAATTTATTCGTATACAATTCCATTTTAATATGACTATTCAGTATCCACACATAGCATTTCTTTGCCTAGGTAGTTGCTGTGCGTCAGTTTTGGTGAATTTACTTATTGTGTCTTGCAACAATGCGGCCTGTACAGTCATAGGGCTCCCGAGATGCGATACCGCTAGACATATTGAAATATATTTTTGTCTGTCAATTTTGTTGCTTTCGCCCCGCATTTTATTTTCCTCTTTACACATCACCGTGCACGTCGATCTGCACACTTCTAAAAAAGAACTTGACATGCTCCTGGTCAATCCGAATGACGTCTTCTCTCCTGATTTGTTGAAACTGGACGGCGTACTACTTTTTGTGACACTTCACATTTGTGCTAATTAGCAGAGAAAATGTTTTTTCGTGTTAGCGCTGCGAAGCAACTATTGCTGTATGCGATGTACAGGCGTGGACAGAGGACAGCAGGAGGGAGGGTGACAGGGGGTTAGTATGCGTCCTGGGCCGACTTCAGGGCTAAGTGAGCCGACATTCATCAGGAAAGTCCGACGGAAAACCCAGGGAAAACCTCAGAGAGCACACCTGGTGACAGGATTCGAACCTGTGTCACGTTGTATCAACGAACGTGAAATTGATTGCTGTGTATTCCCTACGAGAAATCGCAAGTGAAAGTAGGTCGAGCTTTCAAAGTAAAAACCCTTAGTAGGTGGTTAGGAATTTTAGTATTTATTTTGAGCCGGAGGACATGAAGACCTGCAATATCGCAACCGGGGATTTCGCATAAATTCCACGCGTACCAAGAGTGGATGTTTCTCGAGGAGACATTTTTTTCCGGGGGACATATTTTCCAGGGGACATTTCTTCCGGGAACATTTTTTCCGGGGACATTTCTTCCGGGGAAATTTTTTCCGGGAACTTTTTTCCGGTTCCCTTACGACATACATGTATCCTTCGAAACCTAGACAAGATATCAGAAGGTCGAAACTTAAAAGGCCGAAAAATTAAAACATCGAACGATCAGAAGGCTGAAAATTCAGAAAACCGAACTATCAGCAGGCCGGAAAGCCAGAAAACCGAATTACCGTAAGGTTGAAAAGTAAGGAAGCCAAGGTACGGAAATTGTTATTCCAACTGCGATAAAAAATGAGCTCTACAAAGTAAGTAGGATAGAATTGTTGAGAATTAATACAGGGAATAAATCGTTTCATCAAACTTCCCTTTAGATAACGTACTTTCGATCACTTAGGCAGAAAACAAAAAGTAAAAGTGGAGATGACTGTGTTATTGCAAGTGTTTATTGTACACGACGACAATCACGTTCGGGTTGCCAAATATATAGAGCGACACCATCTCCTCTAAAATTCATTGAGTGGGTAGTACAAGTCATTCACTGGCAATCGCCCACCAGGCACTTTCTTTTTGTAAACATGTCCCCAAGAGTCTAGGCAGCTAAGACGCTCAGACTTGCAAATGCAGGTTGCAGTACATCAGTGCAAATAGTGTTCCGTGAATTTTGGAAGCAAGCCTTTTTTTTTCAGAACTTGCCATTTTTTGAGTCAATATACCAATAAGCACCCTTCTTTTGGGTGTAATATGTGACACCCATCATTGGACCCCGAGCCCGAGAACTGGGGAGACTGAACTATCGAAAGCCAGAGGCCACCAAGAAAGGAAAAATATATATTCGAAAAGTTACATCTGCTACATCAGCTACATCCACAACGCTGTGCTCAGGACAGGTATTGGGAATTAATGTGCTAAATGCTTTTTATGCATTTAAAATAACTTTGTATGACTTTGTCCACCGCATGCCACTTTTTGGCAGCATCCCTCGTGTACTGGGGTTGATCTTACAGCTGTGGATAGAGAAAGAGCTTCTTTTGAAAAAGTTATGTTAAAAAGTGAATTTCTACGTGGAGTCTATTTCAACGTTTTATTCATAAATTATTTATTTTGCAGACATCCTCTTGGAATTCCTTATTTTTCGGCCTTTCCATAATCCAGTCTTTGACTGTTTGATATCACCTCATTAAAAAAAGAAAAAAAGCTGTCTTCTGTCAACACATCGGGAGAGCGAATGATAACACCACTCGGTCTCACTGTGCCTCCCCTCCCCTAACCCTACCGTTCTTTTTACGTGCATGCGATGCGAGACGAATATTGTGTGGCTGTGTAGCAAAGCTTTCCTGGTCTATGCCGCCTATTCTCCCTATTCTCACTCAAGGCCTTCCCATTATTTTGCGACGACCTACTCAACGTGGATCTCTTCAGACAAGTTTCACGACCTCAATTTCGCGCTTCCGCTGCCGGGGAAACCCATTCTGGGATAGGGTGCCAGAACAGTGACTGCATTCCGCGGAACGATATGAAGTTCTCTTCTGACCAGCAATGTGGCGCTACTGTACGATGGCAAGACGGGGCAGTTCACGGAGCCGTACATACCTTAAGTTTTTTCAATATTGTGAACAACTGGAGGCATTGACAGACATGACATGGACACGTAAATATTCAAGAAAGAATTCCGCGTAAATGCTACTGATTACATTTCACATATGTGCCACAGTAAACGAGCTACGAACTTCCAAAAGCGAGAGACCGAACTTATAAATTTTTTGCAGCTTTCGTAAGGTTTTTAAAAGCTTCTGAAAAAAAAAATG
This sequence comes from Ornithodoros turicata, assembly GCF_037126465.1. Taxonomy (NCBI): domain Eukaryota; kingdom Metazoa; phylum Arthropoda; class Arachnida; order Ixodida; family Argasidae; genus Ornithodoros; species Ornithodoros turicata. The sequence continues at coordinate 61,622,073 of NC_088206.1, forward strand.
CAAATGTCTCCAATGCGAATTTTTTGAAATTCTAAAATCTATCGAACAAGGCCATTTTGGTCCAAATCGGTTCAGTATTAGCTGCAAAAGATCGAATTGTTTCGCCCATAGAGAATACATGGGGCCGCCGGAGGTCGTATCCCCTCTTAAGGCTCCCATAGTGTTCCAAGTAGGAACACAAGTTCCGTTTTCTCATGTGTTATGGGATTGTTAATACACACTATCAAATCAATAAAACTATTGAGTAATCTTCCTTCCATTTGTACAACAGCCTTTGTACAATTTGTTCCTTAGCCATGTCGATAGACCATATGTGCCATAAAAATAACCTACAGTTTTAGCTTCTGTCCCCTCAATACATTTCAACAGATCAAATTAAATCCTTATTATTTCCTCACCTGATGATCTTTGAAGCCCACTTCAGAGAGGGTCTTCTCATCCAGATCTGTGGTGAGCTCCTGTCCCTGAGTGATCATACGGATCAGCCCTGGCGAGGAACAGCTCGGAACCGGCCCTCCAAGATCGGAATCTATCTGGCTTGCCTGAATCCGTGAACAAAGTCCATTTTTTCCAATATCGGTTCGAGGCAAATATCTAATAACTAATTGAATATCTGGAACTTGTTTTCAGTTACCTGTTCAAGCTTCTCCCACCAGTGCGAGACCTCGGCACGCAAGTCGGCTACGAAGTCATTGCTCTGCAACTCCAGCGTAATCTGCATCAAACCAAGCCATTTTTAGAGCCTGAAGTTTTAGGGTTTTACACGCTTCTTCCCCAAATTTGCACCTCGAATTGAAGGTTGCCTATTTAGGGCGAAACCCGATTTTTACCCGGCAAACTGTCTTCATTGAGACATCTGTAGGAAGGCAATAACTTAATTGTTTGGCAGCAAATGCAGTTACATCACCGTTTGTACCAAACCACTACAGTTAGTTTGAGTAGCTGAGCCCGATTTCTCCCCGAATTTAGCATACTGGAAGTTTTTCCACCCGAATTCGCACGAATTTAGTGCACACGTTTATTTACCCGATTCTTAACCCCCGAATTTCGAAAAAAAATATTTCCCGAAAACTTCAGGCTCTAGTCGTTTTTGTGAGCCGTAAAAGCATTTTGTTTTGAAGCACACTTCCAGCACGCCCTATGTCACTTCTCGATGCATATTACCATATTTACTAGCATATTAGATGCACTGGCGTATTGAATGCACCTCCAACTTAAGTGCCGCAATGCTGATACCTTTTTGTTCCCCAAACAATAAAACGCAGCACGACTTTAGTAGCACGGCCGCATTGTACCGCGCAACGCTGGCCAGTGCTGGGTTCCAATTTGCCACCACGTGTTGAATGCTACCCCCTCAATAGCTCTATGTGTTGGGGTAAAAAAATGTGCATCCTATACGCGAGTAAATACGGTATTTTCCTATGAGGTGCTTGCATGCTCATCTCAGTACTTGGTTTGATGTTCTCCACTTCATTAATACGATCACAAATACTCGTATAATGAGTGCACTTCTAAAGGAACATGGAACTCGAAAAAAATGTCAGGAGATGTAGAAATTGGGACTGCGAGCAAATTTGTGCAAAAAGTGTAATGGCAGCACGCAATCCTGGTGTGCACGAGACAGCTTTCAGTATCGAGGATCAGAAAAGCTCCTCCTCTCGTTTGCCGGTCTGCGACATCACATTTTCTGCCGAACAGTGAGACGCAAGAAGTTCTCAAAACAGAACTTCTTCGTGTTTGTCTACGAGTCCCATGTCTCTCAGTTGTTCCTTCTTTTAATCATTGGTGGCTGAACTGGCACACTGCAAAGTCAGTTTTCAGGGTGTTTTGGGTTTTATCACAAGTGGCGATGATACAGATAGGGGGTCAAAACAGGTTTTACTGTGATTAACCCAGAAATACAAGGCCCTGTGTATGACCCATTTAACCAAATAAACTGCATTTAAATATCAATGACAGAATGATGGAAGATATAAAAAGCACCAGACTAAAAAAAAAAGAAAGAAAAAAAGAAATGCATTTTCCATCTCTATCTGCGCTCAAACTTGTATTGAACGGATCTCACACAGCAACTCACCTTGTGGGGCAACCCAGCAGGTTGGCAGACGACACGCAGACGAGTTCCGGCTGTCCCCACTCCCCCTTCAAGTGCTGTTGGAGTTGGAGCCGCAGGGCTGGCTGCAGCCCGGTGAGGAAGAAGAAGCAACAGGTGCGGTAGCTGTCCCCCTGTCCCGTGGTGTGGTTCCTGCAGAGCCCACCGCCGCAGGTGGAATGCATACCGCCGCAGGAAGGCTTCCAGGTGCATCTTGAGCAGCTGCAGCGCCCTCTGCACCACCATCAGCGTAATCTCTTCTCGCTGCGGCGACTATTGTAAAAGGAATTTGCATTTTGGCTTGAAAACTGCCGCACATCTAGTCACAACTTATCTGCTTGTAAATATGGCATTTAAAGGCATCTTACATTGGATAGAGCATCCGAGGCTACAGAGAGGCTTTTCATGCAGCGCTGAATGAATTCTTCTTCGTGTTCTAGTGTTCCATGGTGCACTGCACAACCAGCACAAGAGCATCAACCAGCATTAAGCATATACTTTATTGTTGTTGAGGAAAACAAACCAACAGCATTGTTGTTGTTTTGTTTTTGAATGATGGCATACGGCACCAAAAGTTACAAACCGTTGAAGTAGAAGTTGTTGAGGTACTGGATGGCAGCCATACTGACGTCAGTACTCAGCGCCTTTAGTGCTATTTCCCAGAGCTGGTTTATTCCACATGCCTACAGAAGGTATTCCATGTTAGACACGATCAGTAGCAATGATCTCACATAACCAGTGATTTCCTTGTATCTGACTGTAATATCACACACAGAGTCGGATGCAGACATGTTTCCACATTACTGTCAGATTGAGATGCAAACACTGTAAGAACGAGGGCTGTGCGTGTAGTGGTTCTCAAGTTCATATTGAATATTGAAAACTACCGAAATCGAATATGAGCACAGATAGAATAATCCAGTAGATACAAAAACACAAATATTTTATTTCTAATGCGGAAAACAAAGCAGTCCAGCAACACTGTACCGTAATCAGGCCTCACCTAGTGCACACAAGCATGAGGTGAATCTGACTTACAGAATCGTGACACCTAGCAAAAGCGTGCAGGCACGTGTTAACATGATACAGCTTTTCCGATACTTTGTGTAAATACAAATTCAGCACAAATTCTGCACATTAGAACCTGGCGAGAGTGGCCTAATGAAAAAAAAGAAATACTTATACCTTATCAACGCGATATTCAAAAAAGTATAATGTTTATTTTTAAATATCGCTAATCAATTCAACAATCAAATTGAATCTCATCTACAACTATCTGATTAGATATTAGAACGTTTCAAATATATACATATACTTGCACATTTGAGTATTTGCACAGCCCTAGCACAACTAGATAAAAACAGTGCACTACAGTAGGATCTCGATAATACGAACCTCACGAGGTAGTGGAAAAAATTCATATCATCCGAAATTCGTATCAAACAAAAATAAAAATTGAGGCAAGAAAATAGACAGTGACTGTTCATTTGTCATTCCTGTTAGTGAAAGGGGTCGGTCATAACACTTTTGTGTCTCCATTTTTGGCCATTGCTGCCAAAATTCGCGAGATGTTTCAAAAGACCCAGCACGTGCTTTCCACCCGTGAGTCGCGCAACTATGTTCTAAAGCGAGCTTCTCCTAAAGCACGCAGGCGTTAGGTGAAGCCGACTTGCGGAATGGTGATTCGTAATCTTGCCAGAAGTTGTCCTGGTATGTTCCCTCCACGTGTTCTGGTCGCTATTTTCCGCCAGTGGGATGTCACGCAGCTTCACGGCTTATTTTTGCAAGGGGGGGTAAAAGGTCAAAACAGAGATAAGGTGATAAGGTTTGGGCCGTGTAATCCTTTTGATCTTATCTCCTCCACCACCACCAAAGTCATTGCTTCAGAGAGTCACGGCTTGCAACGACATGACGTAAAGGAGTTCGTGGTGACCATGGTGATGATCACCCCCCCTTTTCGAAAGAAGGAGCAGCATGACTCGCATGCTCTCCATCCTCAGCTGGTCCGTATCATCCGTGAAGGCAAGATAACGCTTTCGTATCATCCAAACTTAATACATGGGAAGAATAGGCATTCCGGACAGGACCGAAAAAAAGAATTCGCATCGTCCGTGACCGTCTCATCGAGATTCTACTGTATATAGTGACACCATTCCTTCTACTCACGCTAGCTGCTTCTTGGGCTTGGCTGCTTAGCTGCTGCAGCAGATTTAGAGCCGTCATGCTGGTAGTAGCCGCCGGAAGTTGAGGTAGCTGCAAGTACAAAAACCAGTCATTTTGGCTTCATTTCTGAGCCCTGAGCTGAGTCACACTACGTTCAGGCCCTTGTGTTTTCAGGTTTATACTTTCGCCAAAGTCTGAACGAAATTCGGGAGTCTCCCGGGTAATCCGGGAGAGTTGGCAGGTACGCAGTATGTATCCGCATTTGTGCTTTGGTAAGTTCTGTCTTCAGTCTTTTGGGTTTTACACAAAACAACAATCATGCAAAGCAGAGTGGTTTTACCAGGTTCAACCATAGAACACTACGCTCGGTGTTAAACTGCGTGCAGAGGGATGGCCTTACCTTCTGCAGTAGCAGGTGCTTGAAGAGGTCTGCACCCAAAGCATGCTGTTCTCGACTGCGAACTTGATTCAGAAGCCACGAGAACAATTCATTGCTGCATTCAGGGTCCAGTGCAAGGCAGGACCACAGTACATCGAGCTGTTCTTGGTTTAGGCCTACAAAGAGGAAAGCTTGGTGGTTACCATGTTGCAGGACAAAGGTGACAAAACTGATTGTCGACATTGCTATGTTGGTAAAGAGTAATGCAATGGTAAAGAACTAATGCTTCGCTAGCAACCAGCACAAATGGGATGTTCCCACGTGCAGTAAAGGCTTTGATAACAACAGAAACAGGAAAAGGGATGAATGAAATTCATCGTTTCTAGGACGTTGAAGACTTATGTGTTTGTGTCGCCCTTGACGAAGTTCACCTCGACTAATTCTTATTGCCTGCAAAAGGAATTACTCTTGACAACGTAAGAGTGAAAGAAAGGTTCCAAAACCTTCCCACTACATCACGCGATGTATTCACGTATGCAGTGAGAGGATTACAAATTCCACCCTCCTTGTTTTTTCTTCTCCTCCAGGTTTGCTTCTAGCCTCTCTCCTCACGATCTGTATGACTTTAAAACTAAATACGACGGTGTTTCGACAAGCACTTACGAAAGGAGTCTGGCGACCCAGCTGTCGAAAAAACGCACGACAAGAAATGCAGCCGCACTTGAATCTGGTCTGTGTGGCTGTAACTGCAATAGAGCAACGGACAAGATTTTCAAAAAATTAATAAATCCGTCGTAATCCAACAATGTCCCACATGAGAGATACTCGGCAGCCAAACGCTACAAGAACGTACCACTTGTGTGCCGTTGCTTTCCCGTCACGATGGGTTGCCATGTAGTTGACGAGGTCGTTTAGAAAATGTTGCATCATGCGATGCTCGCGTTCGGCCCACCTGTGATAGCGCGTGCAATCATTGTGAAGTGAGTCACGTTTTCAATGTTTACGCATTGTTTCAGCGAATGAAACTGTAAACTTACATGGTGACATAATGAGTGTCAATACCCTCCCTGAACTGTTGGAAAGACCCTAGGAGCTTAGGAAGCAAGCGAAGCGAAACTACCACAGACCTGAAAGATAAAAGATGAGAGATACAGGTCAATACAGTGGAACCTCGTTAGCGCGTACCCGCATAAGCCGTAGTTCCGGTTTAGAAGTAGTCATTCGGGTTCCCCGACCGAACACCCATTGAAGTCAATGCATTTCATGACCGCTTTACACGTAGCATTTCTTGACGCCTGTGTCGCTTATCGCGTACCATTTTCGTTGGTCTGTTCTTACGAAACCGGTCCTTGCGAACGCGGGGGGAAAAAAAGCCTGTCGGCTTCTAGAACATGCGGCGATTGTTTCCGTAATCTTCCCCAGATCTCCCCTTTCTTATCTGTAATCTCCTTCTTTCTGGGAGAAAGAATGGGGCTCATGACCTGGCAAGGTCATGCAGGACCACATGTCAGCTTGGGATCTTTCTTTCTTGGGACGCTGCCAGTAAGCGTACGTGTTGTGCGCAGAGCTCGGCGTTTCGGGCCTTCAAAGCACACTATCACAATTATCTGATAAGGCGTGAGATCGGGCCCTGCTACGAACTCACGTGAAGGTCGACTTGGCGTATGGGTGAGTAGCAGGGCCCGATCTCACGCCTTATCAGATGATTGTGATAGTGAGCTTCGAAGGCACGAAACGGCGAGCTATGGTTGTGTGTCGCTTGTTCGTTCCTGCTGCAATATCGTACAATGGCCAAGCCTCGCGTTTTGAGCATAAGGCACGTAAAGGAGAAGGTCGCGGCATCAGCCGAATTGACGAACTACGACATTATCGCCGCTGTTGCTCCCGAAACGGCGTCCAACTCTGATGGTGACGAGGACGACGTGCTATGCCGTGCCGAGGCCGGCGCATCGCTCAACAAAAATCACGGATTTCTGCGTTTGAGCGTGAAGTAAAGATCCTGAATTGGTGGCTTCTATAACGGCATGCGTTTTTCGGGTTTCTCGTGACGATAAGTGACATAATTAGTAATTTTCGGTTATGACGTAGTACCGCTTTGCACGTACTTTTCCCGCGTCCCCGCCAGGTACGCGCTAACGAGGTTCCACTGTATTTGATGAAATTGTTGAACAGAAAAAAAAAGTTCAATCTTCATAAAATTACCTGCTATTAGCCAAGTTATGTAGACAGCCCTCAATGAATTTCATGCGAATCATTTTGTCTAAGGACCAGCAGACGAGACTGCACAGGATCTTCTCCGCCTCAAGTGCCAGTTCTTCACCCAATTCCTCCTACAATGAAACAAAACGTTAATCTCATATTTGCGACTCACAGACGCAAGCTTGCACGTTTCCTCGGCTCATCTACGAACCCACACACACACATTTTCCTTGACAAATCGTGTAGTCCAATGTGTGTCCGGGCACTCAGGAAGAAAGTTTCAAATCACAAAATACTGCAAACGACACTCACGATTTTGCCGTCTTGCAACAAATCCCAGAGGAGAGTGTTGCCAGGCTGGCATATCTGCTCCACGTCTAAAGCAGGCGGTGTATCTCGACGCTGAGGGACGGTACTGGGAGACGAAACCCTGGCATGACCGTCTGCACCGCTGTGCCTTGCACTCTGAACGTCATTTCTGTGCTCGGACACGTTGCTCGTTTTGCTTTCCACATTGGCGGCGTCATCGGGCTTCCTGCGGTGTATCACAACACCTGCTTTCACCCTAGTATAGCGACCGCCGCTTTAACCCATTCCGCAGTGCTCCCCATTAACCCATTTGCTCCCTAAGCCGGCAATCCGCTGGTCTCCAGAAAAGCGTTGCTTTTAAAACGCACGCCAATAGATCGTGACACTGTCAATGCTCCCCTCGTTTGGTTAGTCCTTTTAACGACAGATGCCAGTGGTAATCCAGTATTGTGTCGACAATTAGTGCGGGAGCACGTTTTTTGTATGAGAACATATGATTGCGGAGACACAGGAGTCCCAGCAGTGGTGAAACACTGCGGCGATTATTCGAGAGCGACAATTATGTATGAGTGTTTGTGATCACCCAGAATTTACAAGGGATGATGAATTTGAGGACAGAATCAGTGAGGCGTCCGATCCTGACATTTCAGCAGTGTCTGCACCGCAGACTTCTAACGCATCAAGGCAGGCTGGTTCTTCTGCCTGTGTGCTTTAAGTTATATTACACCAGGAAGGTTGTCTAAGTGCATCACATTAGCCTAAGTTTGGGGAGCAAAAGAAAGCAAAAATGATTCCTTTGCGTGTTTTGTAGCGGATGTTATGCTTTTTATTCTGTTGTACCTGCGCTGGAGGTTCGTTAGGTAATCAAGTGCTGAATATTACGTGCGATGGGGTGACCGATCGGCGGAATGAAAGACGCGGTTACCTTGACACCAGCACAAAAGGAATGAGATTCGTCAATGCCGGCATTGGTAGGTGAATTTACACTTCACCAAGTTCGTTTTTCTTTCCTTTTTTTTTTTTTTTTTGGGGGGGGGGGGGGGGGGGGTTTAGCATAAGTGACAATGATGCAAATCGGTGGGTAACGACGGGTCTTACCCTAAAACACAGGGCTCTAAGTATATGCCATAGAAATACCAATCGACCATTACCGGGTCAGTGTCAGAACAAAGGAAGAAGGCTGACTAACCCTGACGTATTCCGGGGCAAACTTGCCGATGACCCGTTGCCCATCTTGTTGTCACTGTCAACAGAAGCTCTAGCCTTGTTGCTTTCCGTTTTGGGGTCATCCTCAAGTGCTTTACCGTTGGTCCTGCTATAAATGTATGCGTTATACAAAAAACAATATGTTCTTTAACATAATCAAAGGCATACCCTTGCAAGGCAGCCATGGCATGCCCTGTGGTAAGGGCAGGCTCTGTAAGCACTCTCTCCAGAATAGGAGGTGGAGGGGGAGGGTGCACAGTGGCCTGCTCTGGGGTGGTGTGCCTCGCTTCTTCTTCGCTGCTCAGTTCTTCCTCACTCTCTTCCTCCTCTTCTTCCTCTCCTCCACTCATACCACTTTCTTCCTCCTCTTCATCATCATCCTAAACAGAGACATGTTTTATGCAATTACAGTAAATGCATGAAAAGTTAAATTGCCCAAACAACAACTATTATTTTGATGACAGTGCCTGGGGGTATTGCAATATTGTACAAAGGATGATAGCAAACATCACAAAATCCAGCAAATATGTGACCAAATTGTTCCTTAATAGTCTTTGGCTGGCCCACTGCCCAGAAAAAAACATGGGCCACAGCATGTAAAACGTGGAAGAGGCACAGGGTTCAGGCACAAAGGCTATATACACCTATAAACGGTGGGGTTGTGGGGGGGATACTGGACAAAACGTGTGGTACTCAATCAGGGAACGTAATTTACAACATACATCTATTTTGGTGCTCTCCAGACACTGTTGTAGCTTGTTTTCACTTTTTTATATTCACTCAGTTTGTGTTACGCAGACAACTACTGTCCTTTTTGTCAACAGAAAGGTATGAGTGCCGACCATAATCTTGAACATAACTGAGTTAAGAGATAAACCGGGTTAGCAATCAGCTGAGCTAATGGCAATCTTTTTTTTTACTGGTATCATCGTATCACATGAAGTCAATGTGGATGATGGCTCCCCTACAACCACTGTGAGTGCATGCATGGCATCGTGCAGCAGGCTCATTAAAATGTATAAGTCTAAAAAAGGTCTAAACGTGCAAAACTTTGCCATAATCGTTGTTGAGAGTGAAAAAGAAGGGACATACCCTTGCAGGAGGATGCTGATGAGGCGTCCACGGATGTAAACTCCGCCTTCCTGGGACTCCCCTCATACGTGCAGGAGAGCTTCCTGGGCTTTCGGACGAAGATTCCCCAACCGGAGGCCTCTCGGCCGCTCCTGCTACTGTTTGTAACTGCAATCACGCGAGAGTTGTGTTTAATGCCCTTGTCTGCTATCGTATGTGCTGTTACACGTTGTATGCTCACCTGTCCCCTGGGAGTGCGAAAGAGGCCCTCATCATCATCTTCATCCTCTTCTTCGTCATCATCTTCGCTGCCATCTACAGTGACACCTTTCAGGCCTCTGGTGCCAAATGGCTTTTTACCCACTGAAAGAGAATCGGATAAGAAAAAGTGTTTATCTTTACATAGATATTGCTTTATTTTTCATTTTTGTGAATTACGTACTACAGGGTCTTTTTTTTTTTTTCAATACAGATTTTTCATTAAAAAACTATATGCTATATATAGTATAAGGGCTATAGACATCCTGTTTTCCTTGGTTGTCTAGGTTGCCGGTTGTCTAGGCCGGCAGACGTTCTTGGCCATCTATTGCTCAACCGTCGAATGACTAATTACCTAAAAATCGTTAATTAGCTTTTTAACTATAAAAGCTACAAGGTCGTCCCAATGAGAACATCTGGCCCCTTCGGTCACCTTATACCATTACCGTTTTCAGAACAAAAATCTGTTTGATAGATAGCCCACAAAAAATTTGTTAAAGAACACAATTTTTTTCTTAATTTTGTTCATTGTGCATCTTCAGAGATTGCATCACAAATTTTTTTCAATTTGCAAACTTTAAAGGCATGCAAAAATTCTACTCTATTTTCACAGTTGGTTCTACAGGTTAGTAATTTGAAATACTCTCAAGCACAAGCAAGTGAAATGTCACTTTTATGAAATATGGTTGGGGTAATGTTGGTTTTATCACGAAGTAAGTTGATCAAGCCGCAAATTTCAGCACCCAGAATTTGCAAAATTTTGTGGCTGCAAATCGTATGTGCCCAGTGGCTGATTTGCGAAGAACTTAGGTCGCTAAATCAAAGGGATTTACAGTATCCGTCGCAAGAAAGAAAAAGCACACAGTTGAAAGGATAGGTTTAACAAGATGAACACAACGTGAGACTTATAAGTTGTAGAGACACACTAATGTGATGCGAATAATGATCCGCAGACAATGTCAAGCCATGAATAGGTTCAGATATTTAGCAATATACATTAGATATCTTGGCACAGTGAGGGGACGGACAATCAGATGATCACGAGATGAAACAGGTAAGGTCTCAAATATAAGTACACATTAGCAAAATAAATGACAAGATCTACAACAGATGGTACCTCTGCGCAGTTCAGGTGGTACATGCAGCTGACCTCGCACGATTAGCGTGAAAGGGCTGCCTCGGTCTTCGGGATCGAGAGACGACGGCATGCGTCCTCCAGCGCTTGCCCAAAGATATTTGATTAACGATGATGCCAACAGCAGAGTCTGCAATCAAAATCATTTCAGTTATTAGTAGGGGAGTGCCAATCCGAATATTGTAAGTGTATTTAGTATTTGCAATGTATTAATTTTCGCGAATCAACAAGAATGTCGTTTTCAGACGTATCCGTGTGCACGTAATTTCATGTTTTGAGGAAAGCCTCTCTTTCCTGGGGACAGCACAAAGGCCGCCGCCGTCCCTGTTGTGACCTGCTTCTCAGAATGGGGCTCCGCACTTTGTCACACGCTCCACACGGCAAGAGGACAAGCGGATTAGCAAATTCCTGGGCGGCCATCATATACCCCAAGGCCACCAGCGGTCAGTTGTCCCAGAGCAAGTTCGTGGTACTTCACTTCTTGGTATGGGGAGAGAGTGGTGAGCCAATTTTAATGTGGTAGGATATAAGTAGAGCCTGAAGTTTTCGGGAAATATTTTTTTTCTAAATTCGGGGGGTAAAAATCGGGTAAATAAACATGTGCACTAAATTCATGTGAATTCGGGTGAAAAAACTTCTAGTATGCTGAAATCGGGGTGAAATCGGGCTCAGTTACTCAACTAACTGTAGTGGTATGGTACAAATGGTGATGTAACTGAATTTTCCTGCCAAACAAGTAAACTAATGCATTCCTACAGACATCCCAGTGAGGGCAATTTGCCAGATAAAAATCGGGTTTCACCCTAAAGAGGCAACCTTCAATTCGGGGTGCAAATTCGGGGAAGAATCGGGTAAAACCGAAAAACTTCAGGCTCTAGATATAAGCAGTGCATAGGTCGTCATCCAAGGTAGCCTTTTCATGTTCATCGATCTTTGAATTGAATTGAACGGTGAGAAAAATGTAGAGTGTGTTTTTGGACGCTAGCAGCTGTGAAGACTCGTGGTGGCTGTAGTGTGATGATTTGCATCAAAGTGAGGTGATAGCAATATTTCGGGAATTGTAAATGTCCTTTTCTCTATGTTATAGGCGTGACATGTACATCAGACTGTGATAGAATTCGGGCAAACCCCTAGTGTAAATAGAAAGTACACGAACGGGCTGAAAAACTATGCCAGAATGCAAAGGAGATGTCTTTTTTAGTTATGAAAATTATTTCGTATCACAAAAAGGGCACATATGTGGCAGTGTTAACTTCCAGTTGAGGGTGGTGTACCATATAATGGTCCTCTCTGATCTGTCGGTGAAAAGCGCCGACGTATGTTTCAGTGTGGCTCCACCAACTAGTTGGTGAGTAGATCTCAGGTATAATTACGTCTACAACGCGATCACTGCTCTCACACAGTGTGTCGCATATTGGTAAGCATCACAAGCTGGAATTTAGTCAGCGAACATGTTCAGTTTCCTACAGATAGCACCCAATCTATTTTGTATTTAAATGGAACAAGAAAAAAAATGCTACATCAATCAGTCTAGGGTTTCTGGTTTTCGGTGTTTATATTTTCCGAGGTATTACGAGATAGGGCGAAGATAAGTGACGAAGAGAAGTTAGAAGTTATCCTGTTATTTCATTATGCTATAACCAATTCGAACTAGCACTATACTGTAATTTGGTTTGGAATTCATTTTTCCCGTGTTTTGAGAGGTCTCAAAAATTATAAACACCAAAATCCGGAAGCTGGTTGTTCGTGTTGATGTAACAGCAAAAATATAATAACTAAAGAGATCACAACAGTTTAGAAACTCTAAACTAGAAGTTGTGGACCATTGAGCGCCATTTTCACAAAACCAGCTCACAGTTCAACATATCACACAACAGGAAGTTGAGCCATGAAATTACAAACTCAAAAGGTATTGCTGACTAAGTGTTACCTGGAAAAGATACGTGCCTTCTCTTCCTCCATGGATATTTGAAATCCGTGAAACCGTGAAAATAAATATTTTCACCGGTAAAATATTATAATATTTATGCTATTTTATATCCTACTTTTGCACTCACATGCCACCAAATCCCAATACTGTAACCCACTTGTACACATTTCATGACCGCAACATTCCCACCCACCTGTTCGTTGTGTTCCCGTGGAGGAGTAGCACAGAGCCTAGCGTAGAGGTGCCGTGCTGGGAGCGGATGGAGGCTGCGTATTAGTGGAGCCAACAGATCCAGCACCTGCCTTCCGCAATGCTTTAGCTGTGTGGCGCTCCACATTGCATCGAGGTGTTGCGGCGTTAGCCGTCCTTCTGATGCGAGAAGGTTCAGCACGAGTTGACTCTGCTTTATCACCTGAAAAATACACGCGCGCTGAAGTCACGGTGCCAATATGCTAAAAAAAACATGTGGCTGGAAAAGAGTGGTCCCAAACCCACGAGTTTTGCGACCACCCTTTTCCAGCCACGTGTTTCTTTGTCATCCCTCCAGTAATTTATATCCTTTACCCTCTCCCTTTTCATATGTTCACGTGTGTACCATCCAAGTGTATATGTAGTTGTAACTCCAATGCTGTTGTTTTTGTACCTGATGAAATGCAGTCCACCGCATCGAAGCTGGTAACCATTAAAGGAAAGCTTCGGTGGTTTATATTTTTGTTGTTACTTTTGCCAAATGGACCTTGACCCAACCCTCTACATTCTTCAAGCAACTAGGTACTGAGAAAGTAACTAGCAACTTTAATTATCCTTCTTCAGAGAATAACTTCAAGCTATAACTAGACATGTGCTTCGCTAACTATATAAAGTAACTACAGTAAATCTCGGTTATAACAGCCCCACTTATAATGAATCTTCGGTTATAACGAATGCCTCACGAACGACCGTCAAAATTTGTATTGAGTCTATGGAAATTGCCCCCGCCTATTATGAACGAATTGCCGGGGAGCCTTCGGTTACTGCGACCGAAAGAGCTCCCTCGACCACTGGAGAAGGCGAGCGCGCGACGTCAGACGCCCGCGGATTTGTCAGGCGCCGCTTGCACGTGACCTCGCTTTGCAGCCAATGCGCTGTCACCATCAGCGCGCGCTGCACGTGCACCCGTTTGGCAGCGGCGTCTTCCTTGCCAAGGCTTTCTTTGGTGTGACTTTTGATCTGACTGACGGCTGTCAGTCTTTCGAGGAGTTCGCGACAGCAGATGACGACGCACAGGCCTTCGCGGACTTCAGTGATTCGGACATCATTGCCGACGTGCGCCCGCCGCCAAACGAACTTTCCGATGACGATGATGATGACACAGTGTCTTCCCCTCCTTACATTTTAACTACAGCGGAGGCACTCAAGTACGTTGCTTCGCTCCGCGATTTTGTGTACGCGAAGGCGCTCGCCGCGGCCCACCTTGATGACTTAGAAAACGCTGTGATCTCCGCAACTGTGTATAAACAGGCGCCATTAACGATGTATTTTCAATGAACGGCATACATGACTCATGTTTCTTACACTGCTGGCCTTTTGGATCAAATTTTTTGTCCATTCCATTTATAGCGAACTTCGGATATAATGAACGGGTTGCGCGCGACCGTCGAGTTCGTTATAACCGAGATTTACTGTAACTACTTCCTTTTACACTAATGTGTTCTTTGTTGTAGTTTTGAAAACTGTTTAAATTTTGTTTCACATCCTGTTCCCAGCCCAATTCGCGAAGTTACTTGTCGTGGCCATTTAACTAGGTAGTATTCGTGCAGAGTAACTGGACCTGTACCTTTGTTACTTTTTTTGGTGTAGTAGCTGCAACTGTAACTTAGCTACTTCTTAGAGTAACTATTCACAGGATCGCTTTTAGCACTAACGCTGCATAGATTTTTAGTACCACTTTCTTCGATCCCTGACCAATCTTTTCATCTGCACTGGCCAACATTCGACAAAGGCTTCACCAGCTCATCTTACGATGCAGACTGCAACAAAAGTGCTCGTAGACCCTTGAAGATTCTCATTCGTCTCCTGCATCTCCCACAGCCTCACAAGGCCTACTTCTTACCACCAAAGAGTGCTGATACTTGTTGGACCTGCTTGCTATTTTCTAAATCTCGTAAGGTAGCTCACCTCAACATGAAGGTTTGGACCAAAGAGGTGCTCCACGACACGGTATTCCACGAGCCAAGAGGCCAGGGCACGCCCCATTGTCTGTGCACCAGCCAGTGTTTCGCTGTGGCACAGCTCCTGGTACATGCTAATATGACTCTAGAAGGAGAGAGAGAGAGAAAAAAGAGAGGAGTGGATCAGACAGGTCTCATAGGCCACTTTTATGGACGTTTACTAATTTACTTTAAGCAACATCAATGGATAAGGATGCAATACATTCTCAAACCAGACAATACATATAGGGTAGGCTAATGCAGGAATACATTACTGCGGAACACCATTTTATGACTTCCAAATAACTTTCCTGAAAACGCTTGTCAGAGAGAAGGATAAAGAAAGCCCCCAAAAGAAACAAGCGGTTATTTCCGTTTTGTCTGCCTCATTTTTCTGTTTATAACCATATACATTACTGTACCGTACCCAAGAAAGGTGGATGTGTACATAAATATAGTTGCAGTCGCAGGCATGCTCTCCCGTATGCTACCAGTGCGTTACCACAACCTATGGAAACTGCCTCATTCCATTCTCTTGCATAGATTAAGCACTCTCCCTGCACTCACATTGATTTGGGCAATGCCCGAAAGCCGCATGGTGAGGGTGGGAGAGGTGAAACAGCGAAATGCCAGTTCCAACCCCTCCCTGTCGAGAGACACCTGCACATCGAGAGGATCCTTCACAGCGCCCAGCATCAGCTCAAACAAGCTGCGACTTCCTCCGCCACGAACCTCGCCTTCACATACGCTGCACAAGTACCTGGGAAGGCATCACGGCATTCCTTTAATACAAGATCTCCCTGGGATATGCATTTATGGGCTACTTAAAGGGGCACTAAACAGCTCGCCGAACGTCAACAACAACAACACGACAACAACAACAACTTTATTTTATGATGATGAATGGGGAGTTTCATCGCCACAGGCGATACTGTGACCCATTGCTGGTGGTTATCTTGGGAATGAGAAACAATGCTATTCGAAGAGTATAATCTGTGTGCTTCTCTCTTTCCTTCTAAGGGAGAATTTGCGTCACACGTCTCGTACGTGTGGCAAAGCTGCATTCCAGTTACTGGCGATTGGGGAGATTTCGGGCTCCTAGCAAAAGATGGGCCCCTAGCAAAAGATGGGCCCCGTTGAGACAAACTGCAGCGCGCGGGGAAACCCGGTTATGGGAACACTGCGGCTGGAACTGGCTGTCTTAAGCGTTTCAAGTGGAGCGATGTTTAGAATCTATCTCACTTCCCGATATTACAATAAATCAATGTGTAAGCATCCCAAATTTTGACTGGTTGAGGGTGTGTGATGTCAAAATGACGTACGACTATTGTCGGCGGCGCATCGCGGGTTGGGGTATGAGCACGAAAGAGTGCAGTGAATATTGTGTTGGTTTAGAGCTGTGACTTTTGTGTTTTCATGTCGATATTTGTGTCAAGTTCTGTCAATATTTTGGAACCTTTTGTGTCAATATTTTTTGGAAAACATTCACCGTCGGCAATATAGCACAATACATTAACAAAAAGTGCACCTTGTATACATGTTTAGTGCTCCTTTAACTCATTTGATGGTAACAAAGGAACTCAGAATTGCGAGGCAGATGACATACTTGATAACAGCCGACCGCAGGGGCACGAGGTGTTGTACGATCGATGCCAGGTTCATCCAGAGCTTTAACTGAACAATTATACGTTCATCAATAAGTGTATCCAATTTCAAAGAAGCACTCGTTACTTCGAGTACAGAAGTCAAAGACATCTATTTGATGAATTTCTTGTCACACATGTGCTTCGTAAGAGCAGACAGAATAACAGTTTGGCAAAATAACTGTCGTCACACAGGACAAAAATGCATTAGGGCAAATTTCAAAATGAATACGATTACTAGAGAACACAGGTAAAAACATGCTACAAAAATATACAACAAAGTGCCATAACTTGACAAGATTTAAAGTAGCACAGAAGTCAGTTTTAACACCATTTTCATTAAGATAAGTATTTAAAGAGATTGAAACATTTATATTACTGGAAAACAAGCTTTCAGATGGAGTCCGTCCTTCATCAGGTGTGAAAGCTTGTTTTTCAGTAAAATAAATGTTTCAATCTCTTTAAATACTTATCTTATTCACTTGCGAGTGCTAGACTTCTCCCATTTTTACCATTTTCATTCTATAAAACTGTTAAGTAGGCCACTAAATGCACCACGAGGAGTACTAATTCACCTCATGGAGTCATAACTAACACAGAAATTGAATTTAAAATATGCTGCAAAAAACTACAGCGCGCAACGGCGTCGGAGAGCAGTACCAGCTTGTGACCCAGTGTGATGCTCTACCGCCTACCGCCCGCTCTATCGCCTCTAGTGATCGGTTCAGAGTATTGTCTGCTAGTCAGCCGTTCAGGGTTCTGAAGAAGCATTGCACACAGGGAAACTCCCGCGGGACAATGAAATCTTCCGTGCCCACGGTCACCCTTGCAATAACTAATCCCCCCTCCCCGAAGGCACAGGTCTACCGACTACAAAAGAAGAATGCCCTCTTTTCCTGGGAAAAAAAAACTGCATGCATCAAAACCTTTTGTGCTGTTCGACAAACTGATGCACATACTTTCAACATATGTCATAAGCTGAAAATATTTTGGATGGCCCTCTGTACTCCTTTAACAATTTTAAAGTGCCTTTGTTACGTTTTAGATCCGAACTTCGACGGAAGAGGAATTTTGCAAGTGCAAAAGTGATATTGTCCAGAACTGTTATCGCAAAATTAGTGATTCATAGGATCAAACCTGAAATAGTGATCTTACATTTGAGACGAGAGACACAAGGGCGTGTGCAAGTCCAATAGGAAGACGATTTGCAGGGACCTTAAAAACCAAACAGAGAGAGAAGCATAAAGCACTCTTGCGAGGAAAGCAGAGTGACTCTTCGGGAAAGACATAAAGATTTCCAGGTCTGCGAAGATTACCTGACGAAAGCATGCAGTGAGCAAGCTTAGGCCGCCTTGGGTTCCGCAGAAGAAGGCCACATTGCGTAGCAGATGCACTGGGATGTCCAGGTCCTGAATGGAATATTTTTCTAAAAATTCAAGAGGCTCAACAGTCCAATACTGCTGCGAACACTACAGTCTAATGTTAGCCTTCACTAACGCTGCCAGTATGGAGACCGCAGCCGGCACCCCCTTCAAAGCCACGTGCAGTCCCCCCCCCACACCATCCCATGTCACAAACCAAACCGACACAATCCGTGCAAAGACTCACATTCATATCGCAGACGCTGCTGAGCGCAGTCACCTCCGACTGAGAAACTTCCTGTTAGCAAACATGACAGATTAACAAATGCCACCACTGCCCAGAACCTGTACCCCTACCATACCAGAAAACCTCCACCCAGACACCCAGAAGTTAAGTACGCCCGCAACCGCTTACCTCTAACTTAGAGTGGACGCTGTGCTTGAAAGCCACGTAGAGTGGAAAATTGAGTAGAAATGCCTTTGACGTAAAATGCAACAGCTTTTCCTGGTCTTCGGGGGACCAAGTTTCCAATTCGAACCCGCCTCCACCTTGAGTAATGGTCGCGGCACTGGACGACGCACCCTCGCTGCTTCCTCCTCCTCCTCCTCCTCCTTTCTGTTCCCCCGAGGCTTTGGACTCTGTTGGGGTCCTGGGACCGCCACTGTCGGCAATGCCCCCACCGAGCTGTGAGGGCAGACG
The DNA here is from genome assembly GCF_037126465.1 of Ornithodoros turicata. Taxonomy (NCBI): domain Eukaryota; kingdom Metazoa; phylum Arthropoda; class Arachnida; order Ixodida; family Argasidae; genus Ornithodoros; species Ornithodoros turicata. The sequence continues at coordinate 61,640,708 of NC_088206.1, forward strand.
CCGTAAAAGTTCGAGTACGGTCTGTAACAAGCCTTGGATGACAGCGTTGAATTTGTCGAAGCTCTGTGGTTCCTTGTAACAGCAGGTGCATTGCCTACCGGGAGAAACAAATGTACGTGGGTATTAGAAGAAAGCGGTGTCATGACGTTTCTTGTGCAGCGAGCATTTCAGCGTAGAGAATGTGCATGTTGGGTCAACTAGCTGAGTGAAATGGAAGGCTCAACCAATGCTCACAGTTTTTCCTGTGTAAGCCGAGACAAACCAGTCAAGTCCCTTTTACTGCAAGGACTTGACTGCAAATATTTGGATAAGGAGACTTGCAGAAAGTCAGACAGAGTATGGTGTGGAGCACCAAAGTACGTCCTATGTTGTAAGTAGAGCACTTTTTGCACCTACAACATGTAGCAACAGCGATGTACAACAACAAGATGTGCCACAGCAAACGCTATGGCTACATAAGGAAACAGTCTGATTCAATTGTGCTGTACCTTCGACTGAAAGAACACACAATACAGCAACAAATACGGCACATATCCACAATGTCGTGCAGCTGTTAAGAGGTGTACAAAATGTACATCCAAATACGTGACTTCTACATTAAATGTGACATATGATCGATTCCTACCTGTGCAGAAGTCCATCAAAGGTCTGTTAACGCAACATTATTATCTGCTAATCTTAATGCAACAATGATTTGTTCTAAGAAAGAAAATAGCTTTTATGGTGAACCTCTATGCTGCCTGTGCATGTCTCACTGGTATGGATTTACATTACGCTGTTCGAAGGATGTTGGCACTGTTCAAACACTCTGGCTGCATCTGTGCAGTGATGTCTGACAGAGACGGACGAAGTATTCCAAAATTATACTTGAAGTAGAGTACCAATTACTTAGCCCTATCGTTACTATAAGCATGGTAAAAGTACCATACAGCAAATGCACTTGCAGTAAGGTACAAAATACTAGGCAAAGTACTTGTCAAGTATGTTACAAATTTAGCTTGCTCTATTCCACATCACACTGTTTGTTTTTTGAAAAAATTGAAACAGTAATTATGTTTCAATATTTCAATAAAATTTTAGTGAGCATTTCTGGCAAGTACTTTTTATGAAGCCCTGCTAGTTCATTGCTTACTTGCGAATATGAACTGAACCAGACGGCACAATTTGCATTTACATATGCACGTTCGCAGCTGTGCTTGTGCAAAGTATGAAACATATCCCGATTTATCGATCTGCATAGCATGTAGTGTTCTAGTACTTATCTTTGTGTGCAGTATGCAAGAAGGCACGCTTTCGGACAAAAAAAGACACTCGTATCTTAAAATAAAACAAAAATGGACATGAAGCACAATGCGCAACTTAATTTTTTATGTGGCTTTGCTATTTGCAACAAAACAATTTTGTGACCATGTGAAAAAGTAAAATGTAAAAATAAAAAATAAAAGCATGTTACGATTTCAGTCTCTTTCACTGCGTTATCATATCATAATTAAAAGCCCATCACACATTGTGAAATACAAATGATTAGTAACTGCCAATGGAGTGATCAACGTAAAAAAAAATAGAGTCTGGTCTTGGGAGGCACGTCATCACATTGTATTTGCAGTGAGTGGTGTGTACAGCTTTGCCATACCAAACAATAAATAAGTAATAAATTGCCCTTTCTAGAAAAAATAAGGGGCTTTATTAGTATTTTGCAATTTTTGTTGCAGTTGCAGTTGATACTTCAGTACTTGACGGGAATGTACTTAAAGTACAACACAAAATACTCAATTTGAAATGTAATTAAAGTAGTACTTGAGTACTTGACACTTCCCCATCATTGATGTCTGAGAATATGACTGTACTCAGGTGCGTTTGGCACAACACACCTTAATACATCAGCTGTCACACTGTTGCTATAAATAGAGATTATGCAACAAGCAATGTGCACACTGTGAAGCAGACTTATCCGAACCCTGAACATTATTTAGAGTTCACTACATACTTTTAAGAAATATAACGCATCAAACATGGAACTACTCAAGGAGAGTAGCTTTTACATGTAGCATGTAGCTTTTTTAACATGATCTATCCCGTCGTATCACCTACAAAACACTTTGTTATAGCTATTATTACGATGATACATTATTATACCGTTGCTTGGTATATGCATTATACTAGCTACCGTTTGGATCACTGTCATAAGTGGAAGCTATTCTCGTGCCACATATTACTTTCCTTTTCCTTATCACTTGGTACAAAATTACAGAATTCATTTCCAGTATCAGTCGCAGCCATTCTCGATCCTTCACCATTTAAATCTGCTGCTATCTTTCGCCTTAACGCAGTGTGTGTACGATTTTGTCTCGATTTTTTGTTTCGCATTTACGTTGTATACAATGATATTGTTTGCTGTGTACTGTTCCCAACCACGTCTACCTACACTGGCATTAGTCTATGTTGGTATTTAGATATTATTATTCACTTTCTCATTTCTTTTTTTATTTCAAAGTGTGTACCCACGTAGCTCCCCACGGTTCTTATGTTTTTCACGATGTATAAACTGTTACACAAAGTTTGCTGTTGATTCATGCTATGCCCAGCACATCTGACTGATCAAAACGAAGCAGATTACCGCCTTGTACTATGAAGAAGCACGAAAGAGAGCTTATTTTCACGCACCAGTGGAATTCTATCAGAAGTACAAATGAGAACTCAACGAGTGCGAGGCGTATTTGCAGATCTGGCCCACCAATAACTATTTCGTGCATCATCCTATGAGCGACAGTCTCTCAGCGTTGCAGAGCGCGATGGAAAGCTCCAGAGCGTGGATTCTTTCGAAGAAAGTACGCGCAGACGAGAGATACAGTCCCATGTGCGCGAAAATGCTTCATATCGTAACTCACCTCTGATTCCATGCTTGAACGTAGCTGCACAAAATAAATATGTCTGTCTTCACCAGGGGTGAGCGTAGTCCGTTTGGGTTGTCTCTATCATCTGAAAGTACAGCGATTTTATTACATATCGAGACTAGCCAAATCGCGATTGTGCATACACAGTACTTTCACAACGTAAACAAAGCGCTAACTTGCTAATAAACAACGTGCTACTAATCAGCATGCGAGCTCTACACAATCAAGACAACCCTGGCGACCAAAAAAATTATTTTTCGAGCCTGAAAAAAGATTGTAAATACACTTTCTTCAACTCTGGCTAGGCTTAGAAAGACAAACACAGATGCCTGACAAGCTTACATCTTTCAAAAAGTTCTAGGAGTGAGCAGCATATGTCACACATTTTGACATCCGTTGCATTGACATCACGTACTACAATCTGTAGAAATTTATTATTTGAAAAAGTGATGAAATAGCTAGCGACAGCTCTAATTCAACTTCAGTTTTTTTTCGTCAGCTGAAGCAGTAGGAACCGCCATTATGTGTACACCATAGCTTTTGCTGTCGAGGGTGCACATTTATCTGGACACGTAGCGAGAGTAAATTCCGTGAAACAATTGTTTTTTCCCTGTAATGTAATATTAATACTTACGACTTCCATAAGCAAAACCTTATAGTGTTCTAAATAACGTTGTACTTGTCTTTGAATAATTTCTGTAGCACATGTTGTAGATGGCGTAGCAATCGCTTTCGGTGATTTCGGCACGATAAACAAAACACGGTCTTGTTAGAGCGATTTTCCGAAAATAATGGCAGGTTACGGTTTTTATCCCATGCCGGACCACAGTGGGGCCCTGGTACCCGTTAAAAGACCCAGGAATGAACTTACTGCACACGCTGATCAAAACAAACGTCTTAAGCTAGCGGTAAGCTTTCGAGTCACACTGTCACTCTGTCGCATGAAATCAACGTATTTGCCTAACCTACCTGCATGAATATATATGTGTAATTTGAAGGAACTCGGACGCACATCAAGCCTTGAAGCCCCGATCATGTTGCTGACAGGGCACCTGGGCGAAATATACTGCGGCAAGTTTCATCCAGACGGCACGTACCTTTCAACGTGCGGGTTTGACCGGCAAATTTGTAAGTAAATGATCACAAGCAAATAAAGTAACAATTGAAAAGCGTTCATATTTCCATCGTGCTGCATCCCCAGCTACAAGATTACTCAACAAAGTGTGTGATCGTATCTCACTCACTTTCTCTCTCTTTGTTTTCAGTTTTTTGGAACACCCTTGGCGAATGTGAAAATTTTGCTGTGTTGAGCGGTCACACGGGAGCAATTCTAGACATGCATTTTTCAACTGATGGCGGGTAAGGGGTGTTCTTGGAATTATCGTGTAATCTGTGCCTGCTTACACCTTAATTGCTTCCCCACAGTTTGATATTCACGGCTTCCACGGACAAATCCCTTGGCATCTGGGACACTAACGTAGGCGTGCGTATCAAGCGACTTCGGGGTCACAACTCCTACGTCAACTGCTGCCATCCAGCACGACGTGGACCACAACTCGTGTGCAGTGGTAGTGACGACAGCACGATTAAGGTACTCCTTAAGATTCTTGCAGAGCAAAATTAGGCCTGGGTAAGTGCTGTACAGACAGTAGAAGCTTTGGGACCAACATCAATGTTGTGACTGGGGGCTGTTAGAGCTGACTCTCCTGTTTGTCCCATGGGAGAGGTTGTATACAGGCCTTAAAAGTCACAGGATGTAAACATTTAAAGGAGTACAGAGGGCCATCCAAAAAAAATTCAGATTAAGACATCTGATGAAAGTGTGTGTGTCATTATACCGAATAGCGCGAAAGGTTTTGATATGTGCAATTTGTTTCCCAGGAAAAAACTCACATAAACATAGCTCCGCGCCTTCGCCCTCAACTCGCCACTCCAGCTATAACGAGGATGAGGAGGTATGATGGCACGTCACCGATGACGGCATAAGGAGACTCGTTCTGGTTTGCCGGTCAGTGGGGGTCAGCGCCTTGTCCCTTTGCCGCCGTAAACCTGTTTTGCCAGTTTTCCCGGAGAATTGGGGATAGAAGGAGCGGCCGAAGCATTACCGAGCAAGGAGAAAGGCTTTATCAGAAGCCCGAACAGCCGAGTAGCAGACGACAGAGTAGTAGCAGACAACATTTCTCTAGGCCAATCAGCGAGCGTTCTCCTTATAGCGTCAGCGCGAGGTTCCAGGCAGATCACAGGCTGGTGCTGCTCTTCACCACCGTTGCGCACAGTAGCTGTTTGCGGCGTATTTTAAATTCAATTTCTGCGATAATTATGACTCTGTGGTGTAAATTACTTCGCATGGTGCATCTTACTGGCCTACTTAACAGTTTGATAGGAAGAAAACTGGGTGTTAAAAATGACTTCTGTGCTACTTTAATATTGGTCCCATCGTATAGTTTCAACTGGCCTGCCCTTTTGTATACAGGGCGTCCCAGGGTGCTGCGTAAAACATGATGTTCGGCTATTTTTTCCGATTGGATAGCGCCTCAATATCCCTGTCAATTATCGTCAGTTTGAGTAAATTTGGCACGCTGTCCACATTGGTGGTGTAAAAAAGTGACCTTTACTTGGCAAATTTCTGAGTTCAGTTCGAAAAATTTACATAATTAAACTTATGTTACATGACACTCATATCAGGAGATGGCAAAAACCTAGTAAGAGCAAATGCAGTTGACCTCATGATTCTAGGCGGTATATTTTTACTGTAATTCAGTGACTCGTTTTCTGGGACACCCTGTAGATGCACAACGCATGTAGATGGACAGTCTGCAGACACTGTCTAATATGTCATGCTAACAACTGGTTTACAGCTCTGGGACTCTCGTAAACGAACGCCAGTTCACAGCTTCCAAGAAAACTACCAGATCACGGCGGTAACCTTTAACGACACTGCGGAGCAGATCATGTCCGGAGGCATCGACAACCAGATAAAGGTGGGATACTTTCATTCGGTACCAGGTAGTGTTGCATTTGTGACAAAATGTGACTAGATTTGTTTACATAGATACGCTATTCCATTCCTGTTTCTGCACTAGGTATGGGACATGCGCAAAAATGCAGTGCTCTACAAAATGGCCGGCCATACCGACACTGTTACTGGGCTGTGCCTCAGTCCGGATGGCTCCTACGTGCTTTCAAACTCCATGGACAACACACGTAAGCGATGTGCTTCCACTTTCTGGAACCCCAGCAAACCATTAGCATCCCTGAGACATCCCTAGAAGGTCGCGAACGTCCAACGACTTCCATAGGATATCCATGGGACATCGCACAATGACATTTTGCATTTTGGGACAATAGTAACCCCTTTTTAACCTTCATTTTTACAGTAAGAATATGGGATGTACGTCCGTTTGCACCTCAGGAGCGATGTGTCAAGATCCTGCAGGGGCATCAGCACAATTTTGAAAAGGTACAACTTGTTCCAGTCAGCAATGGGCAAAGTACCCCAAAACGGTACTTTAAGTAAAGTACCAAGTACCTAGCACCTGTTGTACTTTAAGTACAGTACCATACTACAAATGCACTTAAAGAAAAGTACAAAGCCCTCTGCAAAATACTTTCAACACTTCGTGGTGATAAAACGCGAGGTAATTATGTGTCGACTGTTATGTTTAGAAAGCTTTTAGCTAGCATGTTTACAAAGTGCAAGTTAGAGAACAAGGGTAGTTTACAGCTGACGTATTAATATGAACCAAAAGAAATGATTTTGCGACCAAGTTTTGCATTTATATTGCCAGTTGGGTACTTGAGTGCTTGAAAGAAACGTACAGTACACAAATTGAAATGTACTTACAAGTAAATTACAAGTACTGAGAAATGTACTTAAAGTAGTACGTGGTACTTCAAATTCTTCCCATCACTGTTCCAGTGAATTATGATTGGCAGTGTACAACTTTACAATGTTCTTTCTCACTGTGTGTGTGTGATGCAGAATCTCCTGAGGTGTTCATGGAGCCCTGATGGAAGCCAGGTGGCCGCTGGGTCGGCTGACCGCTTTGTTCACGTTTGGGACACAACGTCCCGACGGGTTATCTACAAATTACCCGGGCACAATGGCTCAGTAAATGATGTCCAGTTTCACCCAAAAGAACCCATTAGTAAGTTGTGATTTGTGTAGAATTTAATAAGCGTATTTTAAGGCAGTCACATTACCAGAGAAAATAGCATAGGCAGAGAAAATCCACGATGGGGAAAGCTTGAGCTTGGGCGAATGAACCATGTTGTCTCGTAGTTGGCTCAAGCGCATGCTTTCCGCATCATGGGTCATAGTATCTGACAATGTCTGTTGCTTCCTGTGTGACAGAATTTTGAGCCCTGTGAAGCTGACTGCCCAATTAAATACATTCTTTTATTACTTTACAGTACTCTCAGTGTCTAGCGACAAGCAAGTGTACCTCGGAGAAATCGAGAAGTGAAGGAACTGTCGCAGAAAATTTCCGCATTCATAACTATGTACATAAAGCATGTGATTTGGATGTATATTAAAACACCATCTTTCAGGGGTCATTGAGTGAGTATTAATAATTTTGTTGCACAAAAGTACTAAGGAACTTTCAACATCCCGTAAACTCTACAAGTGCTCAGAATGTCTTTGGCATGTAGCTGCGTACTGCAGTGTGTTCGTGAGCACCTGCAGTACCTGCTAAACTATCGCTTCCCCTTGCTCTTCGGCACGTACTGCGGATCAAACGAGTCCATACTACGCAATTTCTCCTTCTTGGCCTCGAGCGAAGTCTCTTCCATGAAACTCCAACTCGATGCGTGGCCACGGTCTTTGATCTGAATGCCTGCAGTGAACATCCTGTCCCTCAGAACATCACACGCTGCGATCATAGGATCACGCGTCTTCCTCTGAGGTGGACTCTTCGTTGCGGCGTTCGGCACTGCGGTCCAACCAGATCCGTCGCCTTCTTTGTCTTCCGGAGGGCGATCTGGATGTACTGGGTAGCCAGATGTGGTTTCTTGAGCTGCGGGGCTGTGTTTGTCCTGTGGACTTTGCTGTTCAGATACCCTTTGTTTCCCTGTTAGGGCTTGAAGGCGAACTTTATTTCGGAAGTCTACAATGTCGTCGAGAACGCCCGCCAAGACGCTGTCGGACACGTAAGGGGATCTTTGTAAGCTCTGTTTGGTCGTGAGCTCCACGCCCAAGTCCTCCATCAGTTTCAGGACGTAGTTCATCGAGATTGCGATTGCGCCGGGGCTTCTCGCTCCGGTGCTGGAACTCGGCTTTAACTGTAGGGTCTGGTTTAAGTAGTTTATGAATTTTACGACTCCAGAAATTGCTTTCGGATAGTTGAAGTCGTCCCCGAGGGACAGTTTCACCTCTTTTCGTAGCTGTGCCAGCCTCTCCAGTATGTCTGGTTCGGACGGCGTCTCGCACAGTAGATGTCCTTCGACGTAAGCCTCCGCATCTGCTACAAAGTCGTGCATCTTCCTCAAAGTGGACCTGGCTTCATCGAGAGTTTTTGGGGTCAGCTCGATATCTTTCTGGTACGGAGAGCGTAGGCAGAATATTCGGAATTGGTTCACAGAGTGATCCCGTAGGAACTGCCTCATGGGGATAAAATTTCCCAGCGATTTGGACATTTTTTCTACCTTTCCATCCGTCTTGACCTGCACGTGACCCGCATGCAGCCAATAGTTAACCCACTGTGATACGCCATGATAGCTGCAACTTTGTGCCTCTTCATTCTCATGGTGTGGAAACATTAGGTCTTTCCCACCCGTGTGGATATCGACAGAGCTGCCGAACACCTGGCTCGCCATGGCTGAACACTCGATGTGCCAGCCTGGCCTCCCCGGACCCCAAGGCGTCAACCACTTTGGCTCCCCGGGCTTTGCCCCTTTCCAAACAGCAAAGTCTCTGGGGTCCCTCTTTGACTCGCTCTGCTGTGCCTGTTCCTCTGGGCACTCTGTGCGGAACATTCCATACTGCGGGTACTTTGCAACGTCGAAGTACATGGAGCAATCGTCCGCGGTGTATGCCATTCCTTTGTCTTTCAACGTAGCGCAGAACTGCGTTATGCTGTCTAGGTTTTCCGTGACCCGCATGTACATTGTCGGTGGCAAAACTCTTAATCTATTCATGTCTGCAAGAAATTCGTTCTCGTATTGTTTCGCGATCGTGTCAGTGGGCAGTCCGGCTTCTCTCGCTCGGTTAATTATCTTGTCGTCGACGTTGGTGATTCCCATGACCATGACGACGTTAATATTGTAGAATTTCTCGAGAATTCTGCGGATGATGTCGAAACGTACGTACGAACAGCCATGACCGACGTGCGCCACATCGTACACAGTGGGGCCACACGCGTACCACTTGATTACGCCATCCGTCTGCACCATAAGCGGGACTTTCTTGCGAACCACGGTGTTGTACACTTTGATGCCTGTGTCATACCCTTGCGGGCACCTCCATGCCGAGGAATATCTTGGCGTTGACCAACAGTAAGCGATTAGGCGCTTTGATGATCGTGAATGGCACGTTAAAGCGGATGTCATTTTACGAGCCACTTTGTTTATGCATATGTATTCAATATTTATAATAGCACATAGAAGAGTGAAGAGACAAGGAGAAACAGACGACGCCGGTAAGTGATAGTGTTGCTAGCGATAGAGAGTTCTCAACCACCTCGGCTTCGTAGTCGAATAATTAAAGAAACGCGTATTTTGGTGTTTTTGCCAGAATGCCTTATTAATTCTTTCGCACTAGTAGTTTTAATAACGAAGAAGTACAAAAACCTCACAGAAATTTCAAAAAAGCTATAACGAAACCGAACCCTGGTGCACATTTTTCCTTTTTTTCGTAATAGTGTTAGGGTTGCGACAGTTACACGCTGTGATAAATGCAAGCTTCGATAAAGGTTGTTACACTCCAGGTACACATCTGGGCTCAAGGGCCAGAGATAACTGCCTGATTGCACGGCAGACAACGCCGAGACGTCTGCTCGCTGAGAATTCCTGCTCAAGGCCGCGCTTGGCAGTCCGTGAGATCGGTGAAAAGCGGGGAGGTTGCTTTCCTAAAGTGGCCTAAATGGGGTCACTGAGCGTACCACAACAAAAACAGTGAAGGGCACTATCCTTGTGGGACGGTATAACCATGCATTGCTTTAGTTGCGGAAGAACATACGTTATTAGCAGACGATTTTTCAAGTGGAAACCGCCACGACGACGGTGCAGCAATGAAACTTATCCGAACTACTGTAAGTCATGTTTACCTCTGGAGATATGCTTCGTGTTGATCGACACCTTGTGAACATTAGAGTCATGCTGTCTATTTCTGTGTATGTTTCTGTGGAATACTGATTCTAAATTTCAAACAAAGTAGATATACATATTATCAGTAGTAATACTGAATCTGTTAGTGAAAGAAGCAAAAAGCTGTACAAAAATAAAACTATAAGATGTATGAGATATGTATATATTGACGCCCAAGACAATCCTAAAACAATCTGTCCACTTACACTCCTGTGCATTTGCAGTGGTGCAAAACCTTTCTGAAGAGAGCCCCAAAGTATCATCACTGATCAACGCATATAGGACATGGGGTCACCAAGTAGCAACAATCAACCCTCTTGTACGAACACTACCCATGAAGTAAGACATCTATTTTACTCCCATGTAAGTGCACGTGATAATAGTTGTCAGTCTCTCATATGTATCTCGACCCCATCCTGGATAGGCATGTCAGAGCTCTAGACCCAGAAAGTCACGGCTTAAAGCCAACGCAGAAATTTTCTGGAGTCTCCGTGGAGGAGCTCATCAGCCATCTCAAGGACGCGTACTGCGGTCCAGTGGGTTTGGAATTCATGTACATGGTATGTAAAGAAGGACCTCTAAGGATGGGTTGGGATAAAACGAGGCACAACACAGGACAACTGCTAGTATCATGTAGTTGTGCCCAAGCAGCACAGTCTCTTACCTATATTGGTAATATTGGTCAAATACTGGTCAAGTATTGGGCAGAGATGTGCAGCTTGGGTTATTCATGGTATTTTCACGGCTGTTGCAGTTGGTTACCTTTCTTGAAATCCGTGTAACATGTCTTTTCTTATCTATTGTGAAGAAATTCCATTTCAGATCTTGTGAGGTTATTGAGGCGAGTTTCATAAACTAGCTAGGGTTGAATATCTTAGCTCCCTGTTGGTAGGCGGTTGTCCTGTGTTGTTTGCACCATGCCATAACCAAATAGACGAGTTCAGAAAATCCCAGAGTGCTTAGCGTCGCTTTGAACTGTGGGAGTTTACTAATATGAAAGAAACGGGTGGCCTCCAAACTGTTCCGATTTCTTCCCTAGTGATCCATTGTCCAGGACGTGTCAAGGTCAGTGAAAGCAAATTGTGAATGATTATCCTTTGTTCCCCCGCTCAGCAATTGCCCAGGATGCAATGCATGCGCAAAGAGCACTGGGATTTTCTGAACTCCTCTATTGCCCACTTCACTGTTCTTATGAATCGTTAACCTCACAATAGGCAGACGACGCAAAGAAAACGTGGTTTGCCAGGCGCTACGAATCTCTTCTTGCAGAAGGAAGACCACCACCAGAAATGCGCAGGAAATTTGCGGAAGTTCTTCTCAAGTCACAGGTTATGCTGTTTCTATGACATCTCTACCGTTATGACATTGGTGTATGCTTTCTCTGTGAGAGGTTCTAAAAAAATGTGTCACAGCTTCTTCTTGTTTTTCTAGGCCTTCGACAATTTTTTGGCTGCGAAATTCTCAACGGTTAAACGGTACGGCGGGGAAGGAGCGGAGAGCATGATGGCGTTCTTCTACGAACTGTTCCGGTGCCTTCCACAGTGTCAGTATTGGGTACTTCCCGAGAGCACGCGGTGAATTAAACTCGACACAAAAATCCTGTAAAAGCGGTTAACTCCACAGTCTTAATAATTTGACTCAACCCCTTCCTTGTTGAATTTGACATCGACGATCAAGCTTAGTTTGTCGGGTTGAGAACGACGGTTGAAACGACGCGATGCTGTTCAAATGAGTGTGCAATTGATATCCAATAATACAAGTGTTGCTAAAATGGTACTACAATAAATTGAGCTCAGTGGGTTGATTTGACCTTACGAAACCAATTTGTTGCAAATAACAATTTTTCTATACCTTCCTGTCGTCGTTAACAATATCTCGTGGGATTTTAAATTCATGAAAGCTGACTAAAATTTACAAAAATGATGATTGTGCAATTTGTGAAGATGAAGTACTTGTACAATTACTTCTTTCACAGTAACTGTTTTTTAAAATGCAGTCACTGTAGCAACACATTTTTATTTTACAGCCAATGTCACCGACGTCGTCATCGGAATGCCACACCGAGGGCGCCTCAACCTCCTCACGGGGCTGCTACAGTTCCCGGTTGTTGAAGTGCTCCAGAAGGTCAGGGTCCCACATCCTTGACAGACCACTCTTGCACGCTGACCGTGCTGTCTTGTTATGTTGACTTCCCATCCATATGAATCTTTTCAACAGATGAAAGGTATGCCAGAAGTTCCAGCTGGCATCAAGGGTTCTGGAGATGTGCTGTCCCACCTTGGTAAGAATATGCTACAACATTTTGCCTCACCCCAGGGGAGAGGGTACCAATCAGGTTGCTCCACTGGCAACAGGGGCGAGAGGGAAATCGGGGAGCTGCGCAGATAGCTGACCTATACTTGCATAGTGTATTGACTTCATGCTTTCACTCTGTGTGTGTTGACTGAGTACCGGTATTTATTACTTCGCAGCGACAGCAGTCGATCTCACGGAGTACGGAAGGCAGATACATGTAACCTTGCTTCCAAATCCGTCCCACCTCGAGGTAAGTTTGCTACAAGCTTATCGGGGCTTTTGGCTTTATTTTACGTCTTGTACAGCTGGGGACAAAAGCTCACTGAACATGGCACTGGTGTATATCTTAATCGGAGCAGCCCCCTGCAGCTATCAGGAAGAGATCACATAAAAAAACGAGTGACTGTCTATTCCATCTATCCATCAATATGAGTGACCACTACTGTTTGCTGCTAGGATGTTACTCCGATGAAGAAGTGCGACACCCCGGTGTTCTGTGAACTTTTGTCCCTAGCTGTACATGCATGAGTACATGGTAAGTTTGGTGTTTTGCTTTTGTTGGGCTCACAAATACCTATGGGTTCAACACAGGGGACCCATCGATTATTTCCATTTCTGCATGCTAGTGTATTCTCCGTAGGCAGTGAGCCCTGTAGCTGTTGGCAAAGCTCGTGCCCGACTTCAAAGCCTCGATCCATCGGGCTACCACGACAAGTGGGTCAGACGACGGGCCGACGGATCGGGTGGCGGACCTGTGCTACCCATTCAAGTCCACGGTGATGCTTCATTTGAGGCGCAAGGCGTGATAATGGAAACTTTAGCTCTAGCAAGGCTCAACAACTTCACCGTCGGCGGGTCACTCCACCTTGTGGTGAACAATCAAATTGGGTTCACTACTCCACCAGATTTTGGCAGGTAAGTTGTGTAGAGTTAAAGAAGCTGTCCGGTATGGCGTGACACAATATCTACCTGGTTTTGCTTGTTATGTGTGCAGGTCATCCACCTATGTGAGTGATATCATGAAGATGATTGATGCTCCGGTGATTCACGTCAATGGTGATAACCCCGAGGTGATTACGTAAAGCAACCTTCCTCTTCGGCACCTTCAGTTTAAGTTATTTGTTTGCCGTATATATGTAGGGTGACTATGGTTTGGAAGGTAGAATATGGGACATGAGAGCGGGGGGGTGGGGAGAGAACACTGTAAAAAACACTGGGTCTATCTGTTCCCCAGGGGAGAGGGGATGATGATGTCTAGACCAGCAGTTTGCCTTGTTCTACAAGTATGATAAATTCAGCAACACAACGGTTTCTGTGCACCCAGCTCCGCGCAAAACATGCTCGTGGATGTCACACTGGATGCAGTAATGAAGATGCAAGTAAAAAGCAGATTTTTTTGTAAAAAAGTAATTCTATTCTGAGGTAGGAAACATTTACGCAGTATGTTTGAAAAAGTTCTACATGTGCGAGGAGTAAACATTGTTTAGGTATCGCATTCCGCACTTCATACTGATTCCAACACTATTTGCCATTCGTGAAAACATGACTTCACTGAGGCAAAAAAACAAACTAACAAAAACGATGGGACGTCTTGTTTTCCCACATACACGTCTTTTTAGCTCTTGCATGACATTCGCTCTCTGGAACGTGTCTGACTTAGTAAAGGACCTAATATAGCATTAGCCAGTAAGTAAATCATGCCAATATTAGTGAAACATTGCATTTTATAGGCAGTAGCTCAGTCAGCGCGACTGGCCCTGGAGTATCGAGAGACCTTCGGAGAAGACATTCTCATCGACATGGTGTGCTTTAGGCGCTGGGGGCATAACGAGATGGACGACCCGACATTCACGAACCCTCTCATGTACGACGTTATCCACGCTCGAGACAGTGTGCCAAATACCTATGCCAAAGAACTTGTGGTACGTTTCTTTCTGTTATGCGCAGCTAGCAGTCCCTCAACACAAGTCACAAAATATAATTAGGGCCTGACTTTTTAGGGTTAAACCCGTATCCGCCCGATATTTATCCCCCGAACGAAATCTGTAAAATTCAGGTTTAACCCAAATCTACCCGAAAACATCCGTGTCGCGTGGCACACTCATAAGCGTGCATTAAAATAAAGTTTGATAACATTGCTAAACATTAGTTCCATGTTAAGACGAATTTTTATTAAACAAAAAAAAATCACCCGAATACACCTGAATTCCTGACGACAGAATATGCCGTAACGGGATTTAACCCAAATACATCCGAATTTTCGAATGAAAAATATCACCCGATATTTACCCCCCGAGTCTGGCCAAAAATAAAACCCGAAAAAGTCAGGCCCTAAATATAATGTAATGTGATGATAATGTGATTACGTTGCAGGAAGAAGGAACGCTGGAGAAAAGTGAGTGGGACAAGACTGTGAGTGACTACATGGAGTTTCTTAACAGTCATAACAAGCAAGTGGATAGCTACGTGACAAAGGTTAGCGGTACAAGGTCTCCGAAGGCATTGAAAATATTCATGAGGCATTCATTTTTTCAATCTCAATCGTAGTTCAAGTTTCTCGAGGGACGCTGGAAAGGTCTGAGCCAAGCCCCGTCTGCTATCACAAGTTGGGACACTGGTGTTCCCGTGGACCTGCTCAAGTACATTGGAATGAAGTCCGTTGAAGTACCTCCTGAAATCGTGAGTAATTCGCACCTCCGTTGGGAAATCTGGGAAATTGTGGAAGTACCTGAGTATGTTTACAGCCCTGTATTTAAGGTTTAAATCCCGGTGCATTTTTACTTCCTGTTGAAGTCAGGGGGGGGGACAGTGGATCTTATTCGTGCTTCAAACCTGTTCATCGTAAATGCTTTATTTTCCTTGTCCGTCTCGAAATAAATTTTCTGTCAGTTGAGAGTAAGCAGCCGTGGTGTCAACTTCGTTCTTCCTTGTGTGTTTCTTGCTGCATTCAACAGTATGTCAAGATACAAACTACCTCCAACTTCGTACTCTTGTGCATTTTTACTCCCCAATTCACATCATCGTCACATGGGGTAAAAACCGCGAAAGACCCCAAGAACAAACTTGCCAAAATTCAACTTCAGCCACCAATACGGGCACTAGAGAACACTACACATTGCGCATTCACCACAACCGCTTGGCTTCTCGTGTTCATCTGAAAGATGACAAGTGCCTTTTTTTTTTTACTTTCGACTCGATATTGTCCGATTTTACCCCATTTTAAGGCTTTTGGAAAAAAAAAAAGATTTTCAATTTTCATGAAACACATAAAACCCAAAACCCTAGCCTTCTCTAGCCCTCTTCTAGTCTAGCCACCAGGGAAAGCCACCAACATCATCATCATCATCAAGTATGTTGCAGCCGACCACCACAGCAACCACGAGTGTAATGTCCATGTATCACACAATTACACATGCGAGTGCCACGAGCAATGACTGCGTACAGCACAATTTATGCCATTTCTGCACTCTCTTTGTTTCAGACCATTCACCCCCACTTGCAGAAGGTGCTGGTCCAAGACAGACAGAAAAAAATCGAAGCAGGAACAAATCTTGACTGGGCAACAGCCGAGGCACTTGCTATTGGATCGCTACTTTATCAAGGTGCATATTCCAGACTCAAAGCACCCTGTATTCATCCTGTTAGCACGCTTAAATACAAAAGCCACTTAACCATGTAGGCTATAACGTACGCATCTCTGGCCAGGACGTTGGGCGTGGCACCTTCAGCCAGAGGCATGCCATGCTTGTCGATAGAGCAAACGAAGAGAGGTATGTTCCTCTCAACAACATGGTTCCACAGCAAGGGTTGTATGAGGTAAGCCCGCCAGTAAAGATGTAGTCGGGTGGCTACTGCACTGATTGATATCTGAGGCTTTGTGGAGCCCTATGGAAGACAGCAGTTCACAGGCTTTCACTTTCTGATGCCTGTGCGGCTTGACTTTGTCTTTCTGTCTTTCTTGACTTTATAACTTTATGTCCTTCCGATTGTTTTTGTGACTGACACTTAAAAAATTTAATGTAATGTGGCATTACGGTCTGGTGTAGGGTTAAAATATAATGTAATTATCTTAATTTTTATTTGATATAATCCTAATTATAATTAAATAAATAAACAAATTAAAGGTGGTTAATTAAATTAAGGGTCATCAACATAAATTTACGCTCAACTTTTAATTTAACATAAACTGCCACAACACCGACGGTCGCATCCTTCTTGATTCCAAAACCGTGATGTCATTTTTATTCCTCGTGGACCATGGCATCTAAAACCTCACGCGAGATAGAGGCGTAGTTTGACTGTTACTTGGTGCAATACATGACAAGAGCAGTGATGCCAGATGTTGAGAGTACGCTGGAATTCCTTCTCTGGAAAAAAAAATCCTCCACTCTTTCAAACGGCATGTAAATGAACCAGGGAAGGACATACGTTGTGACATGAGCAATACTCCTGGCGGGGCCCATCAGGTGATATGTGACGTAGACCGACACAGCAGAAGCTAGTGTGAGCGCGTGAGCTGAGGAAAATAATTACACGGGGAGCTGCCGACGTTACACAAGGAAATCGAGCC
Source organism: Ornithodoros turicata (assembly GCF_037126465.1). Lineage (NCBI taxonomy): Eukaryota > Metazoa > Arthropoda > Arachnida > Ixodida > Argasidae > Ornithodoros > Ornithodoros turicata. Next base: position 61,657,772 of record NC_088206.1, read on the forward strand.
ATCCGTACGAGGCTGCTTTCTCCCAATGTTGTCGTAAATTTAATTGTGCAGTGGCAATATGCTGCACAGTGAAAATATTTTACATGGAGACTCCTGATGGGCTGCTTGACACAAGGTTTCGAGACATTAAATGTCACGTCTCTGCTCTTTTAAGCTGTGGTCGCACATCCAATCCACAGTGCGACATTTAAATGCAGTGGAGAACAGGGCATACGGGGCACAATACATAGTTCACTGCCGAAGAGCAACTGAAGCACTCGGTGATGACAGGAATTGAGAAGGGGACGTGATATCCAGAACCCGCTTATTGTTCCAAGCCTACTGGAGAACATTTATAGTTGTAGCTCACAGTCACATCTCTTGATCACGACCTACTAGACGACCTACAGACTACCTGTGCCCTTACGTCCTTGTTTACATAATGCCACTGCGCAAAGCATGCTGGTGGGCACTATCAGCCTTATCAGCCTTATCAGCCTTATCAGCCTTATCAGCCTTATCAGCCTTATCAGCCTTATCAGCCTTATCAGCCTTATCAGCCTTATCAGCCGATGCATTTTTCCCCGCTTCTTGCCCACCACAGCAAAATATAACCTCGAATCGGTCTTCTCATGGTGTCACATGTTTGTAAACAGAGGGTGGTCTATAGTGACCATGTCATAGGCACCCCTTCCCAGCGCCGCATTTGGAGGTTAGCGGTGGCGCTGCTCATCGGCCCGGTTATTGCGCTCTCACTTTCTACAATACTTTGTACTTCAGCTTACCTTAGTATTTTTGTACAAACGATGGATGTCCCACGAGTGATGTTTCGTTCTAAAGTTGATTATCATCATCATTCTGCGTGTTTTCATAGCTGTTCCTGTCGTCTGCTACGGTAGTCGTACGTTTGGTTCTGCACGTTCAAAATTCAAATTTCCATTGTCCAATCATGATGCAGATCTCGCGGGCCAATGTGTAGCGCTCCTAGCGGATCGTGCGGATGGGCTCCTCATAGGGGTTCCCGATTACCACATGGTATTTATAACCTAGAAGGTCGTGCTATACATTGTGTCTCCTTTGATTATGCTAATGTATGATGTTTAATTTGTGGATAGAGTTACTCATGCAAACAGCCTCCACTGAAAAAAAAAAAGTTATGACAATCAAAGAGGCAAGCGTGCTATAGCGTATACGATAACAATCACCATTTTGCAGCAATCTTGATGTCTGCAGGTTGTAAACAGTCCACTTTCAGAAGAGGCTGTAATGTCATTTGATTACGGTATGAGCCTGGAAACTCCAGAAACCATGGTCATCTGGGAGGCGCAATTTGGAGACTTTCACAACAGTGCTCAAGTGGTCATAGACACTTTTGTTACTTCTGGTGAAAGTGAGCCTCAGACGACACCATTGTGTTACAACAAAAGGACAACAGTCTTAAATTGTGTGCATTTCAGCTAAGTGGTTCCTGCAGTCTGGAATGGTGATCCTGCTACCACATGGATTTGATGGAGCTGGTCCAGAGCATTCATCTTGTCGTATCGAACGCTTCCTTCAGGTGCTTTTCCCTTTCCCTCATGATGACAATAAAAGAAGGTCACTTAAAATGATGATAGTGACACTAAACAAACATAAAGAGGACTGCTATGTCCAAACACTACCCGCTAAGGTCTTTTGTTACAGACTGTATCGTATTTGCTCGCGTATAAGACACACATTTGTTTTCACAAAACGTCGCGCCATTCAGGGGGGGTGCATTCAGTACGCGGGGGAAAGTTGGAGCCCAACACTTAAGGTAGGTACACTTAAATCCCGTTTTATCCTGAGATATCTGCGGCGATCTCCCCGTAATCAAACGTTGTGATATATTTCGAAATATCCGCGACGATCTCTCCGGAATCGAACGTCGCAATTCTCCCACACCAAATTGTCTTCCGTTCCATCAAGCGTGGACGAAATACTTTTAATACTTCTCTATGTCCGTCACATTCGTTGTTCATCACTCTGGGGCAAGGCGCTCCTTCTCGTTTCCTGCGCGGTATGAGAGGCTGTGCGACCGCGATACGTTGGCTGGTGCAGCGACAGACAATCCGGCCATGCTACAAAGTTGGGGTGCGTTTCATGTGCAGAGGACAAAAAAGTGCCTGCATTTCGGCGCTGAAGTTGTGGGGTGCGTCCAATACTCGAGTAAATACGGTATATCATTCTAGCAAGATTGTACTGAGGTATCAGGTCCGAGGTGCACGAAATGATGCGGCCTGCAAAAGAGCCACAGAGTATACCTCGCTGATTAACGTATCTTTTTCAGATGACTGACAGCAAAGAAGATGGCGTTGATGGCGATGACGTCAACTTTCACTTCGTCAACCCCACGACCCCTGCGCAGTATTTCCATCTCTTACGTAGACAGGTGATGCAACGATTCCCACCTAAGATTGGTGAAAACATTTTACAAAGGCTTCACACAAAGATCCATATGCATGTATCACGTACATACATTATATATAGGGCCTGACTTTTTCGGGTTTTATTTTTGGCCAAATTCGGGGGGTAAATATCGGGTGATATTTTTCATTTGAAAATTCGGGTGTATTCGGGTTAAATCCCGTTACGGCATATTCTGTCGTCAGGAATTCGGGTGTATTCGGGCGATTTTTTTTTTGTTTAATAAAAATTTGTCTTAACATGGAACTAATGTTTAGCAATGTTATCAAAGTTTATTTTAATGCACGCTTATGAGTGTGCCACGCGACCCGGATGTTTTCGAGTAGATTCGGGTTAAACCCGAATTTTACAGATTTCGTTCGGGGGGTAAATATCGGGCAGATACGGGTTTAACCCTAAAAAGTCAGGCCCTAATTATATAGTATATGTGTATGTGTGCTGCTATATGTTTGGATCCGTTGTATAGCTATTCACTTTGGTTATACCGGGTTTTTCATGAAGGTCTGCCATCTGAATAATTTGTAAACACGTGGCGCTATCAAAAAGCTTTCTTTTGAGTGAGCATCCCTGAGACATCGACCAAGAACTGAGCCGTGAGTGGCTCTTTTGCATATGCTCATTAGTTAAATAAAACACCCAACTTTTAAATTTTACTTCGGACACTTTCAGAACCTTTCGCCACTCAATATAGCAACATTTTTAGCGGTGGCAAGGCGGTTCGAGGTATCGGAAGTATATGTTAAAAGATGGCTGAAGCAACAGGGTGAGATCAAGAATAGTGCCAGCGCGGTGGTTTTTGGACACTTTGGTGCAATATGTGCCCGATGACGACGTCGTGCACACTTTTGAAAAGTATGGTTTATCCAACACTTTGAATGGAACGGAGCACAACGAGCTGTGGGCAGTCAGCGACACAGGAAACAGTGGCGAAGAAAGCGGCGATGGTGTTGTGCATAATTTCCAACTGTTATACTGCCTCCCAATCTGTTTACTTTTTTTTCTAGAGCTGTGTGAATAGCAAAATTTCCATTGCGAAGAGTTTATGAATATTTCACTTGCACTGCGAACCGAATCTGAATAATCAGCAAAGGCCCAATTCGAATAATTTTGAATACCTCATGGTGAAATATTTTGTGGTGTTGTGCTCATTCGCTGATGTTCTGCTCCGAACTTGTGAGCCCCCAGCTTATTATGCTTACTTATCCAGCAGTTATGCACCCAGCCCAGCATAACATATCGTGAGAGAAGGGTCCCTCTATGTTGTGTATGGTAGACTGCATTAGTGGGATGAACTGCATTGAGAGTTCGTCAACATGTTCCGTGCAGCCTGCTTTGTGTGCACCTCCTCATTTTTATGTTGACATTGTGAATTTCCTCTCCTTTTTAGAAACTGCACATATTTCCATCTGTTACTGAAAATAACTCTCAACATTGGGAGTACATTTACTAGAACCTGCAATGCCCAGAGTATAGTGATCACCATGAGCTCACGAAATTTGTAGACCTTAGTGACAAAATATTGTAAGCCGTGTAAAGCGGGCTTCGCCTAACACTTTAGTGTAATGAGGTGAAACCGACTTTGCAGAATGGAGCTGCACACCAAACGGACAATGGCGGTAACGTGAAGTGGGCTTCACCTAACCCTTGGATGTAATGAGGCGAAGCCCACTTGCAGATTGGCGATAACTACACCATGCTTCAGTACTAATTTGAGAAATATTCGAAAATTTCGGATACTGAAAATAGGTTGCGATTGCCACTCGAAAAGCACCAGATATTCCAAAAATATTCAACATATCGAATATTCGCACAGCTCTACTATTCACATACAAAACTGAAGAATCAATCATTACGAAACTGCATGAAGTGAAATAGGAGTTGGGGGGATGGGGGGAGATTATACGGTCCAACCCAAAGAACCTCCCCCCTTCCCCTGTGAGAGGAGCCACACATAGTACACTGTGTACGGTCGTAAGCTTTAGGGCAGTTTCACTCCAAGAATATACTTCCATTTCTGCTCCCCCTGGATCCAGCCTGTGCTCTTAAAATTTCCTCTTCGACGCCCACAATTAAGTGACAAACCACACTGGAAGGCTCTGCAGACGTGGTACCCATTATGTAATTACAGCGTAGACCTGCAAACGGCACACTGTTAGCACACGAGACACTTTGGAATGCCCAAAATTTAACGAGACATCCATAACACCGCAGATGGTTCGTAACTTCCGCAAGCCACTGGTGGTCGCCTCGCCAAAAATTATCCTCCGTCTACCGGCTGCAACGTCACCGCTGGACGACCTACGACCCGGAACCACATTCCACCCTGTACTTGGTGACCCACTCTGGACTGGAGGAGACTGCAGCACGGTTTCAAAGGTGTTACTCTGCAGTGGCAAGCATTATTATGCACTTGCAAAGCAAAGGGAAGCTCTGCAGAAACAGAAAGAAATTGCAATAGTCAGGCTGGAGGTAAGCTTCGCTTTGACACATAATTATGCTAATGGTTGTCTGTTGTGCTCTATTTATATAACCAAAACGTCTTGCCGCTATGTCTGTTTAGATTCTTGTGTCTTTGGGTTTTGCAGCCCATACTCTGTGACACAGAGAGAACGCTGCTTCCAATGAAGTGCAAAGTACATTTGTTAATCTTCTTTTCAGGCTCTCTGTCCTTTCCCAACGAAGGAGCTTTCAGAAGAACTTGGCAAGTTTAAGGCCTGCAAGGGTATGCACAGTGTTCCGTTGCTGCATAATATGATTAGAACCTTGTTCTTCTGCATAAATGCTCTTGTCATTATCCTTCCCCCTTTCCATTTATGTTCAGGTCATGTACACTCTCCTGCCCTTCAAACCGAATAGAATAGAGCAAAACAGAAATGAAACGAGACCTGCAAACGTGCTGACATAATAGCTGTACGCGGAGGAAACCGATGTGCCACCTGCAATAGAACATTTCACAAAATTCAGTTTAGTGGATCATTACAAAGTCTGCTGGCACATCTCAAACTAACGTATATCAGTTCAGTTCACTATTACATTCTCACACGAAATAGGAACCAGCACGGCCTTGAAGTGGCTTTTAAAAAGATACAATTACCTAGAATTCGTTAACAAAACTCTTTAATTAGGGGATTTTGGATAAAAAGTGAGATAGGAGAGTGGGAGACAATCTTCGATGAAAGTAATGTTATCTTTTAAAATTCCTGAAAATTCCTGACGTTTTCCGAGCGCTTTGCTGTGAATTATACGTTGCCAAATTTTGCTATGCCATACCGAAACCAAAATCGCTGTGCGTCGGGAGAGTAGGACCTTCGCTCATGGAGGCTTATCTGGGTCCCAAGGAGGTTGATCTGGCCAGCAGATAAGCACCTATTACAATCATCTCGATCACTCCAGCACGTGGCCCTTTGATGTGGGATGAACGCCACCCTCCATGCGCTTCCGATAAGTGCAGTTTTCGGCTCATTTGCACAACAAAATTCGGCTACGGATATTTCAACTCACGTGCGCATTTCAAGGTCTTTTAAAAATGGATTGTCTCTCATTCTGCTATCTCACTTTTGCCTAAAATCCCCAAGTGAAAGAGTAATTAATTAATGAATTTTTGGTAATTAGTCATCTTGTATTTACATAGGTACTCTCTTCAAGAGGATGTCCACTTGGTCATATAACTCAACTACAAAAATGACATCTATGCTGCTCTCATAGCTTTATTATTATTATTATTATTTTTAAATTAAAAATATGTCGAGAATAAAAACCGTACCCTACGTATCACATAGGTGGCGTCTGTCTGGTGCAACAAGTGCAGCACGCAAGCAAGGAAATAAAACTATTCAGTTCAATTCTGTTTTTATTTTTATGGTGAACAACTGTAAAGTTATTATAAATCCAAAAAATTGCTAACGAATTCCTGGGATGGTGATGTTATAGTTGCATACATAATACATCTTGCGTCCATCTGATTGTTTTCGTGGGTGACGCTTAAGAAATTTCATGCAACATTTTTGCATTACAGTTTGGTGTAGGGTTAAATGAACTAAATTGGCATAATTTTACCCATTAACAAATTATTAGCTTCTTTTCTTAATGAACTAAAATAATTAAATAAAATTAAAAAAGTCACAGAAGCAAATACTACACCCAAGGCTTTGTGGACCTTTCCATTGTAGAGAGCCCCCTAAATTTTTGTCTTTGACCATGAGATGGTGTGCAAAGTTAAAAAGACAGAAAGAAAGCCGAAATGGAATATACTTATGGACAGCGTTGGTTACCAAAAATAATAACGTTTCTGTTTCTGGTACCTAAGAAATTCAGTTTTTAGTTTACGTATCCAGATGATTTTTGGTAGTGGTTTCCATTTCTGTTTCCTGCAGAAGTTGGGTATTTAATGTTTCTGTAATTACATGCATATTAAGAGGAAAAGTGGGGGAATTCTGTTTCCATTTCCAGGCTTGGATTTTGTTTTGGTTTCTGGTAAAGGTAATGAAAATATTTTTGTTTCAGTTTCTATTTTCGATACATAACATTTTTCGTCTCTGGTAACCAACCCTGCTAATAGATGACAATGCGCCTACAGCAAAGCACGATTCACCATCTAGCTTTACTGGACATGTTTATCCAAAAAGCTACCCTGTTTCTCTTGTCAACTGCTTTTACCATATTTCTAACCCATTAAAATATCTGAAACGCATATTGCTGTACTCTATGCTTGTCTAGAATCAGACAATTACCCCACAGTGATTTTACTGACTGCGTGATTCCTTGTTAGACTGGGTTTGGTGCCAGGAGGAACATCGGAACATGGGTCCATGGTTCTTTGTAAGGCCACGCCTGGAAAATCTTGTTGGAAAACGGGTAAGGCATTCAGTCAGCTTCCTGAGAGTTTTCAACCTAATGGGCATTGAAAATTGATTGCAAATTGTCCTTTAGGTGCGGTACGCAGGACGAGGCCACTTGGGCACTCCAGCAGTAGGCATTGGACAAGTCCATCAGAAGGAAGTTCAGGAGATCCTTGACAGGGCATTCAGTTGAAGACATGCAACATAAGCAGTTCAAGTTATACCTTTGTACAGCCGCGACTTTCTGAAGCTCAAATAGATTGATTTTCGTGTTGTTAGTCCTGTCAGATCTTGCGATAAATTTGGTAAAGCTGTCGTCGAATTTATGAAAATTTGGTGTCCCAAAATGACAGGTCCGATATAATTTCATATGGGTCCCACACGGCTTGTTTTGGGTTTTTCTAATAGGGACCCCACAGCAGATTCAACAAAGCTTGCTTCCTGCAAGCCTTACTTAGTAATGGAGCTCTAACTAGGGTTGCCACCTTTTCCGTCTGTGAATAGGTGATGTCGGTTTTGCGGACGGAGGGGGGGTTCAAAACCCCCAAACTGTACCTTTGGTAGTGCTTTTGGGAAAGAAAAAATAGGGTAAAATCCTCCTCCCCCATGTAAGGTTCCCTTAGAACCCCTCCAGAAATATTTTTCTGGCTACGCTGCCTATAGTACGGTCGTCGGGGCAATATCCTTTGTGGTGTTGTTCCCGGGAAGATTTTTCGTAAAACTTTTTGGACTTGGTTGTCTTGCGAGCTTTTACATTTCTTTTTTTTTTTAACACCGCGCTCATTGTCCATTGTAGGGGATACGAGAAAGAAACAAAGGTAACGATAACTTGTGACTCTATGTCGCGAGACAACAATGGTCGCGACTGGGAGGTACCCGGGTTCGAATCCCGGTGCCGGCTATGCTCGGGTTTTCCGGAGTTTTTCTCGGACGCATTCAGACATATGTCGGCACAGTTCCCGTAGAAGTTGGCCCGAGACGCACATTCCCCCGGGCGATAGTCGTGATGTTGCTCATTTCTGTGAGGTCGGCAATGGCAAGACCTTTCACCGCCACCATCAAAACCACCGAGACTACAATGAATATATGCGATGGCACAGCGGTCGACCCGTGGATTAATTTTGCCAATATGATGTGTCTAAAAAAAAAAAAAAAGAAAAAAATGAAGAAAAGTTCACTGCACCTACACGCATAAGTGTCTCACGCACATCCCTTCCACGAAGTGGTGTACTTTTTCATAATGTGCTTTTGTACACCATGCAGAATAATAAACATTTTCTATAATTTATCTGTATCTGTGGCAAGATTGAACTGGACAAAAGTAGCACTAACAGCACATGTAGATCAGCTGCCAAGAACAGATAGGGTGGTACAGTGGTATACAGAATACGCTCTGGCGCATATTCTTTCTTCAGAGTGTCCCGCTAGCAGTGAATGGGACTTAGGACACATTTCGAAAAAGCGTTAAAAATCGTGTGCATGTCTAATAATAACGAAATTTGGTAAACTACCGAAGTTTTGTCAGAAGTTTTCCCAAAACTCTAGCTTTCATTTATGCAGCCAACATGTTCCGAGATGCGAGTGGAAGAATGCCGGAGCCCATGCATTTTGAATGCCATGCACCGCTGCCGCTAGGCTTAGCGCGGGAGCAGTTATCTCCGTTCCATGCCGTACCGGGTGTTTTGGCGCTATGCCCGAAAACGAAACTGAAGTTGCAAAATGTCGTCAAGTGACACGAAAGACATCATCACGGCCCCAGCGCAATGAAACAGACTGTCGTAAATTTCGGATATCGTTCGCTCCTCGTTGCTCGAGCAGACGAAGCTAGCCTACGAAGCAGACGACACTGTCGTCTGCTTCGTACTGGAGGCAAGCATCATGAGGTCAGCGTGGTGGTCAGCTCATCACCTTCAGCATAACGCTCGTACAGCTTTGAAATGCAACGATCTAACCTTTGTGTTGTGTTCTGTTAACTTTCCCGCTTCCCACAATATCAGGGTATCACTAGTGGATTATCCTCACCATCAGCTCGCTTGTTCGCCGCTGTGTCTGTGACCCAAGGTATAAGTTTCGTTTTTGCGCACAGCGCGTAGCACCCGGTACGGCGTGGAACAGAGAGCTGCTTCCGCGCTACGCCTAGCGACAGTGGTAATACGGCATTCAGAATGCACGGTCTCCGATATTCTTCGACTCGTTTCTCGGAACACGGTTGCCGTATAGATTAAAGTTTGTACTTTCTGAAAACTTCTCACAAAACTAAGGTGGTGTACTGAATTTCGTTGTTATTAGACATGCATACGATTTTTAACGAATTTTCGAAATGTGTCCGAAGATCTTGCCACACCCTGTAGGTAACCCAGTCACCTGTTTGCAAGTCCGAAGAGTACCATTCTCTGCTAGCGCGTCACTGTGATGAAGGAATGCCCCAGAGCGTGTTACCCTTTGTCCTGCACTGTACCTATTCTAACTGTACCAAAAGAGCCCCACATAAATCAAAACACCTGAGGCATTCCTGCGGATATACTGGGATATGTTTCATCTGAAGGTCCTGAAGACATCCCACAGATAGCTCCCCATGACATCCTGAATTTCCCATGTAAGATGTCCCGTGACGTCCATAGGACGCCATCTTGTTGTCTGGGATCGGCTCATTTGCATAGCAATATTTCATTATGTATAGTGCGTTCTCATTGAATTTGTTTTTTTTTTCTTTTTTAAGAAAAGAGGGTGGCTAAATAACGACTGGCTCTAATCTCACATTTGCCCCCGAGAGTTCCGGCATGTCGCGAATCATATGCCCAGTTCCCTGACGCAGACGCAGCGTCACGGCGCGAATGGTGAAGAGTGCGTCTTTCATGCTCTCACTACACTGAGCTCGCCGCTATGTCTCGCGGTTGAGGAGACCCTTCGGGACACTTCATAGGTCCGGACTCCTTTTAGTGCATTCTGTGAATCCCTCATGTAGTAATCGCGCATTTCCTCTCATTTCGATGCTTCCAGCAGCTCATCAACCTTTTAATTATCTCAATGGTGCAAGCGTAATGGAAAATGCGAAAAAACTGCCGCAACAATAAACGGCGAAAACCAGCAGACGATAAAACGAGAAGGCGTGGTTTCGACATATCACCTTATTGGCCAAGAGAACATCGGTCTCGCGAGCTCTCGCGAACGCCGCGAAACGCCGTGGGGAAAGTTCGGCATGTCGAACTTTTTGTTTCGGCATCTCTCCCAGAACGCTGAACGCCGGATATGAAAGTCTACTTCCGCCGCCTGCAAGAGACGTCGCGTCGGGCGTCAGCAAGCGGGAACTAGGCCATGATTGGGCATGGACTTGATTCCAGACAGCGCATACAGCCAAGCCATACCACCATACCACGGCCTGCTACTATAGGACCTAGTAGTAGTTCCCCGTCGCGGTATAGTTTCGCTTCTCCGCTACACTCCCGGGAGTGTATGCATGTTTACGCATGGAGTGTATGCATGTTTACGCATGTTTATGTGAGGGCCCTCACATAAACATACGTAGTATACCGAGGTAGCAGAGCGTTTGCATTGCGCGAACCGAGCAATTGCGTAGTCCACGTAATACAGACGACATGAGAAAACGACAGTAATTAACTCTGAATGGATATGATCTTGTATTTTGCTCAACTGGCGTAAGATTTATGCGTGTATTCTGTTCCGATAGGAACGTTAGTATTTTCTACACCGAGAGCACACAGTCAGTAAAATAGGCGGAAGGGCGGAGAGTACATCCAAACGTTTCTGCGAAGTCGGGAATACCCAAGAGTACCTTATTCATCGAAACAGCTTGCAGTTTATCTCTCGTTTTCCCGCCACATACATTATTCAGTACCAAACTCATGTAGAATATTTTACTCCTGGTCATATTAGCGGCACTCCAAGAGCCGATCTCCGTCCGCCAGTTTCCATGTCTGGACGTGATGGCCTCGACGGTTTCTATCTTGAACCTCCAAGTGACCACGTAACGGTGATCGTCAGAACAGTTTCGAAACTGCTCGAGGGCGAGGGCAGTTGGTTGGCTGTATCCTGTCAGGTCCGAGGCGATATTTTCCCATAGAAACGCAAAGGAGCTTCCCACAACAGCCATGTTAACCAGTGGGTCAGCTCCCGCAGAGAAGTTCATCGCAATGTACATGGCGGGTGAGAGGACGAACATGGGCGTCGGGCTAACTTGTTTCCACGAGTTCCTACTTCTGAAAGTACCGTACGGGTAGTAAGGAATACGGAATCTCTTCTGGTCTGCTCGCACAGAGTGAACGTGTTCCAGCAAGGCCAGTTTCTTGCTCCAGAAGCCAGTCACATCAACAGGGGGCGCGGTGTCTGTAAGGTGCAGGTCCAGAGGGAAATATATTCGGGCTTTCGCGAGTCGCAGACGGATAACGTCGACATCTTCGGCTGGGAACAGTGTCGTGGCACGGCCAACTATTTCTTCGACTGTTTGGCCGTACATGGTGCGAGTGCTGTCATCCTTGTGTAGATCCGCGAGCGCCTCCGCGATAACAATGTCCCACAGGAGGTCTAACTTGTAGGTCAACGCTCTGCAGATATCCACCGTGTCCGAATTGGCCTCGAGCTGTAAGCTGTACCGATCGTACCACAACTGAGCGGCCGCCTCAACGGTGAGCAATGCGAACATGGCCGGTTGAGGTCCGTTGACAATATAAGTGAAGTACCGCCGCAGTAATGTCAAGTTACTGTGAATGACTTGTCGCGGGAAGTCTATGGTGCTGAACAATTGCCAATTTCTTTTCCAGTCTGGTAGGCCAACGTTGGGAAGGATGTGGCCGAGCGTGGTTTTGTCGCTTACGTACTCATTTTGCCCGCTGACGAAGGATATGCTTACTATCAACTGCAGTACGTCAAACTCTACGTTCTCTGATGTTATTTCGTTGAACACAGCCAGTCCCGCTATCCGTAACAAACGTAGCTTCGGGTGATGCCAACTGTTACCGCTCCTACTATCAAGCATGACCGCAAGGTGTACTTCGTTACCGATATTCTTGGGAGCGATCTCGATGCCAGGCACCAGATTGTACAGAACAGTGACACGCATGAGAAAGTTAAACATATTCCTGGCTGTTGGGCTAGGCGGCGGTCTCAATGCCCTAAAAACAGCTTTGACAGCATCTTCGAGCCCCATGCTTACTCCGTTGACCGCGTCCAGGCACTCACGGTAGTAATCCGCAATGGTACGACTCGCAACGCTGTTGGCTCTGCTGTAGGTGTACGTTGGAATGTAAACTTCGTGGAGCAACAATTTGTCGAGTAGAGTCGACTCCTCTGCCAGGTCCCAGTTGTAACACGTGTAGCTATAGAAGTCCTTGCAGGGGTCAATGCTGGTGTTGGCAGACTGCCAGAGAAGGCGTTCCAGACCTGGACAGCAGAAGGCATCTTTGGGGCTGTCGGTGCCTTTACCAGGTTTTAGATACAGCCACAATGTGTAGATGACGACCAATGTGATGAATGATGCAATGAAAATGGCAATCAAAAGTTTTTGGTCCCGAACGGACAAGCGAGGCGCATTAGCCGACATTGAGCAGAGCAGAACAATCCCAATGGACGCGCGAGCGTTCGTGCCGTCCCTCTTCTTCTTCTCTCTCTGCCCTTTATCCACCAAGAGAGATTGGTTAGGGCTAAACGGCTTCTTCTTCGTCCTCACAAAACTATAGCTAAATAATGTGACCATGTTCCTCCTATCCCAAGGCGGGACATAGGGGGACATACATTTCACTTCGCCAATTCCCAATGCTGTTAGTAGGGACATGCACACTGGCATCCCAGGCCGTGCGATGCAGGCCAGGCGATGATACCGTCACACCTGGGCCGACTTCTTTGGCCAATTTTCTGCCTGGGCTGACTTCTTTCATAATTTTTTCAGGCGGTGCGGTAGGCGGTTTACACGCAAGTAGGGGCATGCACACTGACAACACATGGGTCGATTTCATTCACATTTTTTCCGCTACAACAGCTACGCGGTGGTCTGTTTGCATACAAGTAAGAACATGCACACCGGCAGCCCCAGCAAGCGTTGGTGCCGTTACACCTGCGCATACTTCATTCACGATTTTCACCCTGGGCCGACTTCATTCGTAATTTTTTCCGCTACAACAGCTCCGCGGTGGACGTTTTACATGCAAATATAGTTTTACAAACGATAACCATACACAAAAGTACAAGATTAAATATATTGAAGCCAATAGTGGCAGGAATTATGTTGTGACTCTCCGTGAAGAAGAAAAACCCACCCAAAAACATGAAACGGAAGAAACACAATTCACATAATAAAGTATATTGGAAGCTAAGTTGTGGGGGGGGGGGGGGCGGAATTAAAAAAAGAAGAAGAAGAAGAAGAAACGCAATACACATAATAAAGAATATGGGAAGCTAAGTTGAATATTCCAACACGACGCAATTAATCAATTTCTCATGACGTGAATAGCACACATGCAAGGAAATAACGAGAAACACTATCAACAGCTAGTAGAGAGCCAAACCTATGCATCATCCAAACAAGAGATACGTACAGGAAAATAATTGAAAACCAATCTATCAAAACGAGAAACATGACGATTTTAATACAGCGACTAGCACAGAGCTAACGCTGAATAGCAGAGAAACACTTTGAACGGCGCATCATCCATGCGTAAACAATAGATACATGCAAGGAAATAATGAGAAACACGATCAACAGCTAATAGAGAGCCAAACCAATGCACCATCCAACACGTAAACAAGAGGTACACACAGGAAAATAATTGAAAAACAATGTATCAAAACGATAAACATGCGCGGACTTAACACTGAATAGCAGAGAAACACTCTAAACGGCGCATCTGCCAACGTGTAAACAACATACACATGGAGGAAAATAATATCGAAACAAACTATCAAACAAGAAACATTACAAATTTAACAAATTGAAATATTGGAAGTAATCTATCTTTTTAACTATCATAAAATCATCCTTGCGACCTAATCCAGTCGAACAATATACAATTTTCGTCCTACTCAGGCACTATAAACATTACCTTGACAGAGGTATCCAATACGCAGTACAACCAAGCAAGTATCTTTGCTACTTCAGCCTGGTGAGGGGCCACTCTCTCTCTCTCTCCCCCTCTATACAGCGCAAAGCGAAGAAACCGAACGTCCTTTGTCAACCTATGGGGTGGGGAACTCTCTCTCTCTCTTTCACATTCTTTCCTCCAAAAGGAAATATTCTTAGGACTGGTGCACAAAGGCGAAGTTTTTTATCGATCAACTATCGCAAATAGATGTTAGCATTATTCGATTCCCAATAACACCATAAGAATTCTATCAAAAACAAACAGTAGCAAGCAAAAAATCTAGGAATAGAGGTCAATATCAGTGCAAACTGGTTTTAGACAAACATTATCCAAGCGAGAAATATCATCTGCGGAAACAATACTCAATCAAAACGACAAACGTTGCATTTAATGTATTTCAGATCAGACACAACTATCATGCATACATTATTCTCAACTCACAAAATATCAATCCAGTGAACATCTGAAGCAAAGAGAGAAAGTCAACTTTATTCAGTGATAGAAACAATACTAATTCGAAAACGAGAAACAAATTTAATTACATCATATTTTTAATGATAACTTTGCAACAGTAATTTCTACACGCAGAAGCCACAAACAAACAACTCATCTGAAATGCAAATTATTGTAAAAGCTTTCTATAGCGGAAATCAACGCACACAGCTCAAAACACGTTCCCATCTAGTAGAATATTTTTATTAATATCAATCGAGTGATCATCTGAAACAAAGTCAAAGCAACAATTAATTTAGGCAAACATTTTCCTAACCACGCAGCGCAAATACATCACAGAAACAAGTCTTTTTCATTCAGGACCCACTAGTGGATTCAAAGTGAGAGAGGGAAGCCGCTAGCCATAAAGTTCCCATACACTTTCGTTAAGGTTACGCCCGCAGGGAGTAGGGGAATTCTACAATGGTCTTGCGGTACACAATGTACAGTTGAAAACCATAAACTCGCTCCTGCAAGTCAAGTCAGGGAAGGGAGGTTTCTAGCGCGGTCTTGTACGTAGAATCATTGAAAGCACACGTTTTTCTTACTCATCACATCTTTTTGTAAATTGATTTTCATAATTCTCACGGCAGGGGGATATTAATAACATTTTAAACCTGAGAACATAATAAATTTTTAATAAATAAAATGAGCACCGATATGATTTAATTAAGTGTAGAAGCACACTACAAAACACAACAAGGAAGTTTCAGCGAAGAGATGGATGGATTTTGTACTCGTTACCATAGGTCATGGGAGGACATGATAAAAAGCTGCTTCGAAACAGAAGAGCAACGAAATGATTCTATTTTCACAGCATTTCAATACGTCTTAGACATGGTCGTATTCGGAGATATGGTACAAATTACGGAATTGAAGGTCCAAGAACTTGTATGCCGAATCTACAATAGTTATAAAAATATTTGCACGTCAATATCGGAAGGGCCGCTAGGATTGATGGTGGGGTTTTTGATGTTTGCTAACGAAGAATTGAAATACACTAGATCAGATGTAATTGTAACCATTGCAATGGGCATTGCATTAATCAAGAAAGCGATCAGATCAAATTATCATATACAAGCAGTCTATATCGCACGATTCATTATGGATCTGTTGAAATTACACCTAACAGTTGAAATGGAAAGTAAAAAAAAAGCAATCTTATCACGTGATATGTTTCACTAAAGCGTCTACACAATTATTTTTCTTCTACCAGTTCTTGCAATGATGTCGAATGAACAGAAGTTCAATATTGTCGTACAAGGGCTGATGTATCATCACTTATTGAAACTCTACGAACATATCAATTGCGGTGGACCACCGGACGATTTTCATCTAATACTCTCTTGTACGCCATTCAAGAATCTTCATACAAAGAAAGGAAACATCAATAAGAGACTGTGCAAGTTCATCGCAACAAAGTGCAAGTTGCTGAAACACGGCGACAACGTATCGCCTGCGTTAATCAATGCTGGATTCAGGCGCCCAATAATACGACTAAACTATATGATGTCTTCGGAATTCATCAATCAAGACATCAAACGAAAACTTCAGAGTTTGGAAAAGAACTGTAATTTATCGAAATAAACAAGTGTATAACTGAAATAATAAATGTAATATTTGTCATCAATGTAATGTATTCTACACATCGCAACGAAAACAGCTTAGTATGTATAGATTGAAGATTGCTAAGGAGACATTTATTCCACACTACGTACAAGGATCCTCGCATGGAATCAGCGCTGACAATCAAAGAGATTTTACACGACTACACGCTGTACAACAACGACGTCCGAAGGATAGAATTGTAGAAGAAGAATCGCTAATTGAAAGTTAGAGCAGTGGCGTATCTAGAGCTACCTGCGCCCATGGCAACATGGTTAACATGATATCCTTGGGAATGCGTTGTCGTGTGGTCGGCACTAGGTTTCACACTACAACCTCCCCAATGGCGGGTGCTTTAGATCATTTATGAATGTGCCAAGTTGAGTGCCCGACCTGGCACATTCACACCCGACCACATAATGGCGCCCCTGTTCACCTGGCGCCCATGGCACCTGTCCACACCTGCCACACCCTAGATACGCCGCTGAGTTAGAGACATGTTACATCGATCTTTGTTTACAAAAGAGGATCACTAATATTTTGCGAAAGCTTATTTTATGAATTAAATTGCACAGTGTGTGTATTTCTCAAACAGTTGGTCAGTTGACAATATATGTTGAAAGGAATCTATTATCAAATGACGCGATGCATGTGATGGATTTTGCAAGCATGACGCGCAGGCAGAGTCTACAGTTCTAATCATCGTAACACGCGGTACACAATTGCAACCAGATTTTGGGAGAATCGAATCACACAACTGGGTCATTCCACGCCAAATGATCCAAAGGTCATGCTCGACCCCCCGCACTTCTCGACCAAAAAATTATCGTGGATACCATATGGTAATAATAGACATTTCCCAAAGTTTTTCTGGTGAATATTGAGCCCCTGTCATTTTTTCGGGGTCAAAGTTTTCGGTAAGCACGAAAACCATAGTATGCGTGAAATTATCGGGCGGGTGCATCGCTCGCGTTATGCGCATACTTATGGTGCTGAAACAGACGACTGGGTTCGAAAAATGTGTTGAAGGAGAAATTTTTAAGAAATATCAACTCTGAATGCCCTAAAACGCCCCGGCTATCGGCGCTTTTTCTTGCGACTTTGCGAGTTTTTAAATATACTTTACGTAACAGCTGGAATCCTTGAAAACTTTGTGGCCGTTCACGAGGACCCATTCTACAAGCTAGCTGGTTTTCAAAGCCGTCAATACAGTAGTTTTTGCCATGGCACACCTTAAACCTGGCGATTTTCGCAAAGTTTGACGTTTTTACGGCCAATTTTGAAAAGGAAGCGGTCGTCATAGAACTGTCATTTGGTATGCATTACGTAAAGGAAACCCTCAGCCAACACACATAAAAAAAAAAAAGAGGTACTTTTTGATAAGCGCGAGAAAATATTTTTTTCGCTGAACATACTACGCGGAGGCGCTCGCGCTCTCCGGTGGTGGGAGAGCGTTGGTGAGCATGGCGGGCCAGGGGCGCTGCAACGCGACAGCTCAGATACGCCGCTGCTTCTCGCACGATGCCAAAAACGATAATTTTGACTTGTGGGCACCGGTCTAGTGCATGCACAACCTACTGCCAATGTCACGACAGGTAAGGAAACTGCCTCCACCAGTATAGCAACGCGAGTCGATACTTTGCATTACAAGCCTGGCCGAAACATATAGCCTCATGAAAGCACTTTTACTTACACCTTGCTCTTGTCATTTTCATACGTGCTGTAAAAGAGCAAAACGTCTGCAACAAAAATAAATGGTCCTGCTCAGTACTCAAGTATGCGCAAGGAACCCAAGATGACGTCCCAGAGTTGCGTGCATCATATACGTAGTCTACAAAGTTGAAAATTTATCAGTGAAAAGGGGTTGTTATCCTGGTGCTCCATTGACAGTTGCCTGGTTTTGGAGACAGTAGCTTGCGGTGCAGGTGGCAGCATGCCACAGGCTGTACACGTTTGTCAGCTTTGCATATGCCGCCAGTTTATTGCGCTTGTAAAAGGCAAAGATATAGTGAGATGGGAACCTTTTGGAGATAGCGGTTTTAGAGGAGATACAGATCTCCTCTCTGGGATGCAAGTCCCAACGACACGTGAACATACGTGTAATACGCTTTAATGCTCTGTGGCTGACAGAAAAGTCCCTGTCGGGACGACTTTGTCGATCACTTGACGCATAAATTGGAGTCACTGAAATACCACCACTGCGCGGCAAAGCAACAATCAGAGTTCCTTCGGAAGCTAAAAGATTCGCTCCCTCCTGAAGAAGGTGTCATCCTAATAGATTTTGCCGAAAACTACTGCTTTATCGTACAGTACACTCCGCAATCTTTCTATTGGGATCAAGGACTGGCCACCATTCATTGCATGGTATTTTACAACTGCTTCCCTGATAATATGAACTTGCGTCACCGTACATTCGTTGTGATATCGGATTGCTTACGGCACGATAATGCCGTGGTCTGTACCTTTCAGACAGAGCTCACACGCAGAATAAGAGCAGATTATCCCCATGTCAATAAACTTCACTACTTCACGGACGGCGCAGGTTCGCAATACAAAAACAAAAAATGTATCATCAACTTCTATCACCACTACCCGGATTTCAGCATAAGTGCATCATGGCACTTCTATGCGACCTCACGTGGGAAAGGGCCGTGCGATGGAGCTGGGACTCTGAAGAGGCTTGCTGCTAAAGCCAGCATTCAGAGGCCCGTAGAAGGTCACATACTGAGATCCGTGGATCTGTACAGCTGGGCAAAGGCAAATCTTGACGCCATTACATCGATCTGGGTGCTGGAGGAGCAGGTAATGCGGCAGCAAGGGGCGTTGAAGAACCGCTACGACAGCGCAAGGGCCGTGCCTGAAACAAGGAGGTATCGCTGCTTCGAACCCGTTAGCCGTACTGAAATCACCATGAAGACAACATCCATTCCCAACAGCATCGGGTATTCCGGGTGTTCAAAAACCTGCTAGAAGCACGGAGCCGCCTTCTACTGCATCAACTACTGGACATAATCTTGAGCGCCTTCACTGCGCTAGTGTGCTGAGCACAACCATTCTTTGTGTTAGACGTTTTGTTTTTGTACAACTCGTACGAAAACGATAAGAGGAAGGTGTAAGTAAAAGTGCTTTTACGCGGCTATACGTCTCGGTCGGGTTTGTAATGCAAAGTATCCACTCGCGTTGCTATACTGGTGGAGGCAGTTTCCTTACCTGTCGGGACATTGGCAGTAGGTTGTGCATGCACTAGACCGGTGCCCACAAGTCCAAATTATCGTTTTTGGCATCGTGCGACAAGCAGCGGCGTATCTGAGCTGTCGCGTTGCAGCGCGCCTGGCCCGCGATGCTCACCAACGCTCTCCCTCCACCGGAGAGTGCGTGCGCCTCCGCGTAGTACGTTCAGCTAAAAAAAAAAAAAAAAATTCTCGCGCTTATCAAAAAGTACCTCTTTAGTTTTTTTTAGATATTTTGGCTGAGGGTTTCCTTTACCAAATGTATACCAAATGGCTGTTCTATGACGACCGCTTCCTTTTCAAAATTGGCCGTAAATACGTGAAACTTTGCGAAAATCGCCAGGTTTAAGGTGTACTGTGGCAAAAACTACTGCAGTGACGGCTTTGAAAACCAGCATGCTTGTAGAATGGGTCCTCGTGAACGGCCACAAAGTTTTCAAGAATTCCAGCTGTCATGTAAAGTATATTAAAAAAAACGCAATGTCGCAAGAAAAGGCGCCGATAGCCGGGGAGTTTTAGGGCACTAAAAGTTGAAATTTCCCAAAAATTTCTGCTTCAGCGCATTTTCCGAACCCAGACATCTGTTTCAGCACCATAATTATGCGTGTAACGCGAGCGATGCACCCGCCCGATTATTTCACGCATACTATGGCTTTCGTGATTACCGAAAACTTTGACCTCGCATAAAATCACAGGGGCTCAATATTCCCAAGTAAAACTTTGGGAAATGGCTATTATTACCATAGGGTATCAACGATAATTTTTTGGTCCAGAAGTGCGGGGATCGAGCATGACTTTTGGATCATTTGGCGTGGAATGACCCAACTGTCATCAGCACCAACGCTTTCGATTCTTAGTGGGGTTGGAATATCAATCTGGCGTTGCATTTTTGTTGCTCCTAAAAGTGTCCGTTTTCGTTTCTCCGATTCCCCGTCACAGTATATACTTTCGCTTCTCCGCTACATTCCCCTCACACATAAACATATGCGTAGTAACGAGGTGGCAGAGAGTTTGCGTTGTGCGAACCGAACAATGGCGTAGTCCACGAAGTATAGACGACATGAGAGAACGACAGTGACGAATTCTGAATGGAAATGATCTTGTATTTTGCTCAACTGGCGTAAGATATATGCGTGTACTCTGTTTCGAAAAGAACGTTAGTATTTTCTACACCAGGAGCTTACAGTCAGTGTAATAGGCGGAAGGGCGGAGAGTATCCAAACGTTCCTGCAAAGTCGGGAATACCCAAGTGTGCCTTATTCGTCGACCCAGCTTTCAGTTTATGTCTCCTTTTCCCGCTACACACAGTATTCAGGACCAAAGTCATGTACAATATTTTACTCCTGGTCATATTAGCGGCACTCCAAGAGCCGATCTCCGTCCGCCAGTTTTCATGTCTGGCGTTGATGGCCTCAACGGTTCCTATCTTGAACCTCCAAGTGACCACGTAAAGGGAGATCGTAAGAACAGTTTCCAAACTGCTCGAGGACGAGGGCAGTTGGTTGGCTGTATCCTGTCATGTCGGAGACGATATTTTCCCATAGAAACGAAAAGGAGCTTCCCACTACAGCCATGTTAACCAGTGGGTCAGCTCCCGCAGAGAAGTTCATCGCAATGTGTATGGCGGGTGAGAGGACGAACATGGGCGTCGGGCTAACTTGTTTCCACGAGTTCCTACTTCTGAAAGTACCGTACGGGTAGTAAGGAATACGGAATTTCTTCTGGTCTGCTCGCACAGAGTGAGCGTGTTCCAGCAACGCCAGCTTTCTGTTCCAGAAGCCAGTTACATCAACAGGGGGCGCAGTGTCTGTAAGGTGCAGGTCCAGAGGCAAATATATTCGGGCTCTCGCGAGCCGCAGACGGATAACGTTGACATCTCCGGCAGGGAACAGTGTCGTAGCACGGCGAACTATTTCTTCGACTGTTTCGCCGTAGATGGTGCGAGTGCTGTCATCCTTTTGTGGATCTGCGAGTGGATCTGGGAGCGCCTCCGCGATAACAATGTCCCAAAGTAGGTCTAACTTGTGGGTCAAATCTCTGTAGACATCCGCCTTGTGCAAATTTACCTGCTGTAACAGGTACCGATCGTACCACAACTGAGCGGCCGCCTTTACGGTGAGCAATGTAAACATGGCCGGTTGTGGTGCATTGACAATATAAGTGAAGTACCACCGCAGTAATGTCAGGTTACTGTGAATGACTTGTTGCGGGAAGTCCGTGGGGCTGTACAACCGCAAATTTCTTTTCCAGTCTGGTAGGCCAACGTTGGGAAGGATGTGGCCGAGCGTGGTTTCGTTGCTTACGAACACATTTCGCCCGCCGACGAAGGATGTGCTTACTATTAACTGCAGTGCGCCTAAGCTTACGTTCCGGGATGTTATTTCGTTGAACACAGCCAGTCCCGCTCTCCGTACTAATAGTGGCTTCGGAATATGCCAACCGCGACGGCTTCTATTATGAAGCATAACCGCAAGGAGTACTTCGTTACCGACATTTTCGGGAGCGATCTTGATGCCAGGCACCATATTGTACAGAATAGTGACACGAATGAGAAAGTTGAACATGTTCCTGGCTGTTGGACCAGGCGG
Organism: Ornithodoros turicata; assembly: GCF_037126465.1. Taxonomy (NCBI): domain Eukaryota; kingdom Metazoa; phylum Arthropoda; class Arachnida; order Ixodida; family Argasidae; genus Ornithodoros; species Ornithodoros turicata. The sequence goes on from NC_088206.1 coordinate 61,680,040, forward strand.
CGGTGTCAATGCCATAAAGACAGCTTTGACAGAATCTTTGAGCCCCATGCTTTCTTTGTTGACCGCGTCCAGGCACTCACGGTAGAAATCCGCAATGGTACGACTCGCAATGCTGTTCGCTCTGCTGTAGGTGTACGTTGGAATGTAAACTTCGTGGAGCAACAACTTGTCGAGTAGAGTCGACTCCTCTGCCAGGTCCCAGTTGTAACACGTGTAGCTATAGAAGTCCTTGAAGGGGTCAATGCTGGTGTTTGCAGACTGCCAGAGAAGGCGTTCCAGATCTGGACAACAGAAGACATCTTTGGGGCCTTTACCCGGTTTAAGATACAGCCGCAATGTGTAGATGACGACCAATGTGATGAATGCTGCAATGACAATGGCAATCAGGAGTTTGGGGGTTCGGTCCCGAACGGACAAGCGAGGCGCATTAGCCGACATTGAGCAGAGCAGAACAATCCCAACGGAAGGGCGAGCGTTCGTGGCGTCCTTCTTCTTCTTCTCTCTCTGCCCACCAAGAGAGAATGGTTAGGGCTAAACTGCTTCTTCTTCGTCCTCACAGAACTATAACTAAATAATGTGACCATGTTCGTGCTATCCCAAGGCGGGACATAGGGGGACATACATTTCACTTCTCCAATTCCCAGCGCTGTGATGTTTGCCTGCACTAGTGGTATTATTTTTTGGTTTATTTATTGTTTGTGTAGTAACTTTTGAAGTGTGTCTAGCCGAACCAGCTCGCCCAAGCAACGTCAAGACTGGGAGGTGCCTGCGTTCAAGTTCGGTGCCAGCTGTGCTGTTTGGGGGGTTTCTTCTGGGTTTTCCCTCAGACACTTTCACACGTATGTCGGCACAGTTTCCTTAGAAGTCGGCCCAGGACGCCGTTAGTCGTGACCTTGTCCACCTACGTGAGTCCGACAATGGGGGCTCTTTCAGAAGCTGAATAATAACGAGGCCGATGTAATAGGTGTACGCGAGTCTCGGACACGAGTCAGTATTCTGGAGCCAGATTGTTTCTATTGTATTCTGGCTCTTTGTATTTCGTTTGCGGCGTGGAGGTTAACCGTCATTACAGTCTGTAATTTTCGTACTGCCGAGCGCACATATTAATGCGTTAGCATTAGGAGTGTCAAAATAGAAAAAAACTGCATGTGTGTGTGTTTGTGTGTGTCCGTGTATGAGATGGTGAGCCTCACCAAAACAGAGGTATAAGTGGACATGTAAAGGGTATATAAGAGGGTAAATGTAAATGGAGGCAAATGATTTCAAATTGAAGTAGTCGAAGGTAATTAGCAGCAAGCGGTAAGAGTAATTGAACGTGATTAGAGAGAATTAAGGCAAGAAAGTTGAGTTTAAAGGTAATGAGTGTAAGATTTACGTAATTAAGAGAAATATTAAATGAAATTAGAGATTACCGAAGGTAACCGGAGGTAAGTAAATGTAATTAAAGGTAATTAAAGTCAATTAAAACATAATTGAGAGTAATTCAGCAAGTAAACGTAATTATAAGGAATTAAATGAAATTCAGGATTACATCGGGTAATTAAAGCGTAACTACAGGGTGACAAAGTAATTGAGGGTAATTAAAGGGTAATTAAATGGACTTACAATAGTAATTGAGAGTGTCCAACGGGAAGTCAAGTATAGACGGTAAGCGGACCCGGAAGTCGGGTTTAGACCATTCTTACATCGTGGTTTAGACCGGAAGTGGACAACCGGAAGTTGGGATTAGACAGGATGTGGACATCCGGAAGTCAAGTATGGACCAGAAAAGGCGCTTAATGTTAATGCATTTCTCATGCATTTACCGCTAAATCGCCTTTGAATTTTTATTAAACATTTCGACCGGAATGCATTCCGTTTACCTACTGTGTCCTCATACTTGTACGGATATGAACGGAAAATCTCGCCCCGAACTTGCCGAATCGCTGAACTTGCATTTCGACATCATCGTCAACGATCACTATATCAGGAGCATTCGCCTCCCACGGGGTCAGCTTGATGAGCAAAGCGTGTGCAGGCGATATTTTCTTCCCCCAAAGTACTCTCATAGGGATGACTTATTATAGTGAACGCATCCAAATATTCCATTGGCTAGATCGTGGAAGGATGTGAGCCGGAAAAGGGCAACGTGGGAGTAGAAAACCCTCGTTTTGCCACCTTTTTTTCGTACGGGGATCGTTCCAGCCAAAAGCGGGACAAAATACCGTTCCCAAGTAGGCTGGCGGGATAGCGGGACCATGACCGCCTAAATCGGGAAGTCTCGCATAAGCTGGACAACGTGACTTTCTGCTTCTTTTTGATGTGTCGCACGCACGCACGCACGCAGACAGACAGACAGACAGACAGACAGACAGACACAAAAGAAGGTGGTTTTGAGCATGGCGTTAATGTGCAGGATGGGAGAACCTGCCCATAACCACAGGAAAGTACAACAGACGTGCTTCCTTGCCATCTGTCAGAAGTAGGCAAGGATCTAGGACGGGGGAGGGGGGGGGGCCTCAATTCCAGACTTGAACATAGGGTTCAATGGACCAATCCCAGCATGCACGTGGCACTTGTCCACAGCGGACCCCCCCTTGAGAAAATCCTAGATCCGCCCCTGGTCAGAAGACTGCCTTCCTTCCCGAGTCAGAAGCTTTCCTTCCTGTGTTAGCCATTTCTACTTTTGCTTTCCTGGCTTCATTCCATTCCTTGTATGTTGAAGAATGAACCGCATGTATGCAGTTTAGGATGTTCTAGCCCTAAGGAGAATATAAAGTGATGGTACGTTTTCGAAGTGACGCTGTAACGTAAACTTCACTATACGACATAGAAAATGAGGGGATTCATGACATCCGCACCTCTCTCTCGTCTGTGTTCAACACTACAGGAGTAACGCACAAAAACCCATGATACGGAATAGGTTGGGACACCTGGGAGATTCCGGAAACATTTTATGCATAAAATATCTTAAAAATTCTCTCAATGCTGCAAGCGTAATGGAAAATGCAAAAAAAAAAAAAAAAAAAAAAACTACCGCAACAAATGGCGAAAACCAGCAAACGATAAAACGAGAAGGCGAGGTTTCGACATATCACCTAATTGGCCAAGAGAACATGGCTCTCGCCAGCTCTCGCGAACGCCGCGAAGCACCGTGGGAAAACTTCGGCATGTCGAACTCAGTGGCCGAACTTTTTGTTTCGGCGTCTCTGCCAGAACGCTGAACGCCGGATATGAGAGTGTACTTCCGCCGCCTGCAAGAGACGTCACGTCGGGCGTCAGCAAGCGGGAACTATGGGCATTAGACTTGATTACAGACAGCTCATACAGCCATACCACTGCCTGCCACTAGTAGTAGCTCCCCGTCGCGGTATAGTTTCGCTTCTCCGTTACACTGAGGAGCAGGAGGAGGAGGAGGAGTAAAAAAGTAGCAGAGAGTTTGCGTTGCGCGAAACGAGCAATTGCGTAGTCCACGTACAGACGACATGAGAAAACGACAGTGACGAACTCTGGATGGAAATGATCTTGTATTTTGCTCAACTTCCGTAAGATTTCTGCGTGTATTCTGTTTCGAAAAGAACGTTAGTATTTTCTACACCGAGAGCATGCACACAGTCAGTAAAATAGTCTGAAAGGCGGAGAGTACATCCAAACGTTTCTGCAAAGTCGGGAATACCCAAGAGTACCTTATTCGTCGAAATAGCTTGCAGTTTATCTCTCGTTTTCCCGCCACACACATTATTCAGGACTAAAGTCACGTACAATATTTGACTCCTGGTCATATTAGCGACACTCCAAGAGCCGATCTCCGTCCACAACTTTCCATGTCTGGATGTGACGGCTGCAATGGTTTATATCTTGAACCTCCAAGTGACCAAGAAACGGTGATCGTCAAAACAGTTTCCAATCGAAGGCAGTTTGTTGGCTGTATCCCGCTAGGTCGGAGGCGATATTTTCCCATAGAAACGCAAAGGAGCTTCCCACTACAGCCTTGTTAACCAGTGGGTCAGCTCCCATAGAGAAGTTAATCGCATTGTACATGGCGGGTGAGAGGACGAACATGGGCGTCGGGCTAACTTGTTTCCACGAGTTCCTCCTCCTGAAAGTACAGTACGGGTAGTAAGCAATACGAAACGCCTTCCCGTCTGCTCGTACAGAGTGAACGTGTTCCAGCAAGGCCAGTTTCCTGTTCCAGAAGCCAGTTACATCGACAGGGGGAGCATTGTCTGTAAGGTGCAGATCCAGAGGCAAATATATTCGGGCTTTCACGAGTCGTAGACGGATAACGTCGCCATTTTCGGCTGGGAACAGTATCGTAGCGCGGCGAACTATTTCTTCGAGTGCCTCGCCGTATATGGTGAGAGTGCTGTCATCCTTGTGTGGATCCCCGAGCGCCTCCGCGATAACAATGTCCCAAAGGAGGTCAAAGGAGGACTTGTTGGTCAAAGCTCTGCAGATATCCACCATGTGCTGATTTGCACGCTGTAAGTGGTACCGATCGTACCACAACTGAACGGTCGCCTCAACGGTGAGCAATGCAACCATGTCAGGTTGAGGTCCGTTGACAATATAAGTGAAGTACCACCGCAGTAATGTCAGGTTACTGTGAATGACTTGTTGCGGGAAGTCCGTGGTGCTGTACAACCGCCAATTTCTTTTCCGGTCTGGTAGGCCAACGTTGGGAAGGATGCGGCCGAGCGTGGATATGCTTACTATCAACTGCAGTACGTCTAAACTTACGTTTCGTGATGTTATTTTGTTGAACACAGGCAGTCCCACTCTCCGTACTGATAGTGGCTTCGGATGACGCCAACCGCTGCTGCTTCGATTATGAAGCATGAACGCAAGGTGTACTTCTTTACCGACATTCTCGGGAGCGATCTTCATGCCAGGCACCACTTTGTACAGAATAGTAACACGCACGAGAAAGCCGAACATGTTCCTGGCTGTTGGGCTAGGCGGCGGCCTTAATGCCCTAAAGACAGCTTTGACAGCATCTGCGAGCCCCATGTTCTCTCCGTTGAGCGCGCCCAGGCACTCACGGTGGTAATCCGCAATGGTACGACTCGCAACGCTGTTGGCTCTGCTGTAGGTGTACGTTGAAATGTAAACTCCGTGGAGCAACAACTTGTCGAGTAGAGTCGACTCCTCTGCCAGGTCCCAGTTGTAACACGTGTAGCTATAGAAGTCCTTGCAGAGGTCAATGCTGGTGTTTGCAGACTGCCAAAGAAGGCGTTCCAGATCTGGACAGCAGAAGACATCGTTGGGGCTGTCGGTGCCTTTCCCGGTTTTAGATACAGCCACAATGTGTAGATGACGACCAATGTGATGAATGATGCAATGAAAATGACAATCAGAAGTTTTCGGTCCCGAATGGACAAGCGAGACGCATTAGCCGACATAGAGCAGAGCAGAACAATCCCAATGGAAGGGCGAGCGTTCGTGGCGTGCTGCTTCTTCTTCTTCTTCTACCAATGAGATAATGGCCCCTGAACCTGAACCTGAACCTGGCCGTGAGCCACTAAGGGAGATTGGCCAGGACAAAAGGGCGTGAGATGTTTGTTTATGTCTGTGCAGTAATGATGGGGACTGCCTGCTTCTCTGCCATTAATCCACCAAGAGAGATTGGTTAGGGCTAAACGGCTTCTTCTTCGTCCTCACAAAACTATAGCTAAATAATGTGACCATGTTCGTGCTATCCCAAGGCGGGACATAGGGGGACATACATTTCACTTCGCCAATTCCCAGTGCTGTGATGTTTCCCTTTACTATTGGTATTATCTTTTTGGTTAATTTATTGTTTGTGTAGTAACTTTTGAAGTGTGTCTAGCTGAACCGTCAACCTAGCTGAACCTGGTTAACCGTCATTACAGTATAATTTTCGTACTGCTGAGCGCATTAATGCGTTAGCATTAGGCGTGTCAAAATGGAAAAAAGCTGTATGTATGTGTGTGTTCGTGTGTGTCCGTGTATGGGATGGTGAGCCTCACCAAAGCAGAGGTATAAGTAGACATGTAAAGGGGATATAAGAGGGTAAATGTCAATGGAGGCAAATGATTTGAAATTGAAGTAGTCGAAGGTAATTAAGAGCAAGAGGTAAGAGTAATTGAAGGTAATTAGAGGGAATTAAAGCACGAAAGTTGAGTTTAAAGGTAATGAGTGTAAGATATACGTAATTAAGAGAAATATTTAAAGAAATTAAAGCTTACCGAAGGTAACCGGAGGTAAGTAAATGTAAATGTAATTAACGTCACTTAAAACATAATTGAGAGTAATTCAGCAAGTAAACGTAATTATAAGGAATTAAATTAAATTCAGGATTACCTCAGGTAACTAAAGGGTAACTACGGGGTAATTGAAAGTAATTAAAGGGAATTAAAGGCTAATTAAAGGAACTTACAACAGTGATTGGGAGTGCCGAACGGAAAGTCAAGTATAGACTGGAAGGGGAGTAGCTACTCTCCGCGTTTCAGAAACTACTCGGTGTCGTCACGACCCCCGTTCCAAAAGCGGGTAGCCTACTCGAGAGTAGCTACTCGAGATCGACTCGCTCTACTGCCTATCGGACGGGAGTAGCTAAGAGTAGTGACGTCAGAGCTGTCGTCGTCTGCATTGAAAATCTACGGCCGTCTGCTTTTGCTGCTGCTCGTCTCGGCTGCATCATATTTGACGCATGAAAGTTTCAGTGCGGATATTGTGACCTGATCTTTTCTTGAGAGCAATATGCACGAAGCCATACATACAACATACATCAGATCGTTGCATGTGAAGGTCGAAACCTGTTTCTGTGCGCCTCAGAGCTAGCTGCGAACGAGAACAGCGCTACCCTTTCTCGGAACGTGCCGTAAATACCCCGAATTCATGGAATGAACGCTTTACGAACCCCGCAGATGACCCCATACCGAAGGTTAACAATGTGACACTAAAGCGAAGCAGCTAGCGTCCAGCGGTTCTGTTGTTCCGGGGCCCTAATGACACTGTCGTCTGCTGTCGCCATGTTGAGAATCGTACTCGTGCCCGCTCCACAACCTACCCGAGGGTTACCCTACTCCATTGGTCACGTGGTACAACTCTGTCACGTGACCAACCCCCACTCGAAAGTTAGTTGTAGAACGCAGCCAAAGGCCTTGTTTTAGTGTATTCTGTGGATCCTTCATGTAGTAAGCGCGCATTTCCTCTCATTTCGACGCCCAGCAGCCAGGGGTGGGCAGTAATAGTAATACTTTGTATTATAATACTATTACTGTAATACTTTTGAGTATTTGTATTATGTATTATAATACTCATTTTTGAAATGTATTTGTATCTGTACTATAATACACAGAATCGAAGTATTACATGTATTATAATACTTTTGAAGGTGTAATACCTTCCCAGAGGTCGTAGGCCCGACCTGCTACATGTCACCGGTGCACTTTATCTGTAATTTTTCCTGTCCCACAAACATTTGGACACCAACAAGTCCCCTATTATTCCTCTGCCCCAAATTATCCCAAAATGTGCTACCTCGGGACCCGAGGTTACTGGAGGCTTCTGTGTTGCAAAACTCGCAGCCTCGTTAATTGGCGCGAAGCACAGAAGCAAGAAGCGTCTTTACCAGTTGGGGTCTGGGTTAGAACTGTCTTTATTTACAAAGAGAAAAGACTGTACAAAGAGGGAGAGAACTGAAACCTGATACACGTAGGTACAATACACGGCGTTACAGTGAGGAGCGAGCGTGGGGGATCGTCCCGAAACGGTTGGCCATAAATTGTCCACTGTCACTGTCCGCTCCTCCGTTCGCGTTGAGTTCGTGTTCTGTTACAGCTTCCTCGCATTCCTTCCATTTCAGCGCCCGTAAAGATGAGTCATCGTATTGCAAGCCCTTCGTCGTATGACAGAGTGCGTCCAGTCCAGGCATCCCTGTACAGGGTTGCACTATGGACAGTTACACAGTTTTGAACGGCCCACATTTTATCGTCGAGACTGGACGAAATCAAGACACTGTCACACAGAGAGCAAGCTGTTCACTGCGATCGAATTGATCAGCGCTATCTCATCATATTCGGAAAAGCCATGCCCTATAGGGGACTACCCCTTTGAGAACATGCTAAACATGCAAGCATCTGAAATAAAACGTCATTGGAGAATGACTGTCTCGATAAGTAATGCGCAAATTATATATATTTCTGATTTTCCTTTCCTTTCTTCCTCCCAAGTTACGTATCAATGTATTACTAGTATTACTCGTGTAATACACAGAAGTATTAGTATTATGTATTATAATAGCTCAGAAATAAAGTATTACGTATTAGTATTATAATACCTATTTCTAGGAAGTATTATGTATTAGTATTATAATACAAAATATGAGTATTACTGCCCACCCCTGCCAGCAGCACATCAACCTTTGAATTGTCTCAATGGCGCAAGCGTAATAGAAAATGCGAAAAAACTGCCGCAACAAACAGCGAAAACCAGCAGACGATAAAACGAGAATGGGAGGTTTGGACATGTCACCTCATTGGCCAAGAGAACGCGAGCTCTCGCGAACGCCGCGAAACGCCGCGAAGAAAGCTGGGCATGTCGAAGTTTTTTGGGACTTTTGGCTGGGCGTCTCTCCCAGAACGCTGAACGCCGGATATGCGCCTCCACTTCCGCTACCTGCAAGAGACGTTGCGTCGGGCGTCAACAACCGGGAACTGGGCCGCACCACGCCGTACAGCCGTACCACGGCCTATTACTATAGGACCTACTACTAGGAGAGAGGTAGAAGACGGTTTTCAAGGCGGCTAGGCCTAGATAGGACAGGACCTTGCCATTTTCAGCAACATGGACAGGCTTCCCCTAAAGAGACTCCTTCATGCCAGTCGAAAGGAGTCTTTTTGGCACCCCTTTCCCTTTGGGTGTAGACGCCAGCATCAACGCTTTCATTTTTAATGGGGTAGGAATATCAATCTGGCGTTGCATTTTTGTTGCTCTTAAACGTGTTCGTTTTAGTTTCTCCTATTCCCAGTCACGGTATAGTTTCTCTTCTCCGCTACACTCCCCTCACACATAAACATATGCGTAGCAACGACGTAGCAGAGAGTTTGCGTTGTGCGAACCGAGCAATGGCGCAGTCCACGTACATATAGAAGACATGAGAGAACGACAGTGACGGAACTCTGAATGGAAATGATATTGTATTTTGCTCAACTGGCGTAAGATTTATGCGTGTATTCTGTTCCGATAGGAACGTTAGTATTTTCTACACCGGGAGCTCACAATCAGTATAATAGGCGGAAGAACGGAGAGTACATCCAAACGTTTCTGCAAAGTCGGGAATACCCAAGAGTACCTTATTCGTCGAAACAGCTTGCAGTTTATCCCTCGTTTTTCCGCCACACACATTATTCAGGACTAAACTCATGTAGAATATTTGACTCCTGGTCATATTAGCGGCACTCCAAGAGCCGATCTCCGTCCGCCAGTTTCCATGCCTGGACGTGATGGCCTCGACGGTTTCTATTTTGAACCTCCAAGTGACCACGTAACGGTGATCGTCAGAACACTTTCCAAACTGCTCCAGGGCGAGGGCAGTTGGTTGGCTGTATCCTGCAAGGTCGGAGGCGATATTTTCCCATAGAAACGCAAAGGAGCTTCCCACTACTGCCATGTTAACCAGTGGGTCAGCTCCCGCAGAGAAGTTCATCGCAATGTACATGGCGGGTGAGAGGACGAACATGGGCGTCGGGCTAACTTGTTTCCACGAGTTCCTCCTCCTGAAAGTACCGTACGGGTAGTAAGGAATACGGAATCTCTTCTGGTCTGCTCGCACAGAGTGAACGTGTTCCAGCAAGGCCAGTTTCCTGTTCCAGAAGCCAGTTACATCAACAGGGGGCGCAGTGTCTGTAAGGTGCAGGTCCAGAGGCAAATATATTCGGGCTTTCGCGAGTCGCAGACGGATAACGTCGACATCTTCGGCTGGGAACAGTGTGGTAGCACGGCGGAGTATTTCTTCGACTGTTTCGCCGTAGATGGTGCGAGCGCTGTCATCCTTTTGTGGATCCGCATAAGCGTCCGCGATAACAATGTCCCAAAGGAGGTCTAACTTGTTGGACAAAAATCTGCAGACATCCACGTTTTGCGACTTTATCTGCTGTAAGCGGTACCGATCTAACCACAACTGAGCGGCCGCCTCAACGATGAGCAATGCAAACATGGCCGGTTGAGGTCCGTTGACAATATAAGTGAAGTACCGCCGCAGTAATGTCAAGTTACTGTGAATGACTTTTTGCGGGAAGTCCATGGTGCTGTACAACCGCCAATTTCTTTCCCAGTCTGGTAGGCCAACGTTGGGAAGGATGGTGCCGAGCGTCGTTTTGTTGCTTACGAACACATCTTTCGTACCGACGAAGGATATGCTTGCTATTAACTGCAGTACGGCTAAGCTTACATTCCGTGATATTATTTCGTTGAACACAGCCAGTCCCGCTCTCCGCATTGATAGTAGCTTCGGACGACGCCAAGCGCTGCCGGTTCCTCTATGAAGTATGACCGCAAGGTGTACTTCGTTACCGACATTCTTGGGAGCGATCTTGATGGCAGGCACCAGACTGTACAGAACAGTGACACGCATCAGAAAGTTGAACATGTTCCTGGGTGTTGGCCTAGGCGGCGGTCTCAATGCCCTAAAGACAGCTTTTACAGCATCTGCGAGCCCCATGTCCTCTCCGTTGAGCGCGCCCAGGCACTCACGGTAGTAATCCGCAATGGTACGACTCGCAATGCTGTTGGCTCTGCTGTAGGTGTACGTTGGAATGTAAACTTCGTGGAGCAACAACTTGTCGAGTAGAGTCGACTCCTCTGCCAGGTCCCAGTTGTAACACGTGTAGCTATAGAAGTCCTTGCAGGGGTCAATGCTGGTGTTTGCAGACTGCCAGAGAAGGCGTTCCAGATCTGGACAGCAGAAAACATCTTGGGGGCTGTCGGTGCCTTTACCGGGTTTTAGATACAGCCACAATGTGTAGATGACGACGAATGTGATGAATGCGGCAATGAAAATGGCAATCAGGAGTTTGGGGGTTCGATCCCGAACGGACAAGCGAGGCGCATAATAGGACAGCGCGAGGACATAATAGTTGTATGCGGAGGAAACCGATGTGCCATCTGCAATATAACATTTCACAAAATTCAGTTTAGTGGATCATTACAAAGTCTGCTGGCGCATCTTTTCAAACTAACGTATATCAGTTCAGTTTTCTATTACATTCTCACACGAAATAGGAACCAGCATGGCCTTGAAGTGGCTTTGAAATAGATATAATTACCTAAAATTCATTAACAAAACTCTTTAATTAGGGGATTTTGGATCAAAAGTGAGATAGGAGAGTAGGAGACAATCTTCGATGAAAGTAATGTTATCTTTTAAAATTCCTGAAAATTCCTGACGTTTTCCGAGCACTTCGCTGTGAATTATACGTCGCCAAATTTTGCTATGCCATACCGAAACCAAAATCGCTGTGCCTCGGGAGAGTAGGACCTTCGCTCATGGAGGCTTATCTGGGTCCCAAGGAGGTTGATCTGGCCAGCAGATCAGCACCTGTTACAATCATCTCGATCACTCCAGCACGTGGCCCTTTGATGTGGGATGAACGCCACCCTCCATGCGCTTCCGATAAGTGCAGTTTTCGGCTCATTTGCACAACAAAATTTGGCTACGGATATTTCAACTCACGTGCGCATTCAAGGTCTTTTAAAGATGAAATGTCTTTCAACGAGGATTGTCTCCCATTCTGCTATCTCACTTTTACCCAAAATCCCCAAGTGAAAGAGTAATTAAGTAATGAATTTCTGGTAATTAGTCATCTTGTATTTACATAGGTACTCTCTTCAAGAGGATGACCACTTGGTCATATAACTCAACTACAAAAATGACATCTATACTGCTCTCATAGCTTTATTATTATTATTATTATTTTTAAATTAAAAATATGTCGCGAATAAAAAAAACGTACCCTACGTATCACATAGGTGGCGTCTGTCTGGTGCAACAAGTGCAGCACGCAAGCAAGGAAATAAACTATTCAGTTCAATTCTGTTTTTATTTTCATGGTGAACAACTGTAAAGTTATTATAAATCCAAAAAATTGCTAACGAATTCCTGGGATGGACATGTTATAGTTGCATACATAATACATCTTGCGTCCATCTGATCATTTTCGTGGGTGACGCTTAAGAAATTTCATGTAACATTTTGGCATTACAGTTTGGTGTAGGGTTTAATGAACTAAATTGGCATAATTTTACGCATTAACAAATTATTAGCTTCTTTACTTAATGAACTAAAATAATTAAATAAAAATCAAAAAGTCACCAAAGCAAATACTACACCCAAGGCCTTGTGGACCTTTCCGTTGTAGAGAGCCCCCTAAAGTTTTGTCTTTAACCTTCAGATGGTGTGCAAAGTTAAAGGGACAGAAAGAAAGCCGAAATGGAATATACTTATGGACAGCGTTGGTTACCGAAAATACTAACGTTTCTGTTTCTGGTACCTAAGAAATGCAGTTTTTAGTTTACGTATCCAGATGATTTTTGGTAGTGGTTTTCATTTGTGTTTCCTGCAGAAGTTGGGTATTTAATGTTTCAGTAATTACATGCATATTAAGAGGAACAGTAGGGGAATTCTGTTTCCATTTCCAGGCTTGGATTTTGTTCCATCATCACATCAGAACATGGGTCCATGGTTCTTTGTAAGGCCACGCCTAGAAAATCTTGTTGGAAAACGGGTAAGGCATTCAGTCAGCTTCCTGAGAGTTTTCAACCTAATGGGCATTGAAAATTGATTGCAAATTGTCCTTTAGGTGCGGTACGCAGGACGAGGACACTTGGGCACTCCAGCAGTAGGCATTGGACAAGTCCATCAGAAGGAGGTTCAGGAGATCCTTGACAGGGCATTCAGTTGAAGACATGCAACATAAGCAGTTCAAGTTATACCTTTGTACAGCCGCGACTTTCTGAAGTTGAAATAGATTGATTTTCGTGTTGTTAGTCCTGTCAGATCTTGCGATAAATTTGGTAAAGCTGTCGTCGAAATTATGAAAATTTGGTGTCCCAAAATGACAGGTCCGATATAATTTCATATGGGTCCCACACGGCTTGTTTTGGGTTTTTCTAATAGGGACCCCACAGCAGATTCAACAAAGCTTGCTTCCTGCAAGCATTACTTAGTAATGGAGCTCTAACTAGGGTTGCCACCTTTTCCGTCTGTGAATAGGTGATGTCGGTTTTGCGGACGGAGGGGGGGGGGGGTTCAAAACCCCCAAACTGTACCTTTGGTAGTGCTTTTGGGAAAGAAAAAATAGGGTAAAATCCTCCTCCCCCATGTAAGGTTCCCTTAGAACCCCTCCAGAAATATTTTTCTGGCTACGCTGCCTATAGTACGGTCGTCGGGGCAATATCCTTTGTGGTGTTGTTCCCGGGAAGATTTTTCGTAAAACTTTTTGGACTTGGTTGTCTTGCGAGCTTTTACATTTCCTTTTTTTTTTCAACACTGCGCTCATTGTCCATTGTAGGGGATACGAGAAAGAAACAAAGGTAACGATAACTTGTGACTCTATGTCGCGAGACAACAATGGTCGAGACTGGGAGGTACCCGGGTTCGAATCCCGGTGCCGGCTATGCTCGGGTTTTCCGGAGTTTTTCTCGGACGCATTCAGACATATGTCGGCACAGTTCCCGTAGAAGTCGGCCCGAGACGCACATTCCCCCGGGCGATAGTCGTGATGTTGCTCATTTCTGTGAGGTCGGCAGTGGCAAGACCTTTCACCGCCACCACCAAAACCACCGAGACTACAATGAATATATGCGATGGCACAGCGGTCGGTCCGTGGATTAATTTTGCCAACATGATGTGTCTAAAAAAAAAGAAGAAAATGAAGAAAAGTTCACTGCACCTACATGCATAAGTGTCTCACGCACATCCCTTCCACGAAGTGGTGTACTTTTTCATAATGTGCTTTTGTACACCATGCAGAATAATAAACATTTTCTATAATTTATCTGTATCTGTGGCAAGATTGAACTGCACAAAAGTAGCACTAACAGCACATGTAGATCAGCTGCCAAGAACAGATAGGGTGGTACAGTGGTATACAGAACACGCTCTGGCGCATATTCTTTCTTCAGAGTGTCCCGCTAGCAGTGAATGGGACTGTACGGACATAGAAACGTGCCTGTATATACAGGCTGCGGCAAGATCTTCGGACACATTTCGAAAAAGCGTTAAAAATCGTATGCATGTCTAATAATAACGAAATTTGGTAAACTACCGAAGTTTTGTCAGAAGTTTTCCCAAAACTCTAGCTTTCATTTATGCAGCCAACATGTTCCGAGATGCGAGTGGAAGAATGCCGGAGCCCATGCATTTTGAATGCCATGCACCCATGCATGCACCGCTGCCGCTAGGCTTAGCGCGGGAGCAGTTATCTCCGTTCCATGCTGTACCGGGTGTTTTGGCGCTATGCCCGAAAACGAAACTGAAGTTGCAAAATGTCGTCAAGTGACACGAAAGACATCATCACGGCCCCAGCGCAATGAAGCAGACTGTCGTAAATTTCGGATATCGTTCGCTCCTCGTTGCTCGAGCAGATGAAGCTAGCCTACGAAGCAGACGACACTCTCGTCTGCTTCGTACTGGAGGCAAGCATCATGAGGTCAGCATGGTGGTCAGCTCATCACCTTCAGCATAACCACGCTCGTACAGCTTTGAAATGCAACGATCTAACCTTTGTGTTGTGCTCTGTTAACTTTCCCGCTTCCCACAATATCAGGGTATCACTAGTGGATTATCCTCACCATCAGCTCGCTTGTTCGCCGCTGTGTCTGTGACCCAAGGTATAAGTTTCGTTTTTGCGCACAGCGCATAGCACCAGGTACGGCGTGGAACAGAGAGCTGCTTCCGCGCTACGCCTAGCGACAGTGGTAATACGGCATTCAGAATGCACGGTCTCCGATATTCTTCGACTCGTTTCTCGGAACACGGTTGCCGTATAAATTACAGTTTGTACTTTCTGAAAACTTCTCACAAAACTAACGTGGTGTACTGAATTTCGTTGTTATTAGACATGCATACGATTTTTAACGAATTTTCGAAATGTGTCCGAAGATCTTGCCACACCCTGTAGGTAACCCAGTCACCTATTTGCAAGTCCGAAGAGTACCATTCGCTGCTAGTGCGTCACTGTGATGAAGGAATGCCCCAGAGCGTGTTACCCATTGTCCTGCACTGTACCTATTCTAACTGTACCAAAAGAGCCCCACATAAATCAAAACACCTGAGGCATTCCTGCGGATGTACTGGGATATGTTTCATCTGAAGGTCCTGAAGACATCCCACAGATAGCTCCCCATGACATCCTGAATTTCCCATGTAAGATGTCCCGTGACGTCCATAGGACGCCATCTTGTTGTCTGGGATCGGCTCATTTGCATAGCAATATTTGATTATGTATAGTGCGTTCTTATTGAATTTCTGTTCTTTTTTTTTCTTTTTTAAGAAAAGAGGGTGGCTAAATAATGACTGGCTCTAATCTCACATTTGCCCCCAAGAGTTCCGGCATGTCGCGAATCATATGCTCAGTTCCCTGACGCCCGACGCAGCGTCACGGCGCGAATGGTGAAGAGTGCGTCTTTCATGCTCTCACTACACTGAGCTCGCTGCTATGTCTCGCGGTTGAGGAGACCCTTCGGGACACTTCATCGGTCCGGACTCCTTTTAGTGCATTCTGTGAATCCTTCATGTAGTAATCGCGCATTTCCTCTCATTTGGATGCTTCAGCAGCTCATCAACCTTTTAATTATCTCAATGGTGCAAGCGTAATGGAAAATGCGAAAAAACTGCCGCAACAATAAACGGCGAAAACCAGCAGACGATTAAACGAGAAGGCGTGGTTTCGACATATCACCTCATTGGCCAAGAGAACATCGGTCTCGCGAGCTCTCGCGAACGCCGCGAAACGCCGTGGGGAAAGTTCGGCATGTCGAACTTTTTGTTTCGGCATCTCTCCCAGAACGCTGAACGCCGGATATGAGAGTCTACTTCCGCCGCCTGCAAGAGACGTCGCGTCGGGCGTCAGCAAGCGGGAACTAGGCCATGATTGGGCATGGACTTGATTCCAGACAGCGCATACAGCCAAGCCATACCACCATGCATACCACGGCCTGCTACTAGGACCTAGTAGTAGTTCCCCGTCGCGGTGTAGTTTCGCTTCTCCGCTACACTCCCGGGAGTGTATGCATGTTTACGCATGGAGTGTATGCATGTTTACGCATGGAGTGTATGCATGTTTATGTGAGGGCCCTCACATAAACATACGCAGTACTGAGGTAGCAGAGCGTTTGCATTGCGCGAACCGAGCAATTGCGTAGTGCACGTAATACAGACGACATGAGAAAACGACAGTAATTAACTATTAACTATGAATGGATATGATCTTGTATTTTGCTCAACTGGCGTAAGATTTATGCGTGTATTCTGTTCCGATAGGAACGTTAATATTTTCTACACCGAGAGCACACAGTCAGTAAAATAGGCGGAAGGGCGGAGAGTGCATCCAAACGTTTCTGCGAAGTCGGGGATACCCAAGAGTACCTTATTCATCGAAACAGCTTGCAGTTTATCTCTCGTTTTCCCGCCACATACATTATTCAGTACCAAACTCATGTAGAATATTTTACTCCTGGTCATATTAGCGGCACTCCAAGAGCCGATCTCCGTCCGCCAGTTTCCATGTCTGGACGTGATGGCCTCGACGGTTTCTATCTTGAACCTCCAAGTGACCACGTAACGGTGATCGTAAGAACAGTTTCGAAACTGCTCGAGGGCGAGGGCAGTTGGTTGGCTGTATCCTGTCAGGTCCGAGGCGATATTTTCCCATAGAAACGCAAAGGAGCTTCCCACTACTGCCATGTTAACCAGTGGGTCAGCTCCCGCAGAGAAGTTCATCGCAATGTACATGGCGGGTGAGAGGACGAACATGGGCGTCGGGCTAACTTGTTTCCACGAGTTCCTACTTCTGAAAGTACCGTACGGGTAGTAAGGAATACGGAATCTCTTCTGGTCTGCTCGCACAGAGTGAACGTGTTCCAGCAAGGCCAGTTTCTTGCTCCAGAAGCCAGTCACATCAACAGGGGGCGCGGTGTCTGTAAGGTGCAGGTCCAGAGGGAAATATATTCGGGCTTTCGCGAGTCGCAGACGGATAACGTCGACATCTTCGGCTGGGAACAGTGTCGTGGCACGGCCAACTATTTCTTCGACTGTTTGGCCGTACATGGTGCGAGTGCTGTCATCCTTGTGTAGATCCGCGAGCGCCTCCGCGATAACAATGTCCCACAGGAGGTGTAACTTGTAGGTCAACGCTCTGCAGATATCCACCGTGTCCGAATTGGCCTCCAGCTGTAAGCTGTACCGATCGTACCACAACTGAGCGGCCGCCTCAACGATGAGCAATGCGAACATGGCCGGTTGAGGTCCGTTGACAATATAAGTGAAGTACCGCCGCAGTAATGTCAAGTTACTGTGAATGACTTGTCGCGGGAAGTCTATGGTGCTGAACAATTGCCAATTTCTTTTCCAGTCTGGTAGGCCAACGTTGGGAAGGATGTGGCCGAGCGTGGTTTTGTTGCTTACGTACTCATTTTGCCCGCTGACGAAGGATATGCTTACTATCAACTGCAGTACGTCAAACTCTACGTTCTGTGATGTTATTTCGTTGAACACAGCCAGTCCCGCTATCCGTAACAAACGTAGCTTCGGGTGATGCCAACTGTTACCGCTCCTGCTATCAAGCATGACCGCAAGGTGTACTTCGTTACCGATATTCTTGGGAGCGATCTCGATGCCAGGCACCAGATTGTACAGAACAGTGACACGCATGAGAAAGTTAAACATGTTCCTGGCTGTTGGGCTAGGCGGCGGTCTCAATGCCCTAAAAACAGCTTTGACAGCATCTTCGAGCCCCATGCTTACTCCGTTGACCGCGTCCAGGCACTCACGGTAGTAATCCGCAATGGTACGACTCGCAACGCTGTTGGCTCTGCTGTAGGTGTACGTTGGAATGTAAACTTCGTGGAGCAACAATTTGTCGAGTAGAGTCGACTCCTCTGCCAGGTCCCAGTTGTAACACGTGTAGCTATAGAAGTCCTTGCAGGGGTCAATGCTGGTGTTGGCAGACTGCCAGAGAAGGCGTTCCAGACCTGGACAGCAGAAGGCATCTTTGGGACTGTCGGTGCCTTTACCAGGTTTTAGATACAGCCACAATGTGTAGATGACGACCAATGTGATGAATGATGCAATGAAAATGGCAATCAAAAGTTTTTGGTCCCGAACGGACAAGCGAGGCGCATTAGCCGACATTGAGCAGAGCAGAACAATCCCAATGGTAGCGCGAGCGTTCGTGGCGTCCCTCTTCTTCTTCTCTCTCTGCCCTTTATCCACCAAGAGAGATTGGTTAGGGCTAAACGGCTTCTTCTTCGTCCTCACAAAACTATAGCTAAATAATGTGACCATGTTCCTCCTATCCCAAGGCGGGACATAGGGGGACATACATTTCACTTCGCCAATTCCCAATGCTGTTAGTAGGGACATGCACACTGGCATCCCAGGCCGTGCGATGCAGGCCAGGCGATGATACCGTCACACCTGGGCCGACTTCTTTGGCCAATTTTCTGCCTGGGCTGACTTCTTTCATAATTTTTTCAGGCGGTGCGGTAGGCGGTTTACACGCAAGTAGGGGCATGCACACTGACAACACATGGGTCGATTTCATTCACATTTTTTCCGCTACAACAGCTGCGCGGTGGTCTGTTTGCATACAAGTAAGAACATGCACACCGGCAGCCCCACCAAGCGTTGGTGCCGTTACACCTGCGCATACTTCATTCACGATTTTCACCCTGGGCCGACTTCATTCGTAATTTTTTCCGCTACAACAGCTCCGCGGTGGACGTTTTACATGCAAATATAGTTTTACAAACGATAACCATACACAAAAGTACAAGATTAAATATATTAAAGCCAATAGTGGCAGGAATTATGTTGTGACTCTCCGTGAAGAAGAAAAACCCACCCAAAAACATGAAACGGAAGAAACACAATACACATAATAAAGAATATGGGAAGCCAAGTTGAGGGGGGGGGGGGAATTAAAAAAAGAAGAAGAAGAAGAAGGAACGCAATACACATAATAAAGAATATGGGAAGCTAAGTTGAATATTCCAACACGACGCAATTAATCAATTTCTTATGACGTGAATAGCCCACATGCAAGGAAATAACGAGAAACACTATCAACAGCTAATAGAGAGCCAAACCTATGCAACATCCAAACAAGAGATACGTACAGGAAAATAATTGAAAACCAATCTATCAAAACGAGAAACATGACGATTTTAATACAGCGACTAGCACAGAGCTAACGCTGAATAGCAGAGAAACACTTTGAACGGCGCATCATCCATGCGTAAACAATAGATACATGCAAGGAAATAATGAGAAACACGATCAACAGCTAATAGAGAGCCAAACCAATGCACCATCCAACACGTAAAGAAGAGGTACACACAGGAAAATAATTGAAAAACAATGTAGCAAAACGATAAACATGCGTGGACTTAACACTGAATAGCAGAGAAACACTCTAAACGGCGCATCTGCCAACGTGTAAACAACAGACACACGGAGGAAAATAATATCGAAACAAACTATCAAACAAGAAACATTACAAATTTAACGAATTTAAATGGAAGTAATCTATCTTTTGAACTATCATAAAATCATCCTTGCGACCTAATCCAGTCGAACAATATATAATTTTCGTCCTTCTCAGGCACTATAAACATTACCTTGACAGAGGTATCCAATACGCAGTACAACCAAGCAAGTATCTTTGCTACTTCAGCCTGGTGAGGGGCCACTCTCTCTCTCTCTCCCCCTCTATACAGCGCAAAGCGAAGAAACCGAACGTCCTTTGTCAACCTATGGGGTGGGGAACTCTCTCTCTCTCTCTCTTTCACATTCTTTCCTCCAAAAGGAAATATTCTTAGGACTGGTGCACAGAGGCGAAGTTTTTTTATCGATCAACTATCGCAAATAGATGTTAACATTATTCGATTCCCAATAACACCATAAGAATTCTATCAAAAACAAACAGTAGCAAGCAAAAAATCTAGGAATAGAGGTCAATATCAGTGCAAACTGGTTTTAGACAAACATTATCTAAGCAAGCGAGAAATATCATCTGCGGAAACAATACTCAATCAAAACGACAAACGTTGCATTTAATGTATTTCAGATCAGACACAACTATCATGCATACATTATTCTCAACTCACAAAATATCAATCGAGTGATCTGAAACAAAGAGAGAAAGTCAAGTTTATTCAGTGATAGAAACAATACTAATTCGAAAACGAGAAACAAATTTAATTACATCATTTTTTAATGATAACTTTTCAACAGTAATTTCTACACGCAGAAGCCACAAACAAACAACTCATCTGAAATGCAAATTATTGTAAAAGCTTTCTATAGCGGAAATCAACGCACACAGCTCAAAACACGTTCCCATCTAGTAGAATATTTTTATTAATATCAATCGAGTGATCATCTGAAACAAAGTCAAAGCAACAATTAATTTAGGCAAACATTTTCCTAACCACGCAGCGCAAATACATCACAGAAACAAGTCTTTTTCATTCAGGACCCACTAGTGGATTCAAAGTGAGAGAGGGAAGCCGCTAGCCATAAAGTTCCCATACACTTTCGTTAAGGTTACGCCCGCAGGGAGTAGGGGAATTCTACAATGGTCTTGCGGTACACAATGTACAGTTGAAAACCATAAACTCGCTCCTGCAAGTCAAGTTAGGGAAGGGAGGTTTCTAGCGCGGTCTTGTACGTAGAATCATTGAAAGCACACGTTTTTCTTACTCATCACATCTTTTTGTAAATTGATTTTCATAATTCTCACGGCAGGGGGATATTAATAACATTTTAAACCTGAGAACATAATAAATTTTTAATAAATAAAATGAGCACCGATATGATTTAATTAAGTGTAGAAGCACACTACAAAACACAACAAGGAAGTTTCAGCGAAGAGATGGATGGATTTTGTACTCGTTACCATAGGTCATGGGAGGACATGATAAAAAGCTGCTTCGAAACAGAAGAGCAACGAAATGATTCTATTTTCACAGCATTTCAATACGTCTTAGACATGGTCGTATTCGGAGATATGGTACAAATTACGGAATTTGAGGTCCAAGAACTTGTATGCCGAATCTACAATAGTTATAAAAATATTTGCACGTCAATATCGGAAGGGCCGCTAGGATTGATGGTGGAGTTTTTGATGTTTGCTAACGAAGAATTGAAATACACTAGATCAGATGTAATTGTAACCATTGCAATGGGCATTGCATTAATCAAGAAAGCAATCAGATCAAATTATCATATACAAGCAGTCTATATCGCACGATTCATTATGGATCTGTTGAAATTACACCTAACAGTTGAAATGGAAAGTAAAAAAAAAGCAATCTTATCACGTGATATGTTTCACTAAAGCGTCTACACAATTATTTTCTTCTACCAGTTCTTGCAATGATGTCGAATGAACAGAAGTTCAATACTGTCGTACAAGGGCTGATGTATCATCACTTATTGAAACTCTACGAACATATCAATTGCGGTGGACCACCGGACGATTTTCATCTAATACTCTCTTGTACGCCATTCAAGAATCTTCATACAAAGAAAGGAAACATCAATAAGAGACTGTGCAAGTTCATCGCAACAAAGTGCAAGTTGCTGAAACACGGCGACAACGTATCGCCTGCGTTAATCAATGCTGGATTCAGGCGCCCAATAATAAGACTAAACTATAGGATGTCTTCGGAATTCATCAATCAAGACAACAAACTAAAACTTCAGAGTTTGGAAAAGAACTGTAATTTATCGAAATAAACAAGTGTATAACTGAAATAATAAATGCAATATTTGTCATCAATGTAATGTATTCTACACATCGCAACGAAAACAGCTTAGTATGTATAGATTGAAGATTGCTAAGGAGACATTTATTCCACACTACGTACAAGGATCCTCGCATGGAATCAGCGCTAACAATCAAAGAGATTTTACACTACTACACGCTGTACAACAACGACGTCCGAAGGATAGAATTGTAGAAGAAGAATCGCTAATTGAAAGTCAGAGCAGTGGCGTATCTAGAGCTACCTGCGCCCATGGCAACATGGTTAACATGATGTCCTTGGGGATGCGTTTTCGTGTGGTCGGCACTAGGTTTCACACTACAACCTCCCCAATGGCGGGTGCTTTAGATCATTTATGAATGTGCCAAGTTGAGTGCCCGACCTGGCACATTCACACCCGACCACATAATGGCGCCCCTGTTCACCTGGCGCCCATGGCACCTGTCCACACGTGCCACACCCTGGATACGCCGCTGAGTTAGAGACATGTTACATCGATCTTTGTTTACAAAAGAGGATCACTAATATTTTGCGAAAGCTTATTTTATGAATTAAATTGCACAGTGTGTATATTTCTCAAACAGTTGGTCAGTTCACAATATATGTTGAAAGGAATCTATTATCAAATGACGCGATGCATGTGATGGATTTTGCAAGCATGACGCGCAGGCAGAGTCTACAATTCTAATCATCGTAACACGCGGTACACAATTGCAATCAGATTTTGGGAGAATCGAATCACACAACTGGTCATTCCACGCCAAATGATCCAAAGGTCATGCTCGACCCCCCGCACTTCTCGACCAAAAAATTATCGTGGATACCATATGGTAATAATAGACATTTCCCAAAGTTTTTCTGGTGAATATTGAGCCCCTGTCATTTTTTCGGAGTCAAAGTTTTCGGTAAGCACGAAAACCATAGTATGCGTGAAATTATCGGGCGGGTGCATCGCTCGCGTTATGCGCATAATTATGGTGCTGAAACAGACGACTGGGTTCGAAAAATGTGTTGAAGGAGAAATTTTTAAGAAATATCAACTCTGAATGCCCTAAAACGCCCCGGCTATCGGCGCTTTTTCTTGCGACTTTGCGAGTTTTTAAATATACTTTACATGACAGCTGGAATTCTTGAAAACTTTGTGGCCGTTCACGAGGAGCCATTCTACAAGCCAGCTGGTTTTCAAAGCCGTCAATACAGTAGTTTTTGCCACAGTACACCTTAAACCTGGCGATTTTCGCAAAGTTTGACGTATTTACGGCCAATTTTGAAAAGGAAGCGGTCGTCATAGAACAGTCATTTGGTATACATTTGGTAAAGGAAACCCTCAGCCAAAATATCTAAAAAAACTAAAGAGGTACTTTTTGATAAGCGCGAGATTTCTTTTTTTTTTTTTTTTTTTTTTTAGCTGAACGTACCACGCACTCTCCGGTGGAGGGAGAGCGTTGGTGAGCATCGCGGGCCAGGCGCGCTGCAACGCGACAGCTCAGATACGCCGCTGCTTGTCGCACGATGCCAAAAACAATAATTTGGACTTGTGGGCACCGGTCTAGTGCATGCACAACCTACTGCCAATGTCCCGACAGGTAAGGAAACTGCCTCCACCAGTATAGCAACGCGAGTGGATACTTTGCATTACAAACCCGACCGAGACGTATAGCCGCGTAAAAGCACTTTTACTTACACCTTCCTCTTATCGTTTTCATACGAGTTGTACAAAAACAAAACGTCTAACACAAAGAATGGTTGTGCTCAGCACACTAGCGCAGTGAAGGCGCTCAAGATTATGTCCAGTAGTTGATGCAGTAGAAGGCGGCTCCGTGCTTCTAGCAGGTTTTTGAACACCCGGAATACCCGATGCTGTTGGGAATGGATGTTGTCTTCATGGTGATTTCAGTACGGCTAACGGGTTCGAAGCAGCGATACCTCCTTGTTTCAGGCACGGCCCTTGCGCTGTCGTAGCGGTTCTTCAACGCCCCTTGCTGCCGCATTACCTGCTCCTCCAGCACCCAGATCGATGTAATGGCGTCGAGATTTGCCTTTGCCCAGCTGTACAGATCCACGGATCTCAGTATGTGACCTTCTAAGGGCCTCTGAATGCTGGCTTTAGCAGCAAGCCTCTTCAGAGTCCCAGCTCCATCGCACGGCCCTTTCCCACGTGAGGTCGCATAGAAGTGCCATGATGCACTTATGCTGAAATCCGAGTAGTGGTGATAGAAGTTGATGATACATTTTTTGTTTTTGTATTGCGAACCTGCGCCGTCCGTGAGGTAGTGAAGTTTATTGACATGGGGATAGTCTGCTCTTATTCTGCGTGTGAGCTCTGTCTGAAAGGTACAGACCACCGCATTATCGTGCCGTAAGCAATCCGATATCACAACGAATGTACGGTGACGCAAGTTCATATCACCAGGGAAGCGGTTGTAAAATACCATGCAATGAATGGTGGCCTGTCCTTGATCCCAATAGAAAGATTGCGGAGTGTACTGTACGATAAAGCAGTAGTTTTCGGCAAAATCTATTAGGATGACACCTTCTTCAGGAGGGAGCGAATCTTTTAGCTTCCGAAGGAACTCTGATTGTTGCTTTGCCGCGCAGTGGTGGTATTTCAGTGACTCCAATTTAGGCGTCAAGTGATCGACAAAGTCGTCCCGACAGGGACTTTTCTGTCAGCCACAGAGCATTAAAGCGTATTACATGTATGTTCACGTGTCGTTGGGACTTGCATCCCAGAGAGGAGATCTCCTCTAGAACCGCTATCTCCAAAAGGTTCCCATCTCACTATATCTTTGCCTTTTGCAAGCGCAATAAACTGGCGGCATATGCAAAGCTGACAAACGCGTACAGCCTGTGGCATGCTGCCACCTGCACCGCAAGCTACTGTCTCCAAAACCAGGCAACTGTCAATGGAGCACCAGGATAACAACCCCTTTTCACTGATAAATTTTCAACTTTGTAGACTACGTATATGATGCACGCAACTCTGGGACGTCATCTTGGGTTCCTTGCGCATACTTGAGTACTGAGCAGGACCATTTATTTTTGTTGCAGACGTTTTGCTCTTGTACAGCACGTATGAAAATGATAAGAGCAAGGTGTAAGTAAAAGTGCTTTCATGAGGCTATATGTTTCGGCCAGGTTTGTAATGCAAAGTATCGACTCGCGTTGCTATACTGGTGGAGGCAGTTTCCTTACCTGTCGCGACATTGGCAGTAGGTTGTGCATGCACTAGACCGGTGCCCACAAGTCAAAATTATCGTTTTTGGCATCGTGCGAGAAGCAGCGGCGTATCTGAGCTGTCGTGTTGCAGCGCCCCTGGCCCGCCATGCTCACCAACGCTCTCCCTCCACCGGAGAGCGCGAGCGCCTCCGCGTAGTATGTTCAGCGAAAAAAATATTTTCTCGCGCTTATCAAAAAGTACGTCTTTAGTATTTTTATATGTTTTGGCTGAGGGTTTCCTTTACGTAATGCATACCAAATGACTGTTCTATGACGACCGCTTCCTTTTCAAAATTGGCCGTAAAAACGTCAAACTTTGCGAAAATCGCCAGGTTTAAGGTGTGCCATGGCAAAAACTACTGTATTGACGGCTTTAAAAACCAGCTGGCTTGTAGAATGGGTCCTCGTGAACGGCCACAAAGTTTTCAAGGATTCCAGCTGTTACGTAAAGTATATTTAAAAACTCGCAAAGTCGCAAGAAAAAGCGCCGATAGCCGGGGCGTTTTAGGGCATTCAGAGTTGATATTTCTTAAAAATTTCTCCTTCAACACATTTTTCGAACCCAGACGTCTGTTTCAGCACCATAATTATGCGTGTAACGCGAGCGATGCACCCGCCCGATTATTTCACGCATACTATGGCTTTCGTGATTACCGAAAACTTTGACCTCGCATAAAATCACAGGGGCTCAATATTCCCAAGTAAAACTTTGGGAAATGGCTATTATTACCATAGGGTATCAACGATAATTTTTTGGTCCAGAAGTGCGGGGGTCGAGCATGACTTTTGGATCATTTGGCGTGGAATGACCCAACTGTCATCAGCACCAACGCTTTCGATTCTTAGTGGGGTTGGAATATCAATCTGGCGTTGCATTTTTGTTGCTCCTAAAAGTGTCCGTTTTCGTTTCTCAGATTCCCTGTCACAGTATATACTTTCGCTTCTCCGCTACATTCCCCTCACACATAAACATATGCGTAGTAACGAGGTGGCAGAGAGTTTGCGTTGTGCGAACCGAACAATGGCGTAGTCCACGAAGTACAGACGACATGAGAGAACGACAGTGACGAATTCTGAATGGAAATGATCTTGTATTTTGCTCAACTGGCGTAAGATATATGCGTGTATTCTGTTTCGAAAAGAACGTTAGTATTTTCTACACCAGGAGCTTACAGTCAGTGTAATAGGCGGAAGGGCGGAGAGTACATCCAAACGTTTCTGCAAATTCGGGAATACCCAAGAGTACCTTATCCGTCGAAACAGCTTGCAGTTTATCTCTCTTTTTCCCGCCACATACATTATTCAGTACCAAACTCATGTAGAATATTTTACTCCTGGTCATATTAGCGGCACTCCAAGAGCCGATCTCCGTCCGCCAGTTTCCATGCCTGGACGTGATGGCCTCGACGGTTTCTATCTTGAACCTCCAAGTGACCACGTAACGGTGATCGTCAGAACACTTTCCAAACTGCTCCAGGGCGAGGGCAGTTGGTTGGCTGTATCCTGCAAGGTCGGAGGCGATATTTTCCCATAGAAACGCAAAGGAGCTTCCCACTACTGCCATGTTAACCAGTGGGTCAGCTCCCGCAGAGAAGTTCATCGCAATGTACATGACGGGTGAGAGGACGAACATGGGCGTCGGGCTAACTTGTTTCCACGAGTTCCTCCTCCTGAAAGTACAGTACGGGTAGTAAGGAATACGGAATCTCTTCTGGTCTGCTCGCGCAGAGTGAACGTGTTCCTGCAAAGCCAGCTTCCTGTTCCAGAAGCCAGTTACACCAACAGGGGGCGCAGTGTCTGTAGGGTGCAGATCCAGAGGCAAATATATTCGGGCTTTCACGAGTCGTAGACGGATAACGTCGCCATTTTCGGCTGGGAACAGTGTCGTAGCGCGGCGAACTATTTCTTCGAGTGCCTCGCCGTAGATGGTGCGAGTGCTGTCATCCTTGTGTGGATCCCCGAGCGCCTCCGCGATAACAATGTCCCAAAGGAGGTCAAAGGAGGACTTGTTGGTCAAAGCTCTGCAGGTATCCACCATGTGCTGATTTGCACGCTGTAAGTGGTACCGATCGTACCACAACTGAACGGCCGCCTCAACGGTGAGCAATGCAACCATGTCAGGTTGAGGTCCGTTGACAATATACCACCGCAGTAATGTCAGGTTACTGTGAATGACTTGTTGCGGGAAGTCCGTGGTGCTGTACAACCGCCAATTTCTTTTCCAGTCTGGTAGGCCAACGTTGGGAAGGATGCGGCCGAGCGTGGATATGCTTACTATCAACTGCAGTGCGTCTAAACTTACGCTTCGTGATGTTATTTTGTTGAACACAGGCAGTCCCACTCTCCGCACTGATAGTGGCTTCGGATGACGCCAACCGCTGCTGCTTCGATTATGAAGCATGAACGCAAGGTGTACTTCGTTACCGACATTCTCGGGAGCGATCTTCATGCCAGGCACCACTTTGTACAGAATAGTGACACGCACGAGAAAGCTGAACATGTTCCCGGCTGTTGGGCTAGGCGGCGGCCTTAATGCCCTAAAGACAGCTTTGACAGCATCTGCGAGCCCCATGTTCTCTCCGTTGAGCGCGCCCAGGCACTCACGGTGGTAATCCGCAATGGTACGACTCGCAACGCTGTTGGCTCTGCTGTAGGTGTACGTTGAAATGTAAACTCCTTGGAGCAACAACTTGTCGAGTAGAGTCGACTCCTCTGCCAGGTCCCAGTTGTAACACGTGTAGCTATAGAAGTCCTTGCAGGGGTCAATGCTGGTGTTTGCAGACTGCCAAAGAAGGCGTTCCAGATCTGGACAGCAGAAGACATCGTTGGGGCTGTCGGTGCCTTTCCCGGGTTTTAGATACAACCACAATGTGTAGATGACGACCAATGTGATGAATGATGCAATGAAAATGACAATCAGAAGTTTTCGGTCCCGAACGGACAAGCGAGACGCATTAGCCGACATAGAGCAGAGCAGAACAATCCCAATGGAAGGACGAGCGTTCGTGGCGTGCTGCTGCTGCTTCTTCTTCTACCAATGAGATAATGGCCGTGAGCCACTAAGGGAGATTGGCCAGGACAAAAGGGCGTGAGATGGTTGTTTATGTCTGTGCAGTAATGATGGGGACTGCCTGCTTCTCTGCCATTAATCCACCAAGAGAGATTGGTTAGGGCTAAACGGCTTCTTCTTCGTCCTCACAAAACTATAGCTAAATAATGTGACCATGTTCGTGCTATCCCAAGGCGGGACATAGGGGGACATACATTTCACTTCGCCAATTCCCAGTGCTGTGATGTTTCCCTTTACTATTGGTATTATCTTTTTGGTTAATTTATTGTTTGTGTAGTAACTTTTGAAGTGTGTCTAGTTGAATAAGCTCGCGTGGCTCAGTGGTTAGCGCGCTGGCCATGTCACGTCGAGACTGGGAGGTGCCTGTGTTCAAGTTCAGTGCCGGCTGTGCTGTTTGGGGTTTTTCCTGGGTTTTTCTCAGACACCTTTAGGCATATGTCGGCACAGTTTCCTTAGAAGTCGGCCCAGGACACCGTTAGTCGTGACCTTGCCCACCTACGTGAGGCCGACAATCGCGAGCTCTTTCAGAAGCTGAACAATAACGAGGCCGATGTAATAGGTGTACGCGAGTCTCGGACACGAGTCAGTATTCTGGAGCCAGATTGTTTCTATGTATTCTGGCTTTTTGTATTTCGTTTGCGGCGTGGAGGTTAACCGTCATTACAGTCTGTAATTTTCGTACTGCTGAGCGCATTAATGCGTTAGCATTAGGCGTGTCAAAATGGAAAAAGCTGTATGTATGTGTGTGTGTTCGTGTGTGTCCGTGTACGGGATGGTGAGCCTCACCAAAGCAGAGGTATAAGTAGACATGTAAAGGGGATATAAGAGGGTAAATGTCAATGGAGGCAAATGATTTGAAATTGAAGTAGTCGAAGGTAATTAAGAGCAAGAGGTAAGAGTAATTGAAGGTAATTAGAGGGAATTAAAGCACGAAAGTAGAGTTTAAAGGTAATGAGTGTAAGATATACGTAATTAAGAGAAATATTTAAAGAAATTAAAGCTTACCGAAGGTAACCGGAGGTAAGTAAATGTAAATGTAATTAACGTCACTTAAAACATAATTGAGAGTAATTCAGCAAGTAAACGTAATTATAAGGAATTAAATTAAATTCAGGATTACCTCAGGTAACTAAAGGGTAACTACGGGGTAATTGAAAGTAATTAAGGGGAATTAAAGGCTAATTAAAGGAACTTACAACAGTGATTGGGAGTGCCGAACGGGAAGTCAAGTATAGACTGGAAGGGGAGTGAGTAGCTACTCTCCGCGTTTCAGAAACTACTCGGTGTCGTCACGACCCCCGTTCCAAAAGCGGGTAGCCTACTCGAGAGTAGCTACTCGAGATGGACTCGCTCTACTCCCTATCGGACGGGAGTAGCTAAGAGTAGTGACGTCAGAGCTGTCGTCGTCTGCATTGAAAATCTACGGCCGTCTGCTTTTGCTGCTCCTCGTCTCGGCTGCATCATATTTGACGCATGAAAGTTTCAGTGCGGATATTGTGACCTGATCTTTTCTTGAGAGCAATATGCACGAAGCCATACATACAACATACATCAGATCGTTGCATGTGAAGGTCGAAACCTGTTTCTGTGCGCCTCAGAGCTAGCTGCGGACGAGAACAGCGCTACCCTTTCACGGAACGTGCCGTAAATACCCCGAATTCATGGAATGAACGCTTTACGAACCCCGCAGATGACCCCATACCGAAGGTTAACAATGTGACACTAAAGCGAAGCAGCTAGCGTCCAGCGGTTCTGTTGTTCCGGGGCCCTAATGACACTGTCGTCTGCTGTCGCCATGTTGAGAATCGTACTCGTGCCCGCTCCACAACCTACCCGAGGGTTACCCTACTCCCATGGTCACGTGGTACAACTCTGTCACGTGACCAACCCCCACTCGAAAGTTAGTTGTAGAATGCAGCCAAAGGCCTTGTTTTAGTGTATTCTGTGGATCCTTCATGTAGTAAGCGCGCATTTCCTCTCATTTCGACGCCCAGCAGCACATCAACCTTTGAATTGTCTCAATGGCGCAAGCGTAATAGAAAATGCGAAAAAACTGCCGCAACAAACAGCGAAAACCAGCAGACGATAAAACGAGAATGGGAGGTTTGGACTAGAGCCCTGCGCGGATGAGGTTTTTGGCATCCGCATCCGACCCGCATCCGCGCACACGTTATCCGCATCCGATCCGCATCCGCACCATACACAACAGTTTACATCCGCATCCGATCCGCTGAGCAAAACGCACCATCCGCATCCGATCCGCAAAAATCCGCACGTTTCGAAAGACGCGTAAGGACCGCCGGAAGCATGTTGGTATAATTTCGGATGCCTCCATGCTGTCACGGATGGACTCAGTCATGACGACAAGCAAAGGTAAACCTTTCAACAAACGCGATATGGAGAGACTCCTGGAACGCGTGGAACGCTACCTCGTCGGCGCTCGCGCGGTTCGAGACACCTAAATGCCTCCTCTCCCGTCTTGGCGCCGTGCATGGTCAAAGGTGAACCAGAGCATGCGCTCGCTGTCGGCTGTCGGCGCGCAATACAAATAAATTGCGGGTGGAAAAATTACAGCACGCGGTATATCCGCATCCGATCCGCTACCGATCCGCTGCCTTCGTATCCGCATCCGATCCGCATCCGACCTCGAGCCATCCGCATCCGATCCGCACACCGCAGAAAGTGCTAAATTTTCATCCGAATCCGCAAGTATATTGCGGATATCCGCGGATATCCGCTTCCATCCGCGGATGGTGCAGGGCTCTAGTTTGGACATGTCACCTCATTGGCCAAGAGAACGCGAGCTCTCGCGAACGCTGCGAAACGCCGAGAAGAAAGCTGGGCATGTCGAAGTTTTTTGGGACTTTTGGCTGGGCGTCTCTCCCAGAACGCTGAACGCCGGATATGCGCCTCCACTTCCGCTACCTGCAAGAGACGTTGCGTCGGGCGTCAACAACCGGGAACTGGGCCGCACCACGCCGTACAGCCGTACCACGGCCTATTACTATAGGACCTACTACTAGGAGAGAGGTAGAAGACGGTTTTCAAGGCGGCTAGGCCTAGATAGGACAGGACCTTGCCATTTTCAGCAACATGGACAGGCTTCCCCTAAAGAGACTCCTTCATGCCAGTCGAAAGGAGTCTTTTTGGCACCCCTTTCCCTTTGGGTGTAGACGCCAGCATCAACGCTTTCATTGTTAATGGGGTAGGAACAGACTTGTGCCCGTTACCAAAAAATAGGAACTAAATACCGTTACCCGTTACTTCAGAAAAAAGTAACTAAATACGTTACTCGTTACCAACATATAAAAGTAACGAGTTCTCGTTACTTACAGGTAACGAGTTACTTTTACGTTACCGCCGCATAGTTAAAGGAGCCAACAAACATGCCGTCACTTGCCATTCAAATCATTATTAATGAGAAATCGCACTTCACAAGAAGCTGATACTCGAAATTTACATCAGTGATCTTCGTTCTCTTCCGTGTGAAGATATCTGCTGCCGAAGTGGGGGTGATCGGAGGTTATGAAAACACAAGAAAAGACACCGGTTTTCGTGCCACCGATCACCAACGGTTCCCAAAAACAGACGAGGGGCTGCGTCATAATTAGGGCGCTCAGAAGCTTAGCAAAAACAAGAAAAGGCTAGAAGTGGAAACGCGTTTTTTGTAGATATAGCACAATTGGTGCCCATTCTTGGGAAGGGGTGATGGTCGAAGATTACGGAAACAAGAGAAAAGACAAGAGCATTCGTTTAAGACGATTCAGCACGTCAACAACACATCCAGCGAAGGACAGCAATAATACTTTGAGTCACATGTGGTCGTGGGTCACGCAGGTCCACGCATTGCGCCACACGGAGGGCCGAAATGTGCTCCACCACGCTGAAGAAAAGGAACGAGTAACGTCAGTAACGAGTTACCAATTTTTGTAACTGATTCCGTTACTATTACAATTTTTTAAAAAGTAACTGAATCGTTACTTCGTTACCAAAAAAAGTAACGAGTTACTTGTAACGAGTTAGGCACAACTCTGGGTAGGAATATCAATCTGGCGTTGCATTTTTGTTGCTCTTAAACGTGTTCGTTTTAGTTTCTCCTATTCCCAGTCACGGTATAGCTTCTCTTCTCCGCTACACTCCCCTCACACATAAACATATGCGTAGCAACGACGTAGCAGAGAGTTTGCGTTGTGCGAACCGAGCAATGGCGCAGTCCACGTACATATAGAAGACATGAGAGAACGACAGTGACGGAACTCTGAATGGGAATGATATTGTATTTTGCTCAACTGGCGTAAGATTTATGCGTGTATTCTGTTCCGATAGGAACGTTAGTATTTTCTACACCGGGAGCTCACAATCAGTATAATAGGCGGAAGAACGGAGAGTACATCCAAACGTTTCTGCAAAGTCGGGAATGCCCAAGAGTACCTTATTCGTCGAAACAGCTTGCAGTTTATCCCTCGTTTTTCCGCCACACACATTATTCAGGACTAAACTCATGTAGAATATTTGACTCCTGGTCATATTAGCGGCACTCCAAGAGCCGATCTCCGTCCGCCAGTTTCCATGCCTGGACGTGATGGCCTCGACGGTTTCTATCTTGAACCTCCAAGTGACCACGTAACGGTGATCGTCAGAACACTTTCCAAACTGCTCCAGGGCGAGGGCAGTTGGTTGGCTGTATCCTGCCAGGTCGGAGGCGATATTTTCCCATAGAAACGCAAAGGAGCTTCCCACTACTGCCATGTTAACCAGTGGGTCAGCTCCCGCAGAGAAGTTCATCGCAATGTACATGGCGGGTGAGAGGACGAACATGGGCGTCGGGCTAACTTGTTTCCACGAGTTCCTCCTCCTGAAAGTACCGTACGGGTAGTAAGGAATACGGAATCTCTTCTGGTCTGCTCGCACAGAGTGAACGTGTTCCAGCAAGGCCAGTTTCCTGTTCCAGAAGCCAGTTACATCAACAGGGGGCGCAGTGTCTGTAAGGTGCAGGTCCAGAGGCAAATATATTCGGGCTTTCGCGAGTCGCAGACGGATAACGTCGACATCTTCGGCTGGGAACAGTGTGGTAGCACGGCGGAGTATTTCTTCGACTGTTTCGCCGTAGATGGTGCGAGCGCTGTCATCCTTTTGTGGATCCGCATAAGCGTCCGCGATAACAATGTCCCAAAGGAGGTCTAACTTGTTGGTCAAAACTCTGCAGACATCCACCTTTTGCGACATTATCTGCTGTAAGCGGTACCGATCTAACCACAACTGAGCGGCCGCCTCAACGATGAGCAATGCAAACATGGCCGGTTGAGGTCCGTTGACAATATAAGTGAAGTACCGCCGCAGTAATGTCAAGTTACTGTGAATGACTTTTTGCGGGAAGTCCATGGTGCTGTACAACCGCCAATTTCTTTCCCAGTCTGGTAGGCCAACGTTGGGAAGGATGGTGCCGAGCGTCGTTTTGTTGCTTACGAACACATCTTTCGTACCGACGAAGGATATGCTTGCTATTAACTGCAGTACGGCTAAGCTTACATTCCGTGATATTATTTCGTTGAACACAGCCAGTCCCGCTCTCCGGATTGATAGTAGCTTCGGACGATGCCAACTGCTGCCGGTTCCTCTATGAAGTATGACCGCAAGGTGTACTTCGTTACCGACATCCTTGGGAGCGATCTTGATGGCAGGCACCAGACTGTACAGAACAGTGACACGCATCAGAAAGTTGAACATGTTCCTGGGTGTTGGCCTAGGCGGCGGTCTCAATGCCCTAAAGACAGCTTTTACAGCATCTGCGAGCCCCATGTCCTCTCCGTTGAGCGCGCCCAGGCACTCACGGTAGTAATCCGCAATGGTACGACTCGCAATGCTGTTGGCTCTGCTGTAGGTGTACGTTGGAATGTAAACTTCGTGGAGCAACAACTTGTCGAGTAGAGTCGACTCCTCTGCCAGGTCCCAGTTGTAACACGTGTAGCTATAGAAGTCCTTGCAGGGGTCAATGCTGGTGTTTGCAGACTGCCAGAGAAGGCGTTCCAGATCTGGACAGCAGAAAACATCGTTGGGGCTGTCGGTGCCTTTACCGGGTTTTAGATACAGCCACAATGTGTAGATGACGACGAATGTGATGAATGCGGCAATGAAAATGGCAATCAGGAGTTTGGGGGTTCGATCCCGAACGGACAAGCGAGGCGCATTAGCCGACATAGTGCAGAGCAGAACAATCCCAATGGAAGGGCGAGCGTGGTTCTTCTTGTTCTTCTTCCACCTCAGAGCAATGGCCGTTAGTCCCTAAGGGCGATTGGCCAGGGCTAGTCGTGACGTAACACGCGGAGCGCGCTTTGCGAGCGTTCGTGGCGTTCTTCTTCTCCTCTCTCTGCCCTTTATCCACCAAGAGAGAATGGTTAGGGCTAAACGGCTTCTTCGTTCTCACAAAACTATAGCTAAAAAATGTGACCATGTTCCTCCTATCCCAAGGCGGGACATAGGGGGACATACATTTCACTTCGCCTATTTCCACTGCTGTTATGTTTCCCTGTACTGCAGGTATTATTTATTGTTTGTGTAGTAACTTTTGAAGTGTGTCTAGCTGAACCAGCTCGCGCGGCTCAGTGGTTAGCCATGTCACGTTGAGACTGGGAGGTGCCTGCGTTCGAGTTTGTTGCCGGCTGTGCTGTTTGGGGCTTTTCCTGGGTTTTCCTCAGACGCTTTCAGACGTATGTCTGCACAGTTCTCTTAGAAGTCGGCCCAGCACGCCCTTAGTCGTCACCTTGCCCACCTCCGTGAGGCTGCGCTTTCAGAAGCTGAACACTAACGAGGCCGATGTAATAGGTGTGCGCGAGTCTCGGACACGAGTCAGTATTCTGCAGTCAGGTTGTTTCTATTGTATTCGGGCTTTTGTATTTCGCTTGCGGCGTGGAGATTAACCGTCATTACAGTCTGTAATTTTCGTACTGCCGACCGCACATGTTAATGTGTTAGGATTAGGCGTGTCAAAATGGGTAAAGCTGTATGTATGTGTCTGTGTGTCCGTGTATTAGATGGTGAGCCTCACCAAGGCAGAGTATAAGTGGGCATGTAAAGGGGATATAAGAGAGTAAATGTAAACCGAGGCAATTAAAGCATGAAAGTTGAGTTTGAAGGTAATGAGTAACATATACGTAATTAAGAGATATATTAAATGAGATTAATGATTACCGAAGGTAACCAGCAGTAAGTAAATGTAATTAAAGGTAACTCATGTCAATTAAAACATAATTGAGAGTAATTTAGCAAGTTAACGTAATTATAAATGAGATTCAGGATTACCTCAGGGAACTAAAACGTAATTACTGTGCAATTGAAAGTAATTGAAGGTAATTAAAGGTTAATTGAATGGACTTACAATAGTAACTGAGAGTGTCGAACGGGAAGTCAAGTATAGACGGGAAGCGAACCCGGAAGCCGGGTTTAGATCGGAAGTGGGCAAGCGGAAGTTGGGTTTAGAGGGGGTGTGAATTCCCGGAAGTCAAGCATGGACCAGAAATGGCGCTTAATGTTAACGTATTTCTCTAGCATTTACCGCTACATCGCCATTGAGTTTTTATTTGACACTTAGCAGTAAGCAGAATGCATTCCGTTTACCTACTGTGTCCTCATACTTGTACGGACATTTCGTCATCATCGTTAGCGATCACTATATCAGGACCATTCGTCTCCCATGGGGTCAGCTTGATGAGCAAAGCGTGTGCAGGCGATATTTTCTTCCCAAACACTGTCATAGGGATGACTTATTAGTGAACGCATCCTAATATTCCATTGGCTAGATCGTAGAAGCATGTGAGCCGGAAAAGGCCAACGTGGAAGTAGAAAACCCCCGTTTTGCCACTTTTGTTGTTCGTCCGGGGATCGTTCCAGCCAAAAGCGGGACGAAATACCGTCCCAAGGAGGCTGGTGGGACAGCAGGACCATGACCGCATGAAGCGGGATTGTCCCGCATAAATCGGTAAGTCTGGTCACATTAGCTGAAAAACATGAATTTACTGTACTTCTTGATGTGTCACGCACGTACATGCGCACGCACACGTACGAACATACACAACACTGCACGTGCCCGGCGTTACCTGAAAGCCCGAGGCCGGCCCGCGGGCCGGGCTTTACGTTTTTTATGCGGACCTGTGCCGGGCCGGGTACGGGCTTGACAACGCCGGCCACGGTCAGGCATGTATGCGAACATATTTCACGAGACTGGTCAGCTGAAGTTTCATGTCACCCTTTTTTTTCTCATTGGGTATGGGATATCATGGTATTTTCATCTGAGAACTATAACTGTTTTATATGTGATTCATGCTTATTTCGTGTAATGGGTCTGGATTTCCTATCTAAACCGAACTTCCGCTTGCCCACTTCCGATCTAAACCCGACTTCCGGGTTCGCTTCCCGTCTGTACTTGACTTCCCGTTCGACACTCTCAATTACTATTGTAAGTCCATTGAATTAACCTTTCTTTACCTTCAATTACTTTCAATCACCCTGTAATTACGCTTGAATTACCTGAGGTAATCCTGAATCTCATTTAATTCCTTATAATTACGTTTACTTGCTGAATTACTCTCAATTATGTTTTAATTGGCGTTAATTACCTTGAATAACATTTACTTACCTCCGGTTACCTTCGGTAAACTTTAGTTTCATTTAATATTTCTCATAATTACATATATCTTTCACTCATTACCTTTAAACTCCACTTTCTTGCTTTAATTGACTCTAATTAAATTCAATTACCCTTACCTCTTACTCTTAATTACCTAATGAGTAATTCAATTTCAAATCATTTGCCTCCATTTACATTTACCCTCTTATATCCACTTTACATGTCCACTTATACCTTTGCCTTGGTGAGGCTCACCATCTCATACACAGACACACCAAATACATACATACAGCTTTTCTCATTTTGACACGCCTAATGCTAACACATTAATATGTGCGCATTGTAGTACGAAAATTACAGACTGTAATGACGGTTAACCTCAACGCCGCAAACGAAATACAAAAAGCCAGAATACATAGAAACAATCTGGCTCCAGAATACTGACTCGTGTCCAAGACTCTCGCGCACACCTATTACATCGGCCTCGTTATTGTTCAGCTTCTGAAAGAGCTCGCGATTGTTGGCCTCACGTAGGTGGGCAAGGTCACGACTAACGGCATCCTGGGCCGACTTCTAAGGAAACTGTGCCTACATATGTGTGAAAGTGTCTGAGTAAAACCCAGGAAAAACCCCAAACAGCACAGCCGGCACCGGGAATTGGCGAAGTGAAATGTATGTCCCCCTATGTCCCGCCTTGGGATAGCCCGAACATGGTCACATTATTTAGCTATAGTTTTGTGAGGACGAAGAAGAAGCCGTTTAGCCATGGCCCTAACCATTCTCTCTTGGTGTACCATACTTGGTGGATGAAAGGCAGTGAGCGAAGAAGAGAAGGACGCCACGAACGCTCGCCCTTCCATTGGGGTTGTTCTGCTCTGCTCTATGTCGGCTAATGCGCATCGCTTGTCCGTTCGGGACCAAACCCCCAAACTCCTGATTGCAATTGGCATTGCAGCATTCATCACATTGGTCATCATCTACACATTGTGGCTGTATCTAAAACCCGGTAAAGGCACCAACAGCCCCGGTCCAGATCTGGAACGCCTTCTTTGGCAGTCTGCAAACACCTGCATGGACTCCTGCAAGGACTTCTATAGCTACACGTGTTACAACTGGGACCTGGCAGAGGAGTCGACTCTACTCGACAAGTTGTTGCTCCACGAAGTTTACATTCCAACGTACACCTACAGCAGAGCCAACAGCGTTGCGAGTCGTACCATTGCGGATTACTACCGTGAGTGCCTGGGCGCGCTCAACGGAGAGGACATGGGGCTCGCAGATGCTGTCAAAGCTGTCTTTAGGGCATTGAGACCGTCGCTTAGCCCAACAGCCAGGAACATGTTCAACTTTCTCATGCGTGTCACTATTCTGTACAATATGGTGCCTGGCATCAAGATCGCTCCCGAGAATGTCGGTGACGAAGTACACCTTGCGGTCATGCTTCATAATAGAGGCAGCAGCGGTTGGCGTCTTCCGAAGCCACTATCAGTACGGAGACCGGGACTGGCTGTGTTCAACGAATTAACATCACGGAACTTAAGCTTAGACGTACTGCAGTTAATAGTAAGCATATCCTTCGTCGGCGGGCGAAATGTGTTCGAAAGAACGAAACCACGCTCGGCCACATCCTTCCCAACGTCGGCCTACCAGACTGGAAAAGAAATTGGCGGTTGTATAGCACCACGGACTTCCCGCAACAAGTCATTCTCAGTAACCTGACATTACTGCGGCAGTAGTTCACTTATATGGTGAACGGACCGCAACCTGCCAGGTTTGCATTGCTCACGGTTGAGGCGGCCGTTCAGTTGCGATACGATCGGTACAGCTTACAGCATGCAAATTCTCATACGGTGGATATCTGCAGAGCTTTGACATACATGTTACACCTTCTGTGGGACATTGTTATCGCGGAGGCGCTCGCGGATCCACACAAGGATGACAGCACTCGCACCATCTACGGCGAAACAGTCGCAGAAATAGTTGGCCGTGCTACGACACTGTTTATAGCCGAAGATGTCGACGTTATCCGTCTGCAACTCGCGTGAGCCCGAATATATTTCCCTCTGGACCTGCACCTTAGAGACACTGCGCCCCCTGTTGATGTAACTGGCTCCTGGAACAGGAAACTGGCCTTGCTCGAACACGTTCACTCTGTGTCGAACTTCAGACCAGAAGAGATTCCGTATTCCTTACTACCCGTACGGTATTTTCAAAAGGAGGAACTCGTGGAAACAAGTTGGGCAGACGGCCATGTTCGTCCTCTCACCCGCCATGTACATTGCGATGAACTTCTCTGCGGGAGCTGACCCACTGGTTAACATGGCTGTTGTGGGAAGCTCCTTTGCGTTTCTATGGGAAAATATCGCCTCCGACCTGGCAGGATACAGCCAACCAACTGTCCTCGCCCTCGAGCAGTTTCGAAACTGTTCTGACGATCACCGTTACGTGGTCACTTGGAGGTTTAAGCTGGAAACCGTCGAGGCCATCACGTCCAGACATGGAAACTGGCGGACGGTGATCGGCTCTTGGAGTGCCGCTAATATGACCAGTAGTAAAATATTCTACATGAGTTTGGTCCTGAATGTGGCGGGAAAACGAGAGATAAACTGCAAGCTCTTTCGACGAATAAGGTACTCTTGGGTATTCCCGACTTTGCAGAAACGTTTGGATGTACTCTCCGCCCTTCCGCCTATTTTACTGTCTGTGTGCTCCCGGTGTAGAAAATACTAACGTTCTTTTCGAAACAGAATACACTCAGAAATATTACGCCAGTTGAGCAAAATACAAGATCATATCCATTCAGAGTTAGTCACTGTCGTTTTCTCATCTCGTCTATACTTCGTGGACTACGCCATTGCTCGGTTCGCGCAACGCAAACTCTGTCCTACCTCGTTACTACGCGTATGTTCAGTGGCGTATCTAGAGCTACCTGCGCCCATGGCAACCAGTGAGTCTGCGCCCCTGTTCAGGCACATATCGAGGACGCAGTTGGTCATGTTTTGTAAATACTTTAATGAAATCCACAGAACTACTATACATGCAGATGGCCCACTAACGTCACATATCCTTTCTGGCTTTTGCTGCTGCAAATTTGTCGATAATG
This sequence comes from Ornithodoros turicata, assembly GCF_037126465.1. Lineage (NCBI taxonomy): Eukaryota > Metazoa > Arthropoda > Arachnida > Ixodida > Argasidae > Ornithodoros > Ornithodoros turicata. The sequence goes on from NC_088206.1 coordinate 61,720,048, forward strand.
TCACTGAAATCAATTTTTTTCGTTTCTTCTCGTTCAACACTTAGGACAGCAAGCTCGGAAAGCCTGTCCTGGCCCATTGATGCTCTTAAATACGAAAGTATCAGCTTTAGCTTGCTAAATGACCACTCACAGCTGGCAATTGAAACCGCGATCGTAAGCATTATCTGGACCGCAACCCGAAGGTTCGGGAAGACATTCTCATCTCCATAGTGAACAATAAATTCAAGAAGCTCTTTGGGTCTCGATATTTTGTTTTCTGTACGCCTCGCGAGCAACATTCTGCAGTCCAAAGTTTCTTCGTACAGCTCGTTGCCGTCTACATCTAAAGTGTAAAATTTGCCGAAATCGCCTCTACACCTTTACACCTGCCCCAGCCCGACACACGGGTTCAGGTCGACCCTCTCGTTGGTCCGCCCGATACGAACTCTTTTCGTCGGGTCGATTTTCTTGCTCAGATATCTCTCTCAAAGTCCCACTGCTGCGATCGGCTTGCTACCTAAACATCCTCAAATGCTGCTGTCGCGTCCCGAGTAACCGTACAGGGTACTGGGATCTCCCTTTTGTTTAGGCTGCCTCGGTCTCGGCCGTGACAGTCGCTCACTGAGCTGGTTCGGTTTGCTCACGGTGCCCCGTTCTCGTCAATACGTCACGCGCCCAGTTTAGCTACCTCGTGGTTAACATGATGTCCTTGGGGATGCGTTTTCGTGTGTTCCGCACTAGGTTTCACATACAACCTCTCTAATTTAGATCATTTATGAATGTGCCAGGTTGAGTGCACGACCTGGCACATTCACACCCGACCATATAATGGCGCCCCTGTTCACCTGGCGCCCATGGCACCTGTCCACACCTGCCACACCCTAGATACGCCACTGCGTATGTTTATGTGTGAGGGGAGTGTAGCGGAGAAGCGAAACTATACCGCGACGGGGAATCGGATAAATGAAAACGGACACTTTTAAGAGCAGCAAAAATGCAACGCCGGATTGATATTCCAACCCCATTAAGAATCGAAAGCGTTCTTGCTGGCGTCTGCGCCCTGAGCCGGCATGGAAAAGGGGCGACAAAAAGACACTCTTGGATGGGCAGGAAGGAGCCTCTTTAGGGGAAGCCTGCCCTTGTTGCTGAAAACTGCAAGGTCCTGTCCAATCTAGGCCTAGCCGCCTTGAAAGCAGTCTTCCTGTCTCCTAGTAGTAGGTCTTAGTAGTAGGGCATGGTACGGCTGTACGGCGTGGTGCGGCCCAGTTCCCTCTTGCAGACGCCCGGCGCGACGTCTCTTGCAGGCGGTGGAAGTGGAGGTGCATATCCGGCGTTCTGTGAGAGACGCTGCGCCCTAATGTTCGACATGCCGAACCATAGCCTCCTATACACTACATGCCTGCCCAATGATCCCGGAACACACAGGCGCCGGTCGTTCACAATAGTGGCGCTAGATTCCTAGGTCGGTGATAGCTACCTCGATGCAATAATGCAATATCAGCAGTATTGGTCATAACGCCGTCTTCCTACGCAGAGATTGCCGAAATTTCTCCACGGCGTTTCGCGGCGCTCACGAGAGCTCGAGAGAGCGATGTTTTCTTGGCCAATGAGATGATACGCGTATGTCCAAACCTCGCCTTCTCGTTTTGTCGTTTGCTGGTTTTCGCCGTTTGTTGCGGCAGTTTTTTCGCATTTTCCATTTCGCTTGCACCATTGAGATAATTAAAATATTGATGAGCCGCTGAAGCATCGAAATGAGAGGAAATGAAGGATCCACAGAATGCACTAAAAGGAGGCTGGTCCGATGAAGTGCCCCGAAGGGTCTCACCAACCACGAGACATAGTGGTGAGCTCTTCGTTGTGAGGACATGAAAACGACACCCAAGTTCGCTTCCTTCCTGCTCTCTTGATGGCCTTGGTTTTAATTTGCATCGCAAAATTTACCTAATCTAGCTATAGGTGCTCGTTTAGGATCGAAAAAAAAAAAAAAGACTGGCTTTAAACACTGAGTGGCTCCAATCCTGCTGTTTGACATTTACCGGAAAACTCGTAATTCAAACATTACTTAATGAATTTTAGGTAATTCCCTTTAGGTAATCTAGTAGTTGTAAACCCTTTTCGACAGTATGTCTGCCATGCCATAGAGCCAACATGCAAAATAACAACAACAACAACAACAACAACTTTATTGTGAGATGGTGAATGCCTTCTGCGAAGCTTTCATAGTAGTTTTATAGCGAAAGATTTGGATCGAAACAAAAGCAGCATATATACACTGCTTACCTGGTCACCCGGGCCGTTCTAAAGAACTTCACCGAAGTAGTTTAACGTAATTATCTATAATACGGCTGATATTTTTTATGTATAAAATGTTTTTGCAATCTCCCAGGTGTCCCAACGTATTCCGTATCATGGGCTTTTTTGCGTTACTCCTGTAGTGTTGAACACAGACGCAAACCTGAGAGAGAGGTGCTGATGTCATGAATCCCCTCATTTTCTATGTCTCATAGTGAAGTTTATGTTACAGCGTCACTTGGAAGACGCACCATCACTGTATATTCTCCTGAGGCCTACCACATCCTAATTGCATACATCCGGTTCATATTTCAACATACAAAGACTGGAACAAAGTCAGGAAAGCAAAAGTAATGGCTAACACAGGAAGTGAGGACATCTGTGTGCTCAGGTCGTTGTGACATTGTGTGCACTGTGAACAAGTCGTCTTCTCCATCTCCCTCGAAGACTTCGCTTCTGACGGGTGGCAAGGAAGCACGTCTCTTCTCCCCTGTCTCCTGGTCCCGGTCTCGGCCTGGGCTGGAAATCTATAGAAGACGTCGGGTCCCGGCCGTGTATGGGCCTGAAAATTATGCCCGTGCAACACACACACACACACACACACACACAAAGCTGGTGGTTTTGAGCATGGTGTTAATGGGCAGGAGAGGAGAACGTGCTCATACCCACCAAAAACGATAACCACCGAAAGACAGAAAAGTACAAGGGACCTGCTTCCTTGCCACCTGTCAGAAGCGATGTCTTCGATGGAGATGGAGAAGACGACTTGTTCACAGTGCATACAATGCCACAACGACCTGGGTGTTCAAGTCAAACCGGGACTTTCTGTCTCCTGGGTGTACAACGGCTCGCGCTACTTCTTTTTCGTGATTTTCACACGGGACAGACCTGCGCGTTCACCACGTGGTGGTCCAAAGTTTGTGCAAAACAGAAGACACGTGCTGGACAAGATGGCCGACAACGAGGTGAGCGCGCACATAGAACAGCGAATTCTCGTGAGGTTTCTTGTGAATGAAGGCATAAAGTCATCTGAAATTCACAGAAGACTTCAGGCTCAGTATGGCCACGATACACTTAGCCACAGCAAAGCCAAGCACACAGCCACAGCAAAGTGGTGCAAACGGTTCCGAGACGGCCGTACATCAATGCAGGACGGATCGTCCTGCCGCTATGTGACATAGAAAATGAGGGGATTCATGACATCCGCACCTCTCTCTCAGGTCTGCGTCTGTGTTCAACACTACAGGAGTAACGCACAAAAACCCATGATACGGAATACGTTGGGACACCTGGGAGATTGCGGAAACATTTTATACAGAAAAAATATCAGCCGTATTATATTTTTTATAGATAATAATGTTAAACTACTTCGGTGAAGTTCTTTAGAACGGCCCGGGTGACCAGGTAAGCAGTGTATATATGCTGCTTTTGTTTCGATAAAAATGTTTTGCTATAAAACTACTATGAAAGCATCGCAGAAGCCATTCATGATCTCACAATAAAGTTGTCGTTGTTGTTACTTTGCATGTTGCCTACATGGCATGGCAGACATTCTGTCAAAAAAGGTTTGCAACTTCTAGACTACTTAAAGAGAATTACCTAAAATTCATGAACTAACGTTTTAATTACAAGTTTTCCGGTAAATGTCAGATAGCAGAATTGGAGCCACTCACTGTTTAAAGCCACAATCTTTTTTTTGTTTCGTGCCTAAACGAGCACCTATAGCTATAGATTGGGTAAATTTTGCGATGCAAATTAATCAAATTCAAAACCAAGGCCATCAAGAGAGCAGGAAGGAAGCGAACTACGGCGTCGTTGTGGTGCACCGGAAAGTTGTGGCACTGCTTCATCTGGCCAGCGCATCATCACCTACTCCAGTCAGCTCCATCGCTTCAAAGCAGATGTAGCCCTCCGACGTGGACTGTGCGTTGATGCGTTCGTTGCGGTTCATCGGAGTATGAATAGTGTGCGGTCATTTCAGTAAGAAAAGGGGGCGGCTTCAAATAATGACTGTCTCCAATCTCACATTTCCCCCGAAAGTTCGGCATGTTGAACTTCTAGGATCGGATTTTATACACTCTTCTCGCAGAACGCCGGATATGCGCGTCTACTTCCGCCGACTGCGAGCGACGTCGCGTGGGGCGTCATCAAGCATCTAGTGGTCGTTATGCCCAGTTCCCACTTGGGGACTCCCGACGCGACGTCACGGCGCGAATGGGACATCGAGAGACGGCGCCATGGAGCACGTTTTTAATGTTCTCACATCTGAGAGCTCGCCGCTATGTCTCGCGGTTGACGAGACTCTTCGGGATACTTCATCGGTCCGGCCTCCTTTAGTGTATTCTGTGGATCCTTGTGGATGTAGTAAGCGCGCATTTCCTCTCATTTCTATGCTTCAGCAACTCATCAAGCTTTTATTTAACTCACTGGCGCAGGCGTAGTGGAAAATGCGAAAAAACTGCCGCAACAGACGGCGAAAACCAGCAGACGATAAAACAGAAGGCGAGGTTTGGATATATCACCTTATTGGCCAAGAGAACATCGGTCTCGCGAGCTCTCCGGCCCACATACGTGAGGCCGACAACGGCAAGCGATTTCACCATCACCACCACCACCATCTCGCGAACGCCGCGAAACGCCGTGGAGAAAGTTCGGCATATCGAACTTTTGGGCTCGGCGTCTCTCCCAGAACGCCGAACGCCGGATATGCGCGTCCACTTCCGCCGCCTGCAAGAGACGTCGCGTCGGGCGTCAGCAAGCGGGAACTGGGCCGCACCACGCCGTACAGCCGTACCACGGCCTACTACTAAGACATACTACTAGGAGAGAGGAAGAAGACAGCGTTCAAGGCAGCTAGGCCTAGATAGGACAGGAGCAGGACCTTGCCATTTTTAGCAACTAGGGCAGGCTTCCCCTAAAGAGACTCCTTCCTGCCCGTCGAAAGGAGTCTTTTTGCGCCTCTTTTCCATGCCGGCTCAGGGCGTAGAGGCCACCACCAACGTTTTCGATTCTTAATGGGGTAGGAATATCAATCTAGCGTTGCATTTTTGTTGCTCTTAAAAGTGTCCGATTCCCCGTCACGGTATAGTTTCGGTTCTCCTCCTATATGCGTAGTAACGAGGTAGCAGAGAGCTTGCGTTGTGCGAACCGAGCAATGGCGTAGTCCACGAAGTATAGACGACATGAGAAAACGACAGTGACCAACTCTGAATGGAAAAGATCTTGTATTTTGCTCAACTGGCATAAGATATATGCGTGTATTCTGTTCCGAGAGGAACGTTAGTATTTTCTACACCGGGAGCTCACAGTCAGTATAATAGGCGGAAGGGCGGAGAGTACACCCAAACGTTTCTGCAAAGTCGGGAATACCCAAGAGTACCTTATTCGTCGAAATAGCTTGCAGTTTATCTCTCGTTTTCCCGCCACACACATTATTCAGGACCAAACTCATGTAGAATATTTTACTCCTGGTCATATTACCGGCATTCCAAGAGCGATCTCCGTCCGCCAGTTTCCATGTCTGGACGTGATGGCCTGGACGGTTTCTATCTTGAACCTCCAAGTGACCACGTAACGGGGATCGTCAGAACACTTTCCAAACTGCTCGAGGGCGAGGGCAGTTTGTTGGCTGTATCCTGCCAGGTCGGAGGCGATATTTTCCCATAGAAACGCAAAGGAGCTTCCTACTACAGCCATGTTAACCAGTAGGTCAGCTCCGGCAGAGAAATTCATCGCAATGTACATGGCGGGTGAGAGGACGAACATGGCCGTCGGGCTAACTTCTTTCCACGAGTTCCTCCTTCTGAAAGTACCGTACGGGTAGTGAGGAATACGGAATCTCTTCTGGTCTGCTCGCACAGACTGAACGTGTTCCTGCAAAGCCAGCTTCCTGTTCCAGAAGCCAGTTACACCAACAGGGGGCGCAGTGTCTGTAGGGTGCAGGTCCAGAGGCAAATATATTCGGGCTCTCGCGAGTCGCAGACGGATAACGTCGACATCTCCGGCTGGGAACAGTGTCGTAGCAGGGCGAACTATTTCGTCGACTGTTTCGCCGTAGATGGTGCGAGTGCTGTCATCCTTGTGTGAATCCGCGAGCAGCTCCGCGATAACAATGTCCCAAGGGAGGTCTAACTTGTTGGTCAACGCTCTGCAGACATCCGCCTTGTGCGAATTTGCCTGTTGTAACAGGTACCGATCGTACCACAACTGAGCGGCCGCCTCAACGGTGAGCAATGCAAACATGGCCGGTTGAGGTCCGTTGACAATATAAGTAAAGTACCGCCGCAGTAATGTCAAGTTACTGTGAATGACTTTTTACGGGAAGTCCATGGTTCTGTACAACCGCAAATTTCTTTTCCAGTCTAGTAGGCCAACGTTGGGAAGGATGTGGCCGAGCGTGGTTTCGTTGTTTACGAACACATTTCGCCCGCCGACGAAGGATGTGCTTACTGTTAACTGCAGTACGTCTAAGCTTACGTTCCGTGATGTTATTTCGTTGAACGCAGCCAGTCCCGCTCTCCGTACTGATAGTGGCGTCGGAAGACGCCAACCGCTGCTGCCTCTATTATGAAGCATGACCGCAAGGTGTACTTCGTCACCAACATTCTCGGGAGCGATCTTGATACCAGGCACCATATTGTACAGAATAGTGACATGCATGAGAAAGTTGAACATGTTCCTGGCTGTTTGGCTAGGCGGCGGTCTCAATGCCATAAAGACAGCTTTGACAGCATCTGCGAGCCCCATGTTCTCTCCGTTGAGCGCGCCCAGGCACTCACGGTGGTAATCCGCAATGGTACGACTCGCAACGCTGTTGGCTCTGCTGTAGGTGTACGTTGAAATGTAAACTCCGTGGAGCAACAACTTGTCGAGTAGAGTCGACCCCTCTGCCAGGTCCCAGTTTTAACACGTGTAGCTATAGAAGTCCTTGCAGGGGTCAATGCTGGTGTTTGCAGACTGCCAGAGAAGGCGTTCCAGATCTCGACAGCAGAAGACATCGTTGGGGCTGTCGGTGCCTTTCCCGGGTTTTAGATACAGCCACAATGTGTAGATGACGACCAATGTGATGAATGACACAATGGAAATGACAATCAGAAGTTTTCGGTCCCGAACGGACAAGCGAGACGCATTAGCCGACATAGAGCAGAGCAGAACAATCCCAATGGAAGGACGAGCGTTCGTGGCGTGCTGCTTCTTCTTCTTCTTCTACCAATGAGATAATGGCCGTGAGCCACTAAGGGAGATTGGCCAGGACAAAAGGGCGTGAGATGTTTGTTTATGTCTGTGCAGTAATGATGGGGACTGCCTGCTTCTCTGCCATTAATCCACCAAGAGAGATTGGTTAGGGCTAAACGGCTTCTTCTTCGTCCTCACAAAACTATAGCTAAATAATGTGACCATGTTCGTGCTATCCCAAGGCGGGACATAGGGGGACATACATTTCACTTCGCCAATTCCCAGTGCTGTGATGTTTCCCTTTACTATTGGTATTATCTTTTTGGTTAATTTATTGTTTGTGTAGTAACTTTTGAAGTGTGTCTAGCTGAATAAGCTCGCGTGGCTCAGTGGTTAGCGCGCTGGCCATGTCACGTCGAGACTGGGAGGTGCCTGTGTTCAAGTTCAGTGCCGGCTGTGCTGTTTGGGGTTTTTCCTGGGTTTTCCTCAGACACCTTTAGGCATATGTCGGCACAGTTTCCTTAGAAGTCGGCCCAGGACACCGTTAGTCGTGACCTTGCCCACCTACGTGAGGCCGACAATCGCGAGCTCTTTCAGAAGCTGAACAATAACGAGGCCGGTGTAATAGGTGTACGCGAGTCTCGGACACGAGTCAGTATTCTGGAGCCAGATTGTTTCTATGTATTCTGGCTTTTTGTATTTCGTTTGCGGCGTGGAGGTTAACCGTCATTACAGTCTGTAATTTTCGTACTGCTGAGCGCATTAATGCGTTAGCATTAGGCGTGTCAAAATGGAAAAAGCTGTATGTATGTGTGTGTGTTCGTGGGTGTCCGTGTATGGGATGGTGAGCCTCACCAAAGCAGAGGTATAAGTAGACATGTAAAGGGGATATAAGAGGGTAAATGTCAATGGAGGCAAATGATTTGAAATTGAAGTAGTCGAAGGTAATTAAGAGCAAGAGGTAAGAGTAATTGAAGGTAATTAGAGGGAATTAAAGCACGAAAGTTGAGTTTAAAGGTAATGAGTGTAAGATATACGTAATTAAGAGAAATATTTAAAGAAATTAAAGCTTACCGAAGGTAACCGGAGGTAAGTAAATGTAAATGTAATTAACGTCACTTAAAACATAATTGAGAGTAATTCAGCAAGTAAACGTAATTATAAGGAATTAAATTAAATTCAGGATTACCTCAGGTAACTAAAGGGTAACTGCACTGACTGTCGTCGTCTGCATTGAAAATCTACGGCCGTCTGCTTTTGCTGCTGCTCGTCTCGGCTGCATCATATTTGACGCATGAAAGTTTCAGTGCGGATATTGTGACCTGATCTTTTCTTGAGAGCAATATGCACGAAGCCATACATACAACATACATCAGATCGTTGCATGTGAAGGTCGAAACCTGTTTCTGTGCGCCTCAGAGCTAGCTGCGGACGAGAACAGCGCTACCCTTTCACGGAACGTGCCGTAAATACCCCGAATTCATGGAATGAACGCTTTACGAACCCCGCAGATGACCCCATACCGAAGGTTAACAATGTGACACTAAAGCGAAGCAGCTAGCGTCCAGCGGTTCTGTTGTTCCGGGGCCCTAATGACACTGTCGTCTGCTGTCGCCATGTTGAGAATCGTACTCGTGCCCGCTCCACAACCTACCCGAGGGTTACCCTACTCCCATGGTCACGTGGTACAACTCTGTCACGTGACCAACCCCCACTCGAAAGTTAGTTGTAGAATGCAGCCAAAGGCCTTGTTTTAGTGTATTCTGTGGAACCTTCATGTAGTAAGCGCGCATTTCCTCTCATTTCGACGCCCAGCAGCACATCAACCTTTGAATTGTCTCAATGGCGCAAGCGTAATAGAAAATGCGAAAAAACTGCCGCAACAAACAGCGAAAACCAGCAGACGATAAAACGAGAATGGGAGGTTTGGACTAGAGCCCTGCGCGGATGAGGTTTTTGGCATCCGCATCCGACCCGCATCCGCGCACACGTTATCCGCATCCGATCCGCATCCGCACCATACACAACAGTTTACATCCGCATCCGATCCGCTGAGCAAAACGCACCATCCGCATCCGATCCGCAAAAATCCGCACGTTTCGAAAGACGCGTAAGGACCGCCGGAAGCATGTTGGTATAATTTCGGATGCCTCCATGCTGTCACGGATGGACTCAGTCATGACGACAAGCAAACCTTTTGAAAAGCAACGACAAGCAAACCTGTTGAAAGGTAAACCTTTCAACAAACGCGATATGGAGAGACTTCTGGAACGCGTGGAACGCTACCTCGTCGGCGCTCGCGCGGTTCGAGACGCCTAAATGCCTCCTCTCCCGTCTTGGCGCCGTGCATGGTCAAAGGTGAACCAGAGCATGCGCTCGCTGTCGGCTGTCGGCGCGCAATACAAATAAATTGCGGGTGGAAAAATTACAGCACGCGGTATATCCGCATCCGATCCGCTACCGACCCGCTGCCTTCGTATCCGCATCCGATCCGCATCCGACCTCGAGCCACCGCATCCGATCCGCACACCGCAGAAAGTGCTAAATTTTCATCCGAATCCGCAAGTATATTGCGGATATCCGCGGATATCCGCTTCCATCCGCGGATGGTGCAGGGCTCTAGTTTGGACATGTCACCTCATTGGCCAAGAGAACGCGAGCTCTCGCGAACGCTGCGAAACGCCGAGAAGAAAGCTGGGCATGTCGAAGTTTTTTGGGACTTTTGGCTGGGCGTCTCTCCCAGAACGCTGAACGCCGGATATGCGCCTCCACTTCCGCTACCTGCAAGAGACGTTGCGTCGGGCGTCAACAACCGGGAACTGGGCCGCACCACGCCGTACAGCCGTACCACGGCCTATTACTATAGGACCTACTACTAGGAGAGAGGTAGAAGACGGTTTTCAAGGCGGCTAGGCCTAGATAGGACAGGACCTTGCCATTTTCAGCAACATGGACAGGCTTCCCCTAAAGAGACTCCTTCATGCCAGTCGAAAGGAGTCTTTTTGGCACCCCTTTCCCTTTGGGTGTAGACGCCAGCATCAACGCTTTCATTGTTAATGGGGTAGGAACAGACTTGTGCCCGTTACCAAAAAAATAGGAACTAAATACCGTTACCCGTTACTTCAGAAAAAAGTAACTAAATACGTTACTCGTTACCAACATACAAAAGTAACGAGTTCTCGTTACTTACAGGTAACGAGTTACTTTTACGTTACCGCCGCATAGTTAAAGGAGCCAACAAACATGCCGTCACTTGCCATTCAAATCATTATTAATGAGGAATCGCACTTCACAAGAAGCTGATACTCGAAATTTACATCAGTGATCTTCGTTCTCTTCCGTGTGAAGATATCTGCTGCCGAAGTGGGGGTGATCGGAGGTTATGAAAACACAAGAAAAGACACCGGTTTTCGTGCCACCGATCACCAACGGTTCCCAAAAACAGACGAGGGGCTGCGTCATAATTAGGGCGCTCAGAAGCTTAGCAAAAACAAGAAAAGGCTAGAAGTGGAAACGCGTTTTTTGTAGATATAGCACAATTGGTGCCCATTCTTGGGAAGGGGTGATGGTCGAAGATTACGGAAACAAGAGAAAAGACAAGAGCATTCGTTTAAGACGATTCAGCACGTCAACAACACATCCAGCGAAGGACAGCAATAATACTTTGAGTCACACGTGGTCGTGGGTCACGCAGGTCCACGCATTGCGCCACACGGAGGGCCGAAATGTGCTCCACCACGCTGAAGAAAAGGAACGAGTAACGTCAGTAACGAGTTACCAATTTTTGTAACTGATTCCGTTACTATTACAATTTTTTAAAAAGTAACTGAATCGTTACTTCGTTACCAAAAAAGTAACCGTTACCAAGTAACGAGTTACTTGTAACGAGTTAGGCACAACTCTGGGTAGGAATATCAATCTGGCGTTGCATTTTTGTTGCTCTTAAACGTGTTCGTTTTAGTTTCTCCTATTCCCAGTCACGGTATAGCTTCTCTTCTCCGCTACACTCCCCTCACACATAAACATATGCGTAGCAACGACGTAGCAGAGAGTTTGCGTTGTGCGAACCGAGCAATGGCGCAGTCCACGTACATATAGAAGACATGAGAGAACGACAGTGACGGAACTCTGAATGGAAATGATATTGTATTTTGCTCAACTGGCGTAAGATTTATGCGTGTATTCTGTTCCGATAGGAACGTTAGTATTTTCTACACCGGGAGCTCACAATCAGTATAATAGGCGGAAGAACGGAGAGTACATCCAAACGTTTCTGCAAAGTCGGGAATGCCCAAGAGTACCTTATTCGTCGAAACAGCTTGCAGTTTATCCCTCGTTTTTCCGCCACACACATTATTCAGGACTAAACTCATGTAGAATATTTGACTCCTGGTCATATTAGCGGCACTCCAAGAGCCGATCTCCGTCCGCCAGTTTCCATGCCTGGACGTGATGGCCTCGACGGTTTCTATCTTGAACCTCCAAGTGACCACGTAACGGTGATCGTCAGAACACTTTCCAAACTGCTCCAGGGCGAGGGCAGTTGGTTGGCTGTATCCTGCAAGGTCGGAGGCGATATTTTCCCATAGAAACGCAAAGGAGCTTCCCACTACTGCCATGTTAACCAGTGGGTCAGCTCCCGCAGAGAAGTTCATCGCAATGTACATGGCGGGTGAGAGGACGAACATGGGCGTCGGGCTAACTTGTTTCCACGAGTTCCTCCTCCTGAAAGTACCGTACGGGTAGTAAGGAATACGGAATCTCTTCTGGTCTGCTCGCACAGAGTGAACGTGTTCCAGCAAGGCCAGTTTCCTGTTCCAGAAGCCAGTTACATCAACAGGGGGCGCAGTGTCTGTAAGGTGCAGGTCCAGAGGCAAATATATTCGGGCTTTCGCGAGTCGCAGACGGATAACGTCGACATCTTCGGCTGGGAACAGTGTGGTAGCACGGCGGAGTATTTCTTCGACTGTTTCGCCGTAGATGGTGCGAGCGCTGTCATCCTTTTGTGGATCCGCATAAGCGTCCGCGATAACAATGTCCCAAAGGAGGTCTAACTTGTTGGTCAAAACTCTGCAGACATCCACCTTTTGCGACATTATCTGCTGTAAGCGGTACCGACCTAACCACAACTGAGCGGCCGCCTCAACGATGAGCAATGCAAACATGGCCGGTTGAGGTCCGTTGACAATATAAGTGAAGTACCGCCGCAGTAATGTCAAGTTACTGTGAATGACTTTTTGCGGGAAGTCCATGGTGCTGTACAACCGCCAATTTCTTTCCCAGTCTGGTAGGCCAACGTTGGGAAGGATGGTGCCGAGCGTCGTTTTGTTGCTCACGAACACATCTTTCGTACCGACGAAGGATATGCTTGCTATTAACTGCAGTACGGCTAAGCTTACATTCCGTGATATTATTTCGTTGAACACAGCCAGTCCCGCTCTCCGGATTGATAGTAGCTTCGGACGATGCCAACTGCTGCCGGTTCCTCTATGAAGTATGACCGCAAGGTGTACTTCGTTACCGACATCCTTGGGAGCGATCTTGATGGCAGGCACCAGACTGTACAGAACAGTGACACGCATCAGAAAGTTGAACATGTTCCTGGGTGTTGGCCTAGGCGGCGGTCTCAATGCCCTAAAGACAGCTTTTACAGCATCTGCGAGCCCCATGTCCCCTCCGTTGAGCGCGCCCAGGCACTCACGGTAGTAATCCGCAATGGTACGACTCGCAATGCTGTTGGCTCTGCTGTAGGTGTACGTTGGAATGTAAACTTCGTGGAGCAACAACTTGTCGAGTAGAGTCGACTCCTCTGCCAGGTCCCAGTTGTAACACGTGTAGCTATAGAAGTCCTTGCAGGGGTCAATGCTGGTGTTTGCAGACTGCCAGAGAAGGCGTTCCAGATCTGGACAGCAGAAGACATCTTTGGGGCTGTCGGTGCCTTTACCGGGTTTTAGATACAGCCACAATGTGTAGATGACGACGAATGTGATGAATGCGGCAATGAAAATGGCAATCAGGAGTTTGGGGGTTCGATCCCGAACGGACAAGCGAGGCGCATTAGCCGACATAGTGCAGAGCAGAACAATCCCAATGGAAGGGCGAGCGTGGTTCTTCTTGTTCTTCTTCTACCTCAGAGCAATGGCCGTTAGTCCCTAAGGGCGATTGGCCAGGGCTAGTCGTGACGTAACACGCGGAGCGCGCTTTGCGAGCGTTCGTGGCGTTCTTCTTCTCCTCTCTCTGCCCTTTATCCACCAAGAGAGAATGGTTAGGGCTAAACGGCTTCTTCGTTCTCACAAAACTATAGCTAAAAAATGTGACCATGTTCCTCCTATCCCAATGCGGGACATAGGGGGACATACATTTCACTTCGCCTATTTCCAGTGCTGTTATGTTTCCCTGTACTGCAGGTATTATTTATTGTTTGTGTAGTAACTTTTGAAGTGTGTCTAGCTGAACCAGCTCGCGCGGCTCAGTGGTTAGCCATGTCACGTTGAGACTGGGAGGTGCCTGCGTTCGAGTTTGTTGCCGGCTGTGCCGTCTGGGGCTTTTCCTGGGTTTTCCTCAGACGCTTTCAGACGTATGTCTGCACAGTTCTCTTAGAAGTCGGCCCAGCACGCCCTTAGTCGTCACCTTGCCCACCTCCGTGAGGCTGCGCTTTCAGAAGCTGAACACTAACGAGGCCGATGTAATAGAAAACCCCCGTTTTGCCACTTTTGTTGTTCGTCCGGGGATCGTTCCAGCCAAAAGCGGGACGAAATACCGTCCCAAGGAGGCTGGTGGGACAGCAGGACCATGACCGCATGAAGCGGGATTGTCCCGCATAAATCGGTAAGTCTGGTCACATTAGCTGAAAAACATGAATTTACTCTACTTCTTGATGTGTCACGCACGTACATGCGCACGCACACATACGAACATACACAACACTGCACGTGCCCGGCGTTACCTGAAAGCCCGAGGCCGGCCCGCGGGCCGGGCTTTACGTTTTTTATGCGGACCTGTGCCGGGCCGGGTACGGGCTTGACAACGCCGGCCACGGTCAGGCATGTATGTGAACATATTTCACGAGACTTGTCAGCTGAAGTTTCATGTCATCCTTTTTGTTTCCATTGGATATGGGATATCATGGTATTTTCATCTGAGAACTATAAGTGTTTTATATGTGATTCATGCTTATTTCGTGTAATGGGTCCGGATTTCACACATGCACCCACACAGATTTGGGCACGATAGGTGTGGCTTGAGCGCGAGAGTCCGGCACGAGGGTCAGGTAGGTTGTGTTCAGACATATTTCATTCGCGTGAAAGTTGGAGAAAGGGGAACTAACACCGTTGCATGCGCAATAGAGCGAAGATGAGGCTCTCTTGAACCGCAAGGTACATACATATCGCCCACGCGCCGCTGCGCGCTGCCTTCCCAAGCAAGCACCAAGCAGGGAGCGGCATGCGGGAAGCGATACATAGCTGCTCCGTTCGAGTGTATCTCCTCACTCTCCACCATTTAGCTGCGTCCTTTTCTTCGCTGCGCTGTGCTCTTTAGTAAATCTAAATATGCCGATATGTATGTACCCATGCCCAAGAATTAGGGACAAAACGTAAAGCAGGCTTCACCTAAAACGGATCCCATACAGCCTGTGTATTTTGGAACGAAAAGCGCGTGCTACATATTCTGCTGGCAGCGCTTTGCATTCGTTCTCTAATGGCATGTTGCCTCTGCCAAGACAAAACTTTTGAGCATTTTTTGGGGCATGAATAGTGGCATCTTCAAGGTTCCATTCGGGTTCCAAATTTTGAACATGTAAAGGAGCCTTCAATCGCTGCACGAACGCGTAGCAGCGAAGCCTACGTTCAGTGGTTAGCCATGTCACGTTGAGACTGGGAGGTGCCTGCGTTCGAGTTTGTTGCCGGCTGTGCTGTTTGGGGCTTTTCCTGGGTTTTCCTCAGACGCTTTCAGACATATGTCTGCACAGTTCTCTTAGAAGTCGGCCCAGCACGCCCTTAGTCGTCACCTTGCCCACCTCCGTGAGGCTGCGCTTTCAGAAGCTGAACACTAACGAGGCCGATGTAATAGGTGTGCGCGAGTCTCGGACACGAGTCAGTATTCTGCAGTCAGGTTGTTTCTATTGTATTCAGGCTTTTGTATTTCGCTTGCGGCGTGGAGATTAACCGTCATTGCAGTCTGTAATTTTCGTACTGCCGACCGCACA
Source organism: Ornithodoros turicata (assembly GCF_037126465.1). Lineage (NCBI taxonomy): Eukaryota > Metazoa > Arthropoda > Arachnida > Ixodida > Argasidae > Ornithodoros > Ornithodoros turicata. The sequence goes on from NC_088206.1 coordinate 61,735,703, forward strand.
TGTTAATGTGTTAGGATTAGGCGTGTCAAAATGGGTAAAGCTGTATGTATGTGTCTGTGTGTCCGTGTATTAGATGGTGAGCCTCACCAAGGCAGAGTATAAGTGGGCATGTAAAGGGGATATAAGAGAGTAAATGTAAACCGAGGCAATTAAAGCATGAAAGTTGAGTTTGAAGGTAATGAGTAACATATACGTAATTAAGAGATATATTAAATGAGATTAATGATTACCGAAGGTAACCAGCAGTAAGTAAATGTAATTAAAGGTAATTCATGTCAATTAAAACATAATTGAGAGTAATTTAGCAAGTTAACGTAATTATAAATGAGATTCAGGATTACCTCAGGGAACTAAAACGTAATTACTGTGTAATTGAAAGTAATTGAAGGTAATTAAAGGTTAATTGAATGGACTTACAATAGTAACTGAGAGTGTCGAACGGGAAGTCAAGTATAGACGGGAAGTGAACCCGGAAGCCGGGTTTAGATCGGAAGTGGGCAAGTGGAAGTTGGGTTTAGAGGGGGTGTGAATTCCCGGAAGTCAAGCATGGACCAGAAATGGCGCTTAATGTTAACGTATTTTTCTAGCATTTACCGCTACATCGCCATTGAATTTTTATTTGACACTTAGCAGTAAGCAGAATGCATTCTGTTTACCTACTGTGTCCTCATACTTGTACGGACATTTCGTCATCATCGTTAGTTATCACTATATCAGGACCATTCGTCTCCCAAGGGGTCAGCTTGATGAGCAAAGTGTGTGCAGGCGATATTTTCTTCCCAAACACTGTCATAGGGATGACTTATTAGTGAACGCATCCTAATATTCCATTGGCTAGATCGTAGAAGCATGTGAGCCGGAAAAGGCCAACGTGGAAGTAGAAAACCCCCGTTTTGCCACTTTTTTGTTCGTACGGGGATCGTTCCAGCCAAAAGCGGGACGAAATACCGTCCCAAGGAGGCTGGTGGGACAGCAGGACCATGACCGCATGAAGCGGGATTGTCCCGCATAAATCGGTAAGTCTGGTCACATTAGCTGAAAAACATGAATTTACTCTACTTCTTGATGTGTCACGCACGTACATGCGCACGCACACGTACGAACATACACAACACTGCACGTGCCCGGCGTTACCTGAAAGCCCGAGGCCGGCCCGCGGGCCGGGCTTTACGTTTTTTATGCGGACCTGTGCCGGGCCGGGTACGGGCTTGACAACGCCGGCCACGGTCAGGCATGTATGCGAACATATTTCACGAGACTGGTCAGCTGAAGTTTCATGTCACCCTTTTTTTTCTCATTGGGTATGGGATATCATGGTATTTTCATCTGAGAACTATAACTGTTTTATATGTGATTCATGCTTATTTCGTGTAATGGGTCTGGATTTCCTATCTAAACCGAACTTCCGCTTGCCCACTTCCGATCTAAACCCGACTTCCGGGTTCGCTTCCCGTCTGTACTTGACTTCCCGTGCGACACTCTCAATTACTATTGTAAGTCCATTGAATTAACCTTTCTTTACCTTCAATTACTTTCAATCACCCTGTAATTACGCTTGAATTACCTGAGGTAATCCTGAATCTCATTTAATTCCTTATAATTACGTTTACTTGCTGAATTACTCTCAATTATGTTTTAATTGGCGTTAATTACCTTGAATAACATTTACTTACCTCCGGTTACCTTCGGTAAACTTTAGTTTCATTTAATATTTCTCTTAATTACATATCTTTCACTCATTACCTTTAAACTCCACTTTCTTGCTTTAATTGACTCTAATTAAATTCAATTACCCTTACCTCTTACTCTTAATTACCTAATGAGTAATTCAATTTCAAATCATTTGCCTCCATTTACATTTACCCTCTTATATCCACTTTACATGTCCACTTATACCTTTGCCTTGGTGAGGCTCACCATCTCATACACAGACACACCAAATACATACATACAGCTTTTCTCATTTTGACACGCCTAATGCTAACACATTAATATGTGCGCATTGTAGTACGGAAATTACTGACTGTAATGACGGTTAACCTCAACGCCGCAAACGAGATACAAAAAGCCAGAATACATAGAAACAATCTGGCTCCAGAATACTGACTCGTGTCCAAGACTCTCGCGCACACCTATTACATCGGCCTCGTTATTGTTCAGCTTCTGAAAGAGCTCGCGATTGTTGGCCTCACGTAGGTGGGCAAGGTCACGACTAACGGCATCCTGGGCCGACTTCTAAGGAAACTGTGCCTACATATGTGTGAAAGTGTCTGAGTAAAACCCAGGAAAAACCCCAAACAGCACAGCCGGCACCGGGAATTGGCGAAGTGAAATGTATGTCCCCCTATGTCCCGCCTTGGGATAGCCCGAACATGGTCACATTATTTAGCTATAGTTTTGTGAGGACGAAGAAGAAGCCGTTTAGCCATGGCCCTAACCATTCTCTCTTGGTGTACCATACTTGGTGGATGAAAGGCAGTGAGCGAAAAAGAGAAGGACGCCACGAACGCTCGCCCTTCCATTGGGGTTGTTCTGCTCTGCTCTATGTCGGCTAATGCGCATCGCTTGTCCGTTCGGGACCAAACCCCCAAACTCCTGATTGCAATTGGCATTGCAGCATTCATCACATTGGTCATCATCTACACATTGTGGCTGTATCTAAAACCCGGTAAAGGCACCAACAGCCCCGGTCCAGATCTGGAACGCCTTCTTTGGCAGTCTGCAAACACCTGCATGGACTCCTGCAAGGACTTCTATAGCTACACGTGTTACAACTGGGACCTGGCAGAGGAGTCGACTCTACTCGACAAGTTGTTGCTCCACGAAGTTTACATTCCAACGTACACCTACAGCAGAGCCAACAGCGTTGCGAGTCGTACCATTGCGGATTACTACCGTGAGTGCCTGGGCGCGCTGAACGGAGAGGACATGGGGCTCGCAGATGCTGTCAAAGCTGTCTTTAGGGCATTGAGACCGTCGCTTAGCCCAACAGCCAGGAACATGTTCAACTTTCTCATGCGTGTCACTATTCTGTACAATATGGTGCCTGGCATCAAGATCGCTCCCGAGAATGTCGGTGACGAAGTACACCTTGCGGTCATGCTTCATAATAGAGGCAGCAGCGGTTGGCGTCTTCCGAAGCCACTATCAGTACGGAGACCGGGACTGGCTGTGTTCAACGAATTAACATCACGGAACTTAAGCTTAGACGTACTGCAGTTAATAGTAAGCATATCCTTCGTCGGCGGGCGAAATGTGTTCGAAAGAACGAAACCACGCTCGGCCACATCCTTCCCAACGTTGGCCTACCAGACTGGAAAAGAAATTGGCGGTTGTATAGCACCACGGACTTCCCGCAACAAGTCATTCTCAGTAACCTGACATTACTGCGGCAGTAGTTCACTTATATGGTGAACGGACCGCAACCTGCCAGGTTTGCATTGCTCACGGTTGAGGCGGCCGTTCAGTTGCGATACGATCGGTACAGCTTACAGCATGCAAATTCTCATACGGTGGATATCTGCAGAGCTTTGACATACATGTTACACCTTCTGTGGGACATTGTTATCGCGGAGGCGCTCGCGGATCCACACAAGGATGACAGCACTCGCACCATCTACGGCGAAACAGTCGCAGAAATAGTTGGCCGTGCTACGACACTGTTTATAGCCGAAGATGTCGACGTTATCCGTCTGCAACTCGCGTGAGCCCGAATATATTTCCCTCTGGACCTGCACCTTAGAGACACTGCGCCCCCTGTTGATGTAACTGGCTCCTGGAACAGGAAACTGGCCTTGCTCGAACACGTTCACTCTGTGTCGAACTTCAGACCAGAAGAGATTCCGTATTCCTTACTACCCGTACGGTATTTTCAAGAGGAGGAACTCGTGGAAACAAGTTGGGCCGACGGCCATGTTCGTCCTCTCACCCGCCATGTACATTGCGATGAACTTCTCTGCGGGAGCTGACCCACTGGTTAACATGGCTGTTGTGGGAAGCTCATTTGCGTTTCTATGGGAAAATATCGCCTCCAACCTGGCAGGATACAGCCAACCAACTGTCCTCGCCCTCGAGCAGTTTCGAAACTGTTCTGACGATCACCGTTACGTGGTCACTTGGAGGTTTAAGCTGGAAACCGTCGAGGCCATCACGTCCAGACATGGAAACTGGCGGACGGTGATCGGCTCTTGGAGTGCCGCTAATATGACCAGTAGTAAAATATTCTACATGAGTTTGGTCCTGAATGTGGCGGGAAAACGAGAGATAAACTGCAAGCTCTTTCGACGAATAAGGTACTCTTGGGTATTCCCGACTTTGCAGAAACGTTTGGATGTACTCTCCGCCCTTCCGCCTATTTTACTGTCTGTGTGCTCCCGGTGTAGAAAATACTAACGTTCTTTTCGAAACAGAATACACTCAGAAATATTACGCCAGTTGAACAAAATACAAGATCATATCCATTCAGAGTTCGTCACTGTCGTTTTCCCATCTCGTCTATACTTCGTGGACTACGCCATTGCTCGGTTCGCGCAACGCAAACTCTGTCCTACCTCGTTACTACGCGTATGTTCAGTGGCGTATCTAGAGCTACCTGCGCCGATGGCAACCAGTGAGTCTGCGCCCCTGTTCAGGCACATATCGAGGACACAGTTGGTCATGTTTTGTAAATACTTTAATGAAATCCACAGAACTACTACACATGCAGATGGCCCACTAACGTCACATATCCTTTCTGGCTTTTGCTGCTGCAAATTTGTCGATAATGTCACTGAAATCAATTTTTTTCGTTTCTTCTCGTTCAACACTTAGGACAGCAAGCTCGGAAAGCCTGTCCTGGCCCATTGATGCTCTTAAATACGAAAGTATCAGCTTTAGCTTGCTAAATGACCACTCACAGCTGGCAATTGAAACCGCGATCGTAAGCATTATCTGGACCGCAACCCGAAGGTTCGGGAAGACATTCTCATCTCCATAGTGAACAATAAATTCAAGAAGCTCTTCGGGTCTCGATATTTTGTTTTCTGTACGCCTCGCGAGCAACATTCTGCAGTCCAAAATTTCTTCGTACAGCTCGTTGCCGTCAACATCTAAAGTGTAAAATTTGCCGAAATCGCCCCTACACCTTTACACCTGCCCCAGCCCGACACACGGGTTCAGGTCGACCCTCTCGTTGGTCCGCCCGATACGAACTCTTTTCGTCGGGTCGATTTTCTTGCTCAGATATCTCTCTCAAAGTCCCACTGCTGCGATCGGCTTGCTACCTAAACATCCTCAAATGCTGCTGTCGCGTCCCGAGTAACCGTACAGGGTACTGGGATCTCCCTTTTGTTTAGGCTGCCTCGGTCTCGGCCGTGACAGTCGCTCACTGAGCTGGTTCGGTTTGCTCACGGTGCCCCGTTCTCGTCAATACGTCACGCGCCCAGTTTAGCTACCTCGTGGTTAACATGATGTCCTTGGGGATGCGTTTTCGTGTGTTCCGCACTAGGTTTCACATACAACCTCTCTAATTTAGATCATTTATGAATGTGCCAGGTTGAGTGCACGACCTGGCACATTCACACCCGACCATATAATGGCGCCCCTGTTCACCTGGCGCCCATGGCACCTGTCCACACCTGCCACACCCTAGATACGCCACTGCGTATGTTTATGTGTGAGGGGAGTGTAGCGGAGAAGCGAAACTATACCGCGACGGGGAATCGGATAAATGAAAACGGACACTTTTAAGAGCAGCAAAAATGCAACGCCGGATTGATATTCCAACCCCATTAAGAATCGAAAGCGTTCTTGCTGGCGTCTGCGCCCTGAGCCCGCATGGAAAAGGGGCGACAAAAAGACACCCTTGGATGGGCAGGAAGGAGCCTCTTTAGGGGAAGCCTGCCCTTGTTGCTGAAAACTGCAAGGTCCTGTCCAATCTAGGGCTAGCCGCCTTGAAAGCAGTCTTCCTGTCTCCTAGTAGTAGGTCTTAGTAGTAGGGCATGGTACGGCTGTACGGCGTGGTGCGGCCCAGTTCCCTCTTGCAGACGCCCGGCGCGACGTCTCTTATAGGCGGTGGAAGTGGAGGTGCATATCCGGCGTTCTGTGAGAGACGCCGCGCCCTAAAGTTCGACATGCCGAACCATAGCCTCCTATACACTACATGCCTGCCCAATGATCCGGGAACACACAGGCGCCGGTCGTTCACAATAGTGGCGCTAGATTCCTAGGTCGGTGATAGCTACCTCGATGCAATAATACAATATCAGCAGTATTGGTCATAACGCCGTCTTCCTACGCAGAGATTGCCGAAATTTCTCCACGGCGTTTCGCGGCGCTCACGAGAGCTCGAGAGAGCGATGTTTTCTTGGCCAATGAGATGATACGCGTATGTCCAAACCTCGCCTTCTCGTTTTGTCGTTTGCTGGTTTTCGCCGTTTGTTGCGGCAGTTTTTTCGCATTTTCCATTTCGCTTGCACCATTGAGATAATTAAAATATTGATGAGCCGCTGAAGCATCGAAATGAGAGGAAATGAAGGATCCACAGAATGCACTAAAAGGAGGCTGGTCCGATGAAGTGCCCCGAAGGGTCTCACCAACCACGAGACATAGTGGTGAGCTCTTCGTTGTGAGGACATGAAAACGACACCAAAGTTCGCTTCCTTCCTGCTCTCTTGATGGCCTTGGTTTTGAATTTGATTAATTTGCATCGCAAAATTTACCTAATCTAGCTATAGGTGCTCGTTTAGGATCGAAAAAAAAAAAAAAAAAGACTGGCTTTAAACACTGAGTGGCTCCAATCCTGCTGTTTGACATTTACCGGAAAACTCGTGATTCAAACATTAGTTAATGAATTTTAGGTAATTCCCTTTAGGTAATCTAGTAGTTGTAAACCCTTTTCGACAGTATGTCTGCCATGCCATAGAGCCAACATGCAAAATAACAACAACAACAACTTTGTGAGATGGTGAATGGCTTCTGCGATGCTTTCATAGTAGTTTTATAGCGAAAAATTTGGATCGAAACAAAAGCAGCATATATACACTGCTTACCTGGTCACCCGGGCCGTTCTAAAGAACTTCACCGAAGTAGTTTAACGTAATTATCTATAAAAATATAATACGGCTGATATTTTTTATGTATAAAATGTTTCCGCAATCTCCCAGGTGTCCCAACGTATTCCGTATCATGGGTTTTTGTGCGTTATTCCTGTAGTGTTGAACAGAGACGCAGACCTGAGAGAGAGGTGCGGATGTCATGAATCCCCTCATTTTCTATGTCACATAGTGAAGTTTATGTTACAGCGTCACTTGGAAGACGCACGGACGTAAGACGTTGCGGGAAGTCCATGGTGCTGTACAACCGCCAATTTCTTTTCCAGTCTAGTAGGCCAACGTTGGGAAGGATGTGGCCGAGCGTGGTTTCGTTGTTTACGAACACATTTCGCCCGCCGACGAAGGATGTGCTTACTGTTAACTGCAGTACGTCTAAGCTTACGTTCCGTGATGTTATTTCGTTGAACACAGCCAGTCCCGGTCTCCGTACTGATAGTGGCTTCGGAAGACGCCAACCGCTGCTGCCTCTATTATGAAGCATGACCGCAAGGTGTACTTCGTCACCGACATTCTCGGGAGCGATCTTGATGCCAGGCACCATATTGTACAGAATAGTGACACGCATGAGAAAGTTCCTGGCTGTTTGGCTAGGCGGCGGTCTCAATGCCCTAAAGACAGCTTTGACAGCATCTGCGAGCCCCATATCCTCTCCGTTGAGCGCGCCCATGCACTCACTGTAGTAATCCGCAATGGCACGACTCGCAATGCTGTTGGCTCTGCTGTTGAAATGTAAACTCCGTGGAGCAAAAACTTGTCGAGTAGAGTCGACTCCTCTGCCAGGTCCCAGTTGTAACACGTGTAGCTATAGAAGTCCTTGCAGGGGTCAATGCTGGTGTTTGCAGACTGCCAGAGAAGGCGTTCCAGATCTGGACAGCAGAAGACATCTTTCGGGCTGTCGGTGCCTTTACCGGCTTTTAGATACAGCCACAATGTGTAGATGACGACCAATGTGATGAATGCTGCAATGAAAATGACAATCAGAATTTTTCGGTCCCGAACGGACAAGCGAGACGCATTAGCCGACATAGAGCAGAGCAGAAGAATCCCAATGGAAGGACGAGCGTTCGTGGCGTTCTTCTTCTTCTCTCTCTGCCATTCGTCCACCATGAGAGAATGGTTAGGGCTAAACGGCTTCTTCTTCGTCCTCACAAAACTATAGCTAAATAATGTGACCATGTTCCTCCTATCCCAATGCGGGACATAGGAGGTCATACATTTCGGTACGCCAATTCCCAGTTCTGTTATGTTTCCCTGTACTATTGGTATTATTTTTTTTTGTTAATTTATTGTTTGTGTAGTCCACAATTCCCTTAGAAGTCGGCCTAGGACGCCGTTAATCGTGACCTTGCCCACCTCCGTGAGGCCGACAATAGCGAGCTCTTTCAGATGCTGAACAGGCCCATGTAATAGGTGTGCGCGAGTCTCGGACGCGAGTCAGTATTTTCTGGCTTGTGTATTTCGGTTGCTGTGCGGAGGTTAACTGTCATTACAGTTTGTAACTTTCTTACTGCCGGGCGCATTAATCTACGACTCAGGTTCGTGGGCTAGAAACCCTCAGGTCCGTCGTGGCCTAGAGTCCTCGGGTCCGCTGGTGCTTAACGCCCTCAGGTCCTCTTACACCTCAGGTATAATACCTTCAGGTCTGTCGTGGCCTCGAACCCGCGGGGCCAGGCGTCCGTCGTGTCCTAAAACTCTCAGGTCCGTCGAGGCCTAGAACCTCCAGGTCCGTCGGGACCTAGAACCCGTAGGTCCTTCGTGGCGAGATTCAATTTGATATGAGGGACTAATCAATCTAGTTGTATGGGGCAGCTTCCGGTGTGTCCGATGCGCGTGGACCTGAGGGCGTTAAGCACCAGCGGACCCGAGGACTCTAGGCCACGACGGACCTGAGGGTTTCTAGCCCACGAACCTGAGTCGTAGATTAATGCGCCCGGCAGTAAGAAAGTTACAAACTGTAATGACAGTTAACCTCCGCACAGCAACCGAAATACACAAGCCAGAAAATACTGACTCGCGTCCGAGACTCGCGCACACCTATTACATGGGCCTGTTCAGCATCTGAAAGAGCTCGCTATTGTCGGCCTCACGGAGGTGGGCAAGGTCACGATTAACGGCGTCCTAGGCCGACTTCTAAGGTAATTGTGCCGACATATGCGTAAAAGTGTCTGAGGAAAACCCAGGAAAAACCCCAAACAGCACAGCCGGCACCGGGACTTGAACGCAGGCACCTCCTAGTCTCGACGTGACATGGCCAGCACGCTAACCACTGAGCCACGTGAGCTGGGTTGTTCCTCATACGGGTGACTTTATATACGACCTACTGCATGAGCTACTGGAAACACATACAAATCTGTTTGTGAGCTAATTCTAATGAGCTAATGAGCAGTGAGCTAATTCTTCACTGCTCCTTGTGATCACCTTTAGGTTGCGACCTCTCCACGCTATGGCACTTGAGGAGCGACTCACAGCCGTAGAAGCCGTCCTGGTGGGACTCACCCCGTTGTTAATAAGATCCTGGAACATTTGTCTCCGAAGGCGGAGACAGAAGTGACGCTATCTGAACAAGGCAGACCGGAACAAGGCAGACCGGGGACTATCCCTGCGAATGGATGCCCGCTTTGAGGTTGAGCGATCGGCTCATGGGGAGCCCCACCCATTAACTACGGAATGCCCTCACTCGGGGTTCTCCGCCCCTGCAGCTACAATACCGATGGAGAACCGGGTGACTACACAGTCAGCTCCTATCGCCTCCCCAGCAGATGATACATCTACGCCAAGTTGGTTGGGTGCAACTTCGAATTTTGCTCAGCGGCATTGTTCTCGAGCAATCGAATAATTCATCCACCGTAACTCGGCCGGGGAGACTAGAGTCGAACGTCGAAGACGAGCCTGTCTTCACTATCCTCAAGGAGGACGGAGGAGTACGACTGATTCTAAATGGCGATTAATCTGTTCATTCGTCAGGAGCACTTCAAGATCGAAGGCTAGTATTCACTACGCCCTCTCGTACAGCCGAATGACTATATGGTGAGGATAGGCTTGGCGGATGCGTACCTCGCCGTATACCGTTTCACCCTCGGACCGGCCTTGGCTTTGTTTCAACTGCAAGAACAGTCTTTTTCAGTGGACTGCACTACCGCTCGGCCTCAGATCGGCTCCCAGAGTATTCATCAATTTACTGAAACCAGTTGTGGCGTTCCTGCGAGCTCAGGAAGTCCGTATGGCCATATATCTGGACGATATGCTGCTACTATATCAGGAGCCCCAAACTCTCCTGACTCAGCTTCACCTGACTCTCTCGACCCGCGAAAAGCTCGGGTTTGTCATCAACTGGAGGAAATCGGAACTTCATCCTGTCCAGTGCCTCATTTTCTGGAGCTTCACAATCGACAGTCTCCAAAGATGAACTTAAGCCTTCCTTGTCGGAAGGTCGATCACCTTTTGCGCGACATCCTGTCAGTTTTGGACAACTCCCAGGTTGAGATAGACGTCCTAAGGACGTTTATCGGGAAGCTCATTGCCACTTCTCCAGCTGTGTTTCAGGCACCTCTCCACTTGCGGGATACAACATCTCCAAAAACAAGTTTCCCTGCACGAGCCATGCGGGGCTATGATTACACTAGACCCGCAGTCCCGGCTGGAACTAATTTCGGGGCGAGACGCACTTCAGAATAAGGTGGCACGACCGATTCACGACCCACCCGTGGTGCTGACAATCCAGCTGGTAAGCTCGGTACTAGGGTGGGTTGCTTGCTGTGGCAGTGTCACCACAGGGTACAAATGAAATCCGAGCATGTGGACAGTACACATCAACGTCTTAGAATTGATGGCAGGGTTTTTGGCTCTACGCGCTTTTGCGGAACGCCTAAAGAAGGGCCTTAGAAATGGACAACGTCGCAGCAGCTGCAGTCATAAACAGACAAAGCAGTCTACCTTCAATGCATGTATGTGCAGTGGCGAAGAGTCTGTGGGACTGGTGTCTGAAGCAGGGCACCTGAGTTCGCGCACGGCACCTTCCAGGCGCTCCGAATGTTCAGGTGGACAAGGCGCCACGGACGTTCCGAGACTCAAGCAGTTGGAATCTCCTACCGGAAGTATTCGAGAAGATATCACACCTGTGGGGCCCTTTTCAACGGACCTCTTCGCACATTGCTCCAGCCTCCAGGTCCCCCATTACTTCAGTTGGAAACCCGACCCCTTTTTCGGCTCTTTTTCGGTTTCGGGTTTTTGGTTTTTCCGGCGGGAGTCGACGCTCTGTCTCAGGCCTGGAACAAACAAGGACTATACGCATTCCCGCCGTTCTGTTTAGTAGGGAAGCTATGCGAACGACCATCTACTTTGGTCACGATCGCCCCAGTGCGGCCGTACACAGCCATGGTACCCTCTTCTGTTGCAATTCGTTGGCGACCACCCTCGCCTCCTACCGGCGCTAACAGGCCTCCTCCGAGATTCTCCAGCCCCACCCGCTCACGAAAACAGGAAGCCCAACTCTAGCAGCCTGGAAGTTAGCAAGCCACCCGAGGCTCTTGACGCGCTTTCGGAAGGCACAACCCGCCTCCTCGAGGCTTCCTGGAGACGGAGACCGAATCAATGTATGCTTACTGCTGGAGAAAATGGATTCGCCGGTGTGGTGAACGACAGATTGATGCATTTCTCCATCTTTAGCTCAAATCCTAAATTTCTTGGCTTCCCTTCTTTCCCAGAATGGTTTAGCTTATCGCACTGTCTGCTGTTATTAATCCGCCCTGTCCCAGTTTCTTCCACCAGTACAAGATGTTTCGATCAGCGAACATCCAGCAATTTCTCGCCTTCTGCGGGGCATTTTAATTCGTGCCCTCCAACGCTCCGTTATTCTTTCACCTGGTCTGTCAACCGAGTCACGTCTTTCCTTGCTCATTTATGCCCAAGTTCTGATCTTTCACAGCAACAGCTAAGTTATACGCTGGCGACACTTCTTGCGCGCTGGTCTCTGTTTAGATGTCTTTGGACCTCTTGCCCTGGTCTCTGCTTCGAGGTCTTCGGACCTCAGCCTGCTGTCGATAGCTGGCGTCAAACGCTCTCCCGATGGTTGGGAGTGGGCTTTAGACGGCTTGAGGAAGACATCACGGCCGGGTAAGTCCCGTCCTAGTCTTGTCACGCCCTCCGTTCCTGATAACGGACTTACATATCCGATCCAGTGTGCAGTGGCTTGCTTCCAGAAAACTGCCTTCCTTCGATCAGATACGTTTTGTTTGTTCATCACAACACAGAAACCGTTCCGAGGGGCGTCCAAAAACACAATTGCTATTTGGATTAAACGCACCTTGTCACAAGCTTGCATTGACACTACCTACTTCTCAGCACACTCGACTCGCGGTGCCTCCACATCAAAAGCGGCTCGGCTCAACTGGGCGTCACAGTTGACCAAATTCTCGAAGCGGCGTACTGGACATCCACCTCCACATTCAATCGGTTTTACAATAGACCGTCTAACCCATGTGGCGACTTTGGACGGAATGTTCTGGCTTTGAACAAGCAATCGGAAACTGTGATAGTAAGTGTCGACGGGGGCCGAAGTATAATTATCAGTTTCACAGAACGGTACTTACCTGATAGGGAAGCTGGCATTATACGAGGCACACGGAGACACTTACTATCATGATACCGCCCACGCTCCCGTCCGCGTCTCTTTTGTCCGTTGCAGACCGCAAGAGATAAATAAGGCTACACCTGCCAGCATTCGGACGTTGACTTTCCCTCTGTGGGCAGTTGTATATGGTTGAACGTGGTTGAACTCTTTTGAACATTGTGAAGTTTACTGGATAGTTTATTTTCAGTTTCCCGGATGACAAATAAAAGCTGGCTCAGTCCTTACCCTGTGACCTCTGACCTGAGATCAGCTTGGCAACGTCCTTGTGGGATGTGTGGTCTGTCCCTTTTCTCTTTCCGACAACGCACTGCAAACTCGGGAAGATGAAGTTGCTGGAGACGAGCACGCGGACTAGAATGATGGAAAGCACCATCTATGCAGAGAGTCTACAAGTTTTCTTGGAAGTTTGACGCTAAGTTACGCTGACCGAGAAGAAAAACAATCGTGAACCATGATAGTAAGTGTCTCGGTGTGCCTCGTATAATATCAGCTTCCCTATCAGGTAAGTACCTTTCTGTGAATCTGCATGGTAATTGCTTGGACGAGTCATTTCTAATGAGCGTGTTGATGGCTCCCATTTTTGCATTTGCCGCACTTCTCAATCTATGTAGAACTCTATGCACCGTAGTACTGTCCTCTAGGTTAGGTTAGGTTGGTTTGGGTTGGGTTAGGGCTCGCCCCCTTCTGCCATGAAGAACTTCCTACGCCTCTTAGCACACGGCACGCCACAAACGCACACTGAAGGATGCTTCGCCGCACCATACAAGGGATATGCGCAAGTTGCCTTGCGCTCGACGCTTGGGCAGTTCCCAGTGTTGTACCCGCTACCAAAACTAAGTAACGAAACACCGCTACCCGCTACTCCACAGAAAAGTAACGTAAATACTACGTCGCTACTTTTCCGCTATCGTACCCTTCTCTATGCAACACCTTACCGTAGGCATCTCGTTGCCGAATGTGTGCCGTGTGTGCTTCGCAAATGTGCATGAGTCTGCCTGATTAACAAGTAACTAAAAGGAATGACCAGAAGAAATTCTGCTTCACCGTTATCTCACTTTTTCTCTGTGTTCTACACGTCTTCCATATTATGAAAAGTAGCACGGTAGCGGAGAAGGAGTCTGCCCCGACCCGTATTTGTAGCGGAAATGCTTTTCCAGTTACTAATGCAAAATGTAGCGCGATCGCTATCCGCTACTGAAAAAAGTAGCGAATACGGTAGCGGCGCTACTAGTGGAGCCGCTATGTACAACACTGGCCTGTTCCTCCACCCGATCGTGGATGAACGAGTGCATGATCGGGGAAGTGGCGATGAAACTCCCCATTCATTCTTTGTCTTCACCTTTCCTTTTTCCTTTTCTTTTCTGTCCCCTTTTCTTCTCTTCTTTTCCTTTTCTTTTCTTCCCCAATTTTCCTTTTTTTGGAATAGCAAGCCGACCTCCGTCCCGCTGACCTTTCCTTTCTTTTTTCTTAATAAACATATCCACCCCCCATTCATCATCTCAAAATAAAGTTGCTGTTTTTGATACGAAAGAAACTAAGAATGTCGTGACAAATACGACAAAAATCTTGCATTAGGGCAGGCAGAGCGCTATACATCAATAGCTTTTGATGGAGCAGTAACGAGGGTTGATCGGCGACAAGATTGACAGTATCCGCACGGTGTTCGCGCGTGTACGATCCGTATCCGCGACAGCTGTATATTCGCACATATATCTGTCTACTTTTCTCACCTTCGCTTCGAACAGCATAAGCCTGCTGTTAGTATTCTGCACGACGTGCGCTATCACCTGCACGCGAAATAGGAACAACGCCCCCTATAAATCCACGCATCAAAGACGTCGGAGAACAGGTCTGGCCTCAAACGTGACCCTGCGGTGAAGACCACGACCGAGCCAACGCTGGACTGAATCCAGAGATAAGCCGTCATCACGATTGTACTTCAAACTTCACTGTGCACGTTTTATATCGTTTCAGCTGTCGGCACTACCTATAAAGTGTTCATTTCAAACAAACCCGTTTTTCACTAGGCCTTTTCTGAGCAGACACGATTCCTTTCGTGGTCAGTGTCAAGGTGACGCAAGGTTGAACGACCCTTCTCCCCTTTCAGATGCAGTCTTCGAGTACGTATCCAAACACAAAGGTAAAAAGTGCTCTAAACGCAAGAGAGAGAAAGCGGGAGAGAAAGAGAAAAGAAAGAACGACGGAGAGCGAAGTGCATATAGTAGAGTCGCCCACACGAGAGAAAGGCTGCCTATTTTAAGGCACTCGATGCACATGGGGTGTAGAAAGGAGGGAGAGAATGGTGGCAAAAATGTTTTGGGGTACACTCAGCTTGAACTTCCGTCGCACCTCTTTTGGAAGAAGTTGGTAGGAGTATTTTTAGCTCGTCAGGGTGCAAGCATAGAGAGCAACAGGTGCGTCAGTGTCAGCAATGCGGTCGCCTGATTCAGTGCGGCTGGTCTGGGATCGAATCGTATCGCCGGCTGTATACTACAAAAGTACAAGCATATGCTCAACGTGCAGCTACAGAGCTTGGGCTATTTTTTATTTGTATATATATACATATATACGCACACAAAGAAAGGAAAAAAGCCGAAGCCCTGTGGCTGCACGTTGAGCATATGTTTATAAGCTGATCGTGCAGTCCCAACCGAGGACAGCTGTTTCGTTCGAAGCTTGTATTGGTGACTGATTAGGTGAGTCACAGACTTCGTGTTCTGAAAAAGTTTTATTCGCAACAATTACTTATGTACCACAGAGTGTGTGTATTGTCATCAAGCAGTAGAGCTACCAATGGAGGTAGTCCCCTTTGGTTAGATGTGTTAGGTGTTCCACTTGGAACTCGTCAGCTCGGCGCAGGGAAGTCACAGATATCTTGGGTCGGGGCTAACAATGTGCCTCGGCGAGACGTCAGTGTTCCACGGTGACAGCGCCACCTGTGGAGGCCGCAGTGCAAGCCAGCAAGTACATATACAAAGGAAGAATAGCCGAAGCTCTGTGGCTGCATGTTGAACATCTGTTTATAACTTGATCGTGCACTCCCAACCCCTCGGTGGCTACATGAATGACGATGTGATGAGGTGATTCACAGCAACAATTTCGGTACCATACCTCAGGGCATATCAGTGGGATGACGATGAAAAAGATGAGGCATACACACTCGCACAAATCGAATCAAATCAGCGAACAGGGAATTACTATATCGTCTCACTCGTATTATCTAATAACGAGGGCCAGAGCTGTTCAAACCGTACGAGACGAAAATAGGGGCGGAATCTCTCGCGTTCATGTGTTCTATTTTGCTTCCCACATCGCGTCTGCCCTATTGAGTTCAAGGTCCGCCACTCATTATTTTAGCCGTGCCTACACTCTAGAATGTGCTGCACCAGTCGCTAGTTTGAAGTCTCCAATGAATCAGAGCTTTACACAACGGTTAGTGCGCAGGAGTTACGTAATATGTTCGAAATAGCTGAGAAGAACCCCATCTTATGCTGGGTCTTGGGATAGACCAGTCATCAAGGCGTGATGGGGACCGAGTACAAGGCTCATACCTTCGTGCCACGCTATCACTGTATACGGTGTACGCGGTGCGCTCATTGATGCAATGGCAAAGTTAACTGGAGACGTAAACGGACATCATCACCACTGCTATACCTTCTTCCTGAAAGGCACAATACAATGACCACTCCTATCACAATACTTCAACTGTTTGACGTATGCATGAGCTTCATGGACGCTCATATAGTAAGTCAAACTTCGCTCGTTCCTAATGACATCCAAAGAAAGGACAATTCTCACCCAAACACATAATCAAACGAAGCGGATAGGACCGGCCAAGGTATAGCACAGACGTTGAGCACGCGGAATACGTTCTCAAGCCCACACTCAGAGCGAAAAGAGAAAGAAAAGGGGCAGAGTGGGGACAAATGGGGACTTAAAGTACATTTGCGGGTACTTTTACATTACTTCAAGTAATTCTGCTGAATAATACTTTCTACTTTACTCGAAGTACGTTTTGCTATGCTTTCGGCTGAAGTTCTTGAAGTGTCCTTCTGTGAGCCTCGCAATCCTCTCAATCCTAAAATCGCAATCCTGTCAAAGGCGACGTATTCGCACGCCTCTATGTGCTCTTCCGATTTGGTTTCTTGTGCAGATAGCGTCCGTATAAGCGTCCGGCTAAGAGGTAGCATTTGAACGTATTTGTGTGCATATTAGTCTCAGTAAACAGCTAAAAGGCATGTCATGAAACCAGCATGTTTTGTTGCATGTTGTGAACTGCATGTTACAGGTAATGAAAATGTACTTGAGGTACTTTTTAAGTAGGTACTTAAAAAGTACCTCAAGTACATTTTCATTACCTTGTTGTTTACTTACAGTATTTACCGCCCGTAGGGCTTTTTACTGTATTTAAAGTACACATATTCTTGCAACTACTTAATACTTTACTTGAAGCACTTTTTCTGTTACTTTGCCCATCACTGCCACTGGACCACCAATGTTCCTCATTGTAGTCCCCTGACCTGAAATTTACACCCCACCCAGCACTGCAAACAATCCCTTGCAATACATCCCCAAGTTCCTGATATAGTGTCCTTCATTGTCCCTTGTCCTTGTCCCATCGGCCATTCCAGAAAGGGACTGACGGTCGCCGCACATCATATCCTAAAATGGGCTGAACTTACTCCCTCTTCTTCGAGTGCGATTCATGCAAGCACCGCAGTGGAAATCTCCAAAAGACGTCGCAGAAAAGGGGGGACATTAACCGAAATAAACTTTCGTCGAAGAGGAAGTACGAAGAAACAAACTGTGAGCGGAAATATTAAGAAGAGCGACGTTAAGAGACGACGGTTACGACGGTTTCTCGCGTGGCGCAAGCTGTCAACGTCGTTGGCGTCGTTTCAGTAAACGGAACAAGCGATGACTTCTAAAGGAGCCGACGCGAAAGGCAGCTGTGGCTGACGATTAACGTGATTCCAGTACACGTCCTATGGCGCATTCAAAGAATACACACACACACGCGGCGTTTGCCTTATGGTGCTGCCGCGTGCCAGATGTGCTCGCTGAACAGAAGTGAAAGGCTGTCTGCCGAAAGTTATGCGGAAAACGAAAGCTCGTTGCGACGAACACGTTTAACGGGGTGTGTATATACTTCCAAATAAAGTGATCGAAATCCCCGTTGCAAAATAAACTACCGTATATAAATGTGATGTGACTGCAAAATGCCCAGTATATATATATATATATATATATAGACTACAAACAGCGAACTTAGACTAACCTAGACATACAAATGCGAACATCGGAGCTGGACTAACCTAATAATAAACTAACCAACGTGCTGTTGCGTCGTGTCCGGCCTGTTAAGCCTAACGGTCGCTAACGTGCGACTATCGTTCGCTAAAACGACTTGAACCGCGAAAAACCGTGAATTTAAGTGGTTAAACAGTGATGCCGCGTTTTTAAACACAGCATATACCATCTTACGAAGTAATGGAGCATTCTCCTTCATTTCACTTGCTTCGAGAACGTGAATTTCGAGATCGGCGATTTTAATACATAATAATTGGGGGTTTACGTCGCGAGACAACTGAGATCATGAGCGACGCCACAGCGGTCGGTCTGTGGATTGCTTTTGCCCACCTGAGGGTTCTTTAACGTGCGATGAAAGCTCACCACACGGCACCCCGTATTTAACGTCCCTCGCGGAAGAGGGGGTGTCTAAGCAACTTGTACCCTGCCGCCAAGTTGCTGGCGTCACCTCGGCCGGGTTCCAACCCGCGACCTCGGGATCAGAAGGCGAACACGCTACCGACTGAGCCAGATCGGCGATTTCGCAACCGGGAATATCGGGGTCCTCCCGTTCAACGAATGCAACAATCGGAGTTGTTCCTCTGACCTTCGGCCTCCAATTACGAGGTCTGGAGACCATGGTAATCTAAGAGTTCCTAGTTCGTAAGAAATCTGCACATTACCTCTGGCTGTAATTTACGTAATTTAAATTAGTTACCAAATAAATCATTTTTGGTGTACACTATGAAAACAGTACTCCGCCGCATAAAACTTTCGTGCCTTGCCAGGCGCATGGAATGATATCGCTGGGGGAGGGGGAGGGGATTTATCGGCAGAACAATGAAAAATAAAAGGAAAATGAAATATAAAAGGGGAAAGGCTGTGGAATTGGGATATCGCTGCCTTGCGCCTTGCTTCCCCCTATTCTGACGCGCCCTATCGGCGATGTAAGGTGTGGGGCACCGACGTTGCTATTAGGACTATCGCCCCTTACCGACTCCAATAAAGCGGAATGGATCATCATGGATTACCGGATGGGTCTTTAGATGCAGTGGTTTATCCAAAATCCCAAGCACGAAGGGGTGTTAGCAAAAATTGGGGGGGGGGGGGTCACGATTATAATTACGTCATTATATACCTTAATATATCACCGACGTGTGTCTAAGGCTGAAATCGCAAGGGCACCTCCTGTAGGGGGTACACAGACGAAAAAGTTAGGGAGGTGTCACTGAACATTTAGGGGGTGTTAGGGGGTGTAGCGGGGGTCTGGATAAATCATTGTTCAGATGGACACGTTCCTCAATCGTGCGGCGTATATTGTGCAGGAGATATTTCCACCTGACTCAATAATGAAAACGAACTCATGGCGTCACACACGACGCTATTTTTCTTTTTTTTCTTCTTCTTTCGTGTTAGCGCCGGGAAGCAACTGTGGCTATGAGCGGCGTACAGATGAGGACAGATGGAGAGAGGACAGCAGCAAGGAGTGGGGGACACGGGAGGTTAGTATGCGTCCTGGGCCGATTTCAGGGGGAGCTGTGCCGACATTCGTCCTGAAAGTCTTCGGAAAACCCAGGGAAAACCTCCGACAGCACAGCCGGTGGTAGGATCTACGTTATTGTGCTACGAACGTCGTGTACGTGACCTGGCGTCGAGCTGCCCCGAAATGACATTGCTACCCTTCTTTTTGTTCCTCACCGTGAGGTCACGAAGGGGCCAGAGTTGAATAGGAGTGTCAAGTTCAGCATTCCACATACGTGACCCGACGATTATGCTCAGATGTGATACGGCGCCTTCTTTTATGTCCGACCACGTTCAGGCACCTTACAGCGTCGCACCTGGGCTGCCGGGGGAGGGGATGGGGGAGGATACATGCTTACTGGTATGAAAGGAGGTTAACCAGACTATGGGCACACCATGCTTATATACAGACACTCGAAAAAGTATTTAAGTTAACGGTTACTGAGTACCAGGCAAAAAGTGAGCAAAGTACTAAATTCTCAACCTGGAAAGGTACTTGAGTAGAGTACTAAACGCTCTAAAAAATGCGAGTGACTGACTGAGTGTCTCTGTCATTGTAGTTAAGCATTTTGTTTTGCTAAGTGATCTGGAGTTGTCGGCTCTCGTAATGAGTGCCTCTCTCTCCATTTTTTTTTCTTCATTCTTTCAACTCAACTTAACAAAGAGTACCTCATTGCTTTCAAGGTACTTACGAGTTACAATTCGTGAAATTTACTGTCAAAATTGAAACAAAGTGGAGATAGAAAGATATACTTGCTCGAACACTCTCCTGTTCCCGTGGTACGATCCTGGAGGATGTTCTCCTCCTCGCTGCATGCATGCATGCATACAGAAGTGCATACCGCCCAACAACAACAACTTTATTTTGATGACGATGTTTGGGGAGTTTCCTATGCGAATAAAAAGAAAAATAGAGAAACAGAAACAAATGAAATGTCTTACAAATAACCTACCGAATGAGTACAAGTTACTTCCAAAAAAGTATTCCTCAGTTATAGCACGACGTAGACCCCCAATTATTATCAAAAAGTATTTAGGTTAGAAAGCTGAATACTCATTTTGAAAAGTATATGTTTGGTGCTTTATGGCACAAGAGCGACTAAAAGTATATGTGTAAGATGCCAAGTTGCTCCCAAAAGTACAAAATTGAGTAAATCGAGTACAGTTACGCACAAGTATGTCACACCCGCCCTTTAAAGCTGCTTTTCGATAAGCGTGCATGTGCTCAATCATACAGGATTTAGTCTGAAAGAGACTCGTACGTAACCGAAATACGCTTGTGTTCTGTTACCTTTGTGTCTTATAAATACATTTAAAACTCAGTATTTAGTACCTTGACTTCAAAACTTTTTTTTTTTTGTAAGAACATGCACTCATTTCCTAAGTTACTGCAAAGATATTCCTTTTTATTTCTTTTCAGGAGACAGAAAGGTCGAGAAAAAGGTTGCTTTCTTCTGTTTTGCTTGGGCGCAATGCACTCGCATGTGCACACATTTCATCTGAGACATTCCGGGGTACCCATGTCATTCTGCGGTGTTTAGGTTTAGTTGGTTACGCGGCGCAATGTGATGGCCTGAAAGGTATGTTGGTGAATGCTCAAGGTCCGTCGAAGCCAGGGAAAACGAACGATGTAAAGTAATTGTTCTGAGGCTGGAACCCTATACAAACAGACAAACACAACACAGTCCTCAAGTTGCCTGGGAACATGAACAGTTGGAGTATGGCAGCCCATGACTGCCATATATTTCAAGACGAGCGATGTTTCATGGAGTAAAGGCGAGCAAGGACGTCTATAAGCGTTAATACTTCAATTGAACAGTTGATTAAAACGATTGATTTAGTTGAAGAAGGCTTGCTCGTTTATGTACTATATGTAAGTCTTATGTGGCGCTTTCTTCTCCTCCTCCCCCCCACAGCATCGCATCGGATATCTGCGCGTGCGACATTATCGGGCGTGATGTACGAAGAGGACACCATGTACCATAAAGATATCGCGGGAACACGAAAACAGTATCCAAACGACATCCTTTTTTTTTTCTTCAGAGGACGCAGATCGAACAGCCGCAGGCGCGCACCAGTACACCCGCCGTGTCCCCATCATATCTTGTCTCGGGGGGATCGCCGTTACCTCGTCTCAAGCCTCACTGGCCCCACGATGCAGTCTCAATGGTAACGCGACATCACCACCCACTCTGCTTTACTCCGTTGACCCCACATTGTCCCTTACTCTCACCCGTCGAATGCCGCGTTCCTTTACCACAGTATTCCACCGCATGAGACTTCACGTGGCTTTTACACCAGCTTTCAAACACCTCCTCGGTGTCGGCGCCTCCAGCCTCTGTTGCACATGTGGTGTGCGCGGTGACCTCCATCACGTCCTCCTGGTCTGCGGACAGTACGAGCGCGAGCGCGCTCTCATGGAAACTGCTCTCCAACGCGTCGATCAACGCCAGTTCGACTCAGCCAAAATTTTCTTGGCCATGGTCGGACACCTCACATCTGATGCAAGGCCTACGAGCTGTTGCTGAGTTCCTCTCCAGCACTGGATTAATGGACGAACTCTAATAGGACACCTTTCCATCATCATCACTTTCTCATCCCTTCCACAAGCGCAATGGGGCAGTGTACCGCCATAACGGCGGAGGATAACCCACCACATCGTCATCCCATTTGTGTGGGTGTTTTTTTTTTGTCTTCGCTTTGTTCGTATTTGTTTGATAGCAAATTTCACAAACTGTAAGTAACGACTAACGAGTTACTTTCCTCGGTATTTATAGTATTCTACTCAAATACTTTTCCAGTTGAGTATTTAGTACTGTACTCAATTACTTTTTTGCCTGGATCTCAGTAACTTAACTTAAATACGTTTTGTGAGTATCTTGTACAAGCCTGGTCAGAAAAGCGTGTACGAGGGTTTCATATTCTTTTCCAAAGGTGTGGATTGATGGATTATCGGAGGTAAAACAAAACAGTGAAAGAAAAATCAAATGCCCACATTGCCATGGTCCTACTCGGGGCAACAGTTTTTTTTAATTTTCCTGGACACTGCAGGACCTCAGCCCTCGTGAATCTCATTATTATAATTTCACCAAATTGCCGCGAGCTACAGGAGACTGTATGATCGCCTGTATAGCGATAGAACATCCCAATTATCATCATCATCATTTTTCTTATGCTCCATCTGTGCTGCGTTGGCTGACACTGAGCATGTGATTATGGCCCGTGATTTATGCGGCAATGCAAGAGAGTTTCTACTTGACCGGATCACCGGATTAATATCACTGCGAGGCACCGTTCACGTGTACATTAGTGCTTAGTCCCTGACTCGATATCGTACAGCACCGCTAATCACCATGGTTTGGTCACAGAGGGGCACAGGTCCCCCGTACACTGCTGAACTGGGCTCATATCGTGACTCTTACCTCTTGTGCACAGATATTATCTGGTCACGAGGGTTTCATGAGTCTATAATGTGATGACTCTTAGGTCTTGCTTTATGTATAGGTTGTGATACAGCAACGTGTGGGCCAAACGACGCGACAGCAGGTGAGTCCACAGTACTTCCATTGCACTTAAGAGGACAAAGTCCTCGCCCTCGGGGATTGTCGGACAGAGGGCAGCATGCGACAGAGTTGGGTGGTGGCGGGCCTGTAATTAGGACTTGACCCAGCGGCACCGGAACGTAGACTCGATGCCCAGCGGCACCAGAAGCACTCAGAGGCGACACACCAAGGCTAGCAGCCAAGAATCCTGACCAGCAGCAGGAATCCGAGCTTAGACCTAGCGACAGGACCCAGATAACAAGACCAGTAGCCGCAGTCAAGCGCCAGGGGCCAGCAGAAGGGGGGCCAGCAGAAGGAGAGCCAGACAGAACCATGCGTTTACTCGGGACCAGAAGCTGATGCAGGCACGTCCTTCTTCTCGCCAGGCCAACGAATGTCATGCCCCCGTGCGGTCCTTTCTGTGTGCACACACTTCGTTTCCCCTGCACGTTTTTCTTTGTTTCCACCATGACAGAGGTTACACGACGACCCTTGGGAGTAACATGTATGGACATGCGTTATGTCTATGTAGGGCTCTAGGTCTTAAGAGTTAATTTTTTTTTGTTTTATTCGGAAGGCGTTCATCGGAGTTACTATCGCACGAGAATTCTGAACCTTTTTTCCGTTTAACCGTGGTTGGTATCCGAAATTCGGAGAAAACGGGATGGCTGTGAAACACATTCGCAAGAGGCTGCCTTGCAAAAAAGTTTACTGTAAAAAAAAAAAAAAAGAAATGAAAAACGCGGCAGAATTCGCAGACAACGACATATGTATCACGATCACCAAGTGAGGTGAATATCTCGAAATCCGGCTATTCTTAGACAGAGTCGCAAGGTAGTTTTCGCTTACGGCCCATATTACCGTCTGCGCTGCGACAACTAGCTGCCGTTGATGTTAACAAAAAAAAAAAAAAAAAGCTACCGTTTCAAGAAAACAATTCTATGCTTCGCGCATTGTTAAGTGAGACTGCTGCACAGTGTCAAGAGAGCTTAACTGCCTTGCACCCTTATCCTGCCCTTCCTACTCGAGGCAAGCTCGTCAGCCTGTCATCAGTGCATGACATTTGTTGGTGAGCTCTCGGTGACTAGGACCCCAAAGAAACGTCTTTGTCGGATAAATCGAACACGGAACCCTAGTTTATTAACCCTTCACTTAATCATTTCATATCTCATGCTGAGTAATGTGCTCTGGGGCAGCGAGCCATAAATTATGAATGACAAATTTCCTGAGTCATCGTCTTTACACGTAGTTGCAGCTGTTCTTTTTTCGAGCTCTGGAATGTTCTTATCGTCGCTTTGTGGACCACGCAAAAACTGCGATGCCGCTAACTTTGACTGAAAAATTTACACTGACGCTGTGTGAGGTTCAAGACAGCGATTCCAGCTCAGCCGATCCTGGGATCCATAGTGATACAACGAGGAGCCTTTCGTTTCCGGAAGAAGCAGGAACAGTTCTCGTGCATGCTACAAGGCAATTTGGATGGATGGCAGCACAGTGCAGTGTTAGAGCTTAGGAATATAGTGCGAATAATTTTAACTAATCAATCAACTCTTCATTTCCTTTCAAACCAGGACGCTCGGTTTTCCAGTCCTGCGTGTCAGGACACCTTACGTTTCTCTGCCGAACTAACAGCAAATCTATAAATATCCCACAACCGGACACGCTGTAATTTCGTGTCGTTAAAGCGCGCTTCGAGGTGGTGCTCTGCAACGAATGTGTCCGCGCAGGAAAGGTGCATGCAATTGTTCCCTGCAATTACCCGGCGGGAAACGGCTACTGCTTTTTTTGTTTTTGTTTTTTTTTTGTCAAACAACAACATATTATCCTGATGGGTACATGCAACGAAAATGACGATGGACAGGTATGCTGGTACAATGTGTTTGATCTCTTTTCTCAGATGGATCTGTCCCCTTATGAAGTTTCCCTTTCAGCGTTCATGTGGCTTTCCTCTAAATGTACCCTTAGAGAACCCGAAACAAGAAAAAAAAAAAAAAGGCCATAACATAGCCCGCAACTGACAGTCCGCTCTTCACTGTCTTCTACCCCATCATACGTATCCCGCAGAGTTGACCACGATTATAAAGTTAGGTTGCTCCGATCCCGCACAACATCTTTCGCAAACTCATTTCTGCAAGTGACCTCATCAGACTGGAACAGCCTTCCACACCACATTTCCACTTTTGTTCACCACAAAGAGTTCATAGCCGCTATCACTTCACACTTCATGTCGACTACCAACTATAGACAAACTACTTTGATAATTACCCTGACATGCAGTTTTGGTCGCTCTTATTTGCTCTGTGCTCTTTTTTTTTTTTGCTGTGTGTATGTATACTTAGGAACAAATCTGTGTCACACTCTCTTCGGTATTGACCTTCTAAGGCTTCCAATGAAATGAGATGAAATGAAATGGAATGAATGAATGAATAGATGAATGAACGAATGGATGAATAGATGAATGAATGAAATGGGATGAATGGACTTTGTGTTCATGGACTGGCGTCGGTGGGCCAGTCCCTAAGATGTCTGCCTATACTGATCCCAAGGTCGCGGATTCGAACCTGGCAGAGGTCGCCAGCAACTCGGTGGCATGGCATACAAGTGGAAGGCGACTCGTAGTCCTCCGCGACTGACGTCAAATACGGTCTGGATAGCGGTGTGTGAGTACTTCTGTCGGTGTCGATCCGTTAGTATTCATGTCATCGATCGCAGCAAAAGCAGTCAGTCACGCGATTGTATTACCTTTCATACACAACCCACCTTCCTTTCTCGCTGCGTAACCGTCGCATGCGATTAGGCAAACGTATATATCACATTTCTACCCGTCGAGAGAAAACACTCCATCAGCGACACCCATGCGGAGAGACCGTCCTTGACCCAATCACCACGCAGCTACTGTGTATATAACACATACACATTCATGGACGCACGTGGTTTCGTGTGCGCATTCTTTCCTCTGAAGGAGCTCACGTGGTTTCCATCACGTCGGACCGACACAAAAGTCTTCCGGGCACACATAAAACAAAGGACCAGTGCGTGACAGCCGGTAGACTTGTTCATCAATCTCAGCCATCTCGTGCTGCCATGGCTTTTAATAGGAACTTCGTCCCCTGGTTTTCAAAGTGGGTGCTCGAAAGGGTTTAGTGCCAACTTAAGTGCAGTAAACGTGCTGTAGCAACGTACTCTTTCGAAGGAAAGAAAAGAGGCGAGACAGGAGCGGATCAAAAAGCAAGGCTCGATATGTTCATCGAATGCCATGACAACTGACCACTGTGGCGACGCCACAGTGGTCAGTGCGCGGCTTACCGCCGTATTCTTGCTCCGCCCTCGGGGATCCCTAGAGCCTAGTGCTGTTCAACGGGCTCTCTCACTCTCTGTGTTTCCGCCGTTTTCTCGCTCCGTCCTTGAGTATCCCTAGAGCCAGGGAACAGTAATAGTAACTGAAAGTATATTACCGGATCCTGGACCGGTAACGGTATGAGAAACAGATAAACACGTAGATCGTGTACCACTATTACCGGAAACGAAAATGATATTCGGTATTGAATTCGGATAATGGCTGTGTATATAAAAGAGGAAGACACCACACAGGTACAAGGTGTTGCACAACCGAACCTTGGGTACTTTCTTTTTGCTTTCCGTTCATGCATTTGTAGATGTAATTATCAATACCTTGCACAGTAATCTGAATACGAGTACAGAGTGAGAGCAGAGAACGTAGTTAAAGAGAGAACATGATTATCAGGCACGTGTCGTTCGGGGAGGGGGGAGGATATATTTATTAGGTGAAAGGAAAAAAGAACGGGGGAAAGGGCAGCCGAAGGGGACGTCCGCTTGCTATTCCGCAAGGAAATAAAATAAAAGAAGACTATGATAAATAAAAAAGAAAAGAGACAAGGACATAAAGGATAAACCAATAAACAGTGAAAGAAGGATGAGATAGATTAAAAACAAAGATGACAAAAGGTCGTGTCGTTCGGGAGCGGCAGTCAGTCAGGCAGTCATCGTTGCTCCGCAAGAGAGATAGAAGAGGTCCACCTCTTGCGGCGGCACCCAATACGACAGGGTGTCGATAGTTATGCAATCATGAAGGAACACCCTCCGGCACGGTGCCCATGCCCATGCTCAAAGCGACCAGAAGTGCCCAAGCAGGCCACTGGACTGGACCGCGCTCCTGCTTCGGGCAATGCAGTTTTCATTTTGAACGATCATCTTATTCTGTGAACTTGGTGTTGCGCTCGTCTCCGGAGCACACCGGCGCATGCGTATTAGCAGTCACAGCTTTCGCGCACCTCCAAGATGGAAGGGAAGGTGGCCGTTTGGTAGGTACCACCAAAACGCATTTTGAAAGTCCTGCCATATAGCGATGACCTAGGACTTCTGAACGTCATGCTGTAGTCCTACAGGTCTCTTCAGGGCACCTAGCTGTTCACAGCCGTACTTTCCTGCACAGTGCCTCCAGGCCTATGGGCCAGGGAACTAATCTGTGCAAATAAACAGAAAGATACCGTGTTCACTGCAAGACATTAAAAGCAAGAGCAACAGGAAAGAAATGCGAGACATTCAAGCTCATGTGCCCAGTGCTCTGCCGCCATGCTTTCGCGTTTCGTGCAAGTGCATACATACAAGGAGAGTAGTAGAAAGAGTAACAAAGTATGATCACACTGTGTGCTTCAAAAATTAAAAAGTGCTAGCGCAGTGCCTACAGGTTTGCACGTGATGTACGTTCATAGCTCCCCATCAAGCATCTCATTACCGGAAACAGTAACGGAAACATAACGGAAACGAAACTCAGTGGCAGGTACTGGAAACGAATAACGGAAAGGAAAATGTTCCAGAAACCGAAAAGGAAACTGTAACGAAAAATACTGCCGTTACTGTTCCCTGCCTAGAGCCCTGTGCTTGTGCGCTTCAAGGGGCCCTCGATCTCTCTTTCCTCCGTGTTCTCGCTCCGCCCGTGAGGATCCCAGGCGCCTTGCACGCTTCAAGGGGCCCTCTCTCTTTCTTTCTGCTGTGTTCTCGCTCCGCCCATGGGGACCCCTAGAGCCTTGTCCGCTTCAAGCGGCTCTCTCTCTCTCTCTCTTTAGAGAGAATACCCCTTTATGCGCACAAGGCTCTTGGGCTCTCTCTTTCCGCCGTGTTCTTACTCCACCCTTGAGGATCCTCAGAGCCTAGTACGCTTCAAGGAGCACTCTCTCTCCGACGTGTTCCCACTTCGCCCTTGGGCATCCCTAACCTAATGCGCTTCAAGACTCATTTTCTCTCTCTCTCTCTGCCGTATTCTCGCTCCGCCCTTTATGATCCCTAGAGCCTAGTGTCCTCCAAGGGGCACTCGCTTTCCGCTATACTCTCGCTCCGCATTTGAGGATCCCTAGAGCCTAGTGAGCTTTAAGGGCACTCTCTTTCCGCGGTATTCTCGCTACGCCCTCTTGGACCCCTAGAGCCTTGTGCGATCTCTCACACTCTCTCTATTTCCGCCGTGTTATCCACTTTTGAGGATCCTCAGAGCACTCTCTCCGCCGATGCGGATCCCTAGCCTAATGCGCTCCAAGAATAATTATCTCTCTCTCTCTCTGTCGTATTCTCGCTCCGCCCTTGAGAATCCCTAGCCTAGTGCACTTCAAGTTTGTGCTTCCTGACAGTGCTTCCTGAGCCTAGTGCACTTCAAGACACTTTCTGCCATTTTCTCGCTTTGAGGATCCGTAGGGCCTTGCGCGCTTCAACGAGCCCCTCTCTCTCCCTCTTTCCTGCTCCATCCTTGAGTATCCCTAGCGCCTAGTGCGCTTCAAGGAGCACTCTCTTTCCGCCGTGTTCTCACTCCGCCTTTGGGGATCCCAAGCCTCATACGCTTCAAGACTGATTCTATCTCTGTCGTATTCTCGGTCCGCCCTTTATGATCCCTGGAACCTTGTGCGCCTCAACAGGCACTTACGTTACGCCATATTCTCGCTTCGCCCATGAGGATCCCTAGAGCCTATAGTGCGCTTGAGGGGGCAATCTTTCCGCGGTGTTTTCGCTCAGCCCCCGGGAAGTTTGTAATTTCGTCCTTATTAACGGTCATTGTTTGCAAAGGCTATCACCGAATATATTCCGCCCAGTTTTTTTATTGGTTTTAGCGCCGCGAAGCAACTGTGGCTATGAGTGGCCTACAGATGTGGACAAACGGAGAGAGGAAAGCAGGAGAGCGTCGGGGATTAGTATGCGTCCTGGGCCGACTTCAGGGGGAACTGTGCGACATTCGTCTGGAAAGTCTTCGGAAAACCTAGGGAAAACCTCATCCAGCACAGCCGGCGGTAGGATTCGAACCCACCACCTCCCAGTATTCAGCACGACCTTGGTTAACACCAACGAGCGGACGCCTTAGCCCACTCGGCCATGCCGCTGGTATATTCCGCCCAGTAACTTCTAGGCAATCTTAGAGCGGAGCTAAACAATGTGCCTCGCATTTATTCGCATATGTATGGCTGTATTTATTTGTGCGGACAGCCATGTGGTCCTGGTATGGAACACCTCAAGGCGTGGACTACCCATTACAGCTCCTGCGGCCTTGACCATATCACTGCAGCTGCGGAGGCGGCTTGTATCCAGCCATCATCAACTATCCTGCCTATTACGTCACGTGCAACATCTCGTCTGAGCTCTATATCACATTTTGCTAACCGCAGGAAATGTAAAACATCAGAAGAGGTGACGGTATAGTGCATTCGAATTGATCACTCGTGTAGAAGAACCTTTTCCGCCGCCCTGTTAAAGTGTTACAACCTGTGTTAATGAACATTTGCTCGATCAAACGGGAAAAAAATAAAACAACATCAAGATCATCGTCCCTTGAAATCAACTTGTGAGCACCAGGCCGGTTTCTCGTGCTGTCACATTTAACGTAAGGCGAAGATACAGGCCTAAAAAAAGTCGAGCATATATATCGAAGAACGTGACCCAAATTTGCGATACATTTTGATAGATACACCCACTCATTTCAGAGAAGCCCGATTACGCAACACCGAGGAAAAAAGCGCCGGTTCTACTTTAAAAGGAAATCATTTCTTATACGAACCACTTCCCGTATCGACCCGCCAAATAGAAACAGTAAAAAACAGAGCGAAAGAGCGAACGCACGCAGGACGAAGGGGGAATTGAAAATATAACTCCCATAAATCTAGCGGACGAGTGCCGGCGTGATATCAGTGTGGCAAAAGCGTAGTACGCGCCGCGATTAACATGGCGGACAGCATGAGAACGGTGATGACCCCGCGAAATACATGGGTGCAGGTAGAAAAAGGTACCTATGTCACTTTAAGCGTGATAAGCGGGGTCTGCGCGGAGGACCAAATCCAATAACTCACTAGAAATCTCCGCAAAGTTTGTGACCTTGAAAACTCCATTATAAGAGCGATAGAAGCAGCGTAGAACAAGAAAAAAGAAAGTGTTACTCAGCAGTTAATGGAACACGTTCAAGTCGTCTAAGCAGTGCCGACTACGTTTTACGTTGATCACATATGATTTAATGAGGACGAAAAACAGACGAACAAAACAAAGAAAGACAAATGAAAACATGTCCCGAACCTGTAGAGGTGCGATTTCGGAGGAGTTCGCGAAATTCGAAGTAGTTCATCAAGGTCTGACAGCACTGCGCATGTGCGTCTATCTTTTCGCCGAATCTTAAGGCGTACATTTTCTGTCTCGCCAGACTACCACGTAGCGTTACGTGTATGCGATAGTATGATGTTAGGATGATGGAAGCTTGGGCTATATAGACAGATGAAGACCATTTCACTCATATGCGGTTCTGCCAACTCCTCACTTGGTTTCATTCGTCGCACTTTCTATATGGCCCCCTCAAACGTTAAACTGCTCCTGTACAGATTCCTCGTGCGTCCTAAGCTAGAGTACACTGCTTCGGTTTGGGACCCCGGAAGCACTAACCTTACTAACCTGCTAGAATCCATTCAAAATCGCGCAGCACGCTTTATCATGGCAAACTACAACCGCACAGCAAGTGTTTCCCTCATGAAGCAGTATCTATACAACTACTCCTACTAGCCTGTCGTCGTAAAGTTGCTCGCTTATCACTTTTTCATATAATATTCTATCATGAGGATCTCGTCCTCTCCTCTTACATATCATCGCCCACGTATACCTCCCACCGCTTGGGTCACTTCCGAAAAGTTAAAATCTATCACGCCAATACTGATTCTTTCTCCGACTCCTTTTTCATTCGCACCGCACGTGATAGGAACAGGTTACCGTGTGACATTGCTACCATACAGGATCTGCCCTCTTTTAGGGATTCCATTACAGAGTTATTTTCTGCATAAGTAGTGCTAAACCCATTTTCACACCCATGCTCTCCTGTTTTCCGGTTTCCATGTGCTATGTCTTATCATATGTTAGATGTTATATGTTAATTGTTGCTACTATTATTTATTTTGGGGCATCAGACTGCGGCTCTTTTGCAATATTCAATAATTTTCCACCATGTACCTTTACACGCTTACTGTCTTTGACCCTGCGGTGTGTGTTCATTGTTCATTCTTTGAGCGCCCAGTGCGCCTTTTTGTAACTGTTTGCATGTTTGCTCCATTTATGTATTCAAGCCCCTCTCCTCTTTTGTCCCCCTGTGGCCCTGAGGGTATTGAAAATAAATAAATAATGCAATGTGGTAAAAAAAGCAATGTGGTACAGCCTTACAACAACAACAACATAGATGAATGGATGATGATGATGTGGGATGTTTCCCTGCGTTGAGTGCAGGACCCTACCCCATTCCAAAAAGGTTCACATGAAAGGATGACGAGGGAAGGAAATCCCTACAGTTCGTGAAGGAGGCCGGTGGCCCTCAGAAAGGAAAGAAGAGCGCCAAGTGCACGGCACTGGTGTCCAGGGTTACTCCATGGGCCGAGAACTTTGCAGATGTTGAATGGCCTCTGATCCAGCATTTCAAGTTGAGATTTAAAGGCCCGTCGCTCGCGTACGTACTGGCTGCAGTCTTCGAGAATGTGTCGGATTGTTGCCGGTAAACCACAAGTTGCACACAGCGCCGTGGTGCTGTGGCCCAGCCTATACCGGAGTGCAGGGGTGAATGCGACGCTAAGTCGTAAACGACGCACTAGAGACGTAAAGAGGCGAGGGAAACCGCTTGGCATGTCAAATGAAAGCGTTGGGTCAACAGCATACAGAAGCGACCACCGGGTGATGTCATGACACCATTCCTGATGGGCCCAGGGCGACGTCAAAGCGGACAAGAGGGTTCCGACAAAACTTTACGGAACACTGTATTGGTGTATATAGTCATCTGAGCGACACGGTTGCTGCAAACATGAGTAGATAGACTTACGAACAGGTGACTGGGTACTCGACGCACCTCTCAGTAAGTGTGTCCACTCGCGTTCGCCGCTAGGGTGCCGCTGAGATCAAGAAATACGTCACTCTGGTGTTCCGTAAACTTTTGTCGGGATCTGTGCTACATGGATATGCGACGGCCGTAAAACATAACAGAAAATGAAGTCCCCGCAACAAAAAATAAAAACAAACCAGCTACTGAATGGAACCCTTCATACTCTGACAAGCATTCATCTTCACGTGTCAGAGTGAATCTTTGGTAAGTGGCGACAGGCTGTCCTCGCATGATCACATCAAGAAGCGCACAAGCGACGAAGACTACCGAGCGTATGTCTTAGTTGAGCGTATGTCGTGATGAGGGCTACAATCCCCATTTTTTTCTTTCAATCATCATCATCATCATCTTAGTGGAATTCGCCAGTAACAGATGTGATGTTCGTATATACGAGGACGTGCACGCAGCGCTATCACTGGATATTCAGAGTAGGTGGGAATGTGAGAGGCCAAGTACAAATGTCCGGTTATAACGATGAAGTGTCGCTGTACGCTAAAAATGTGCACCGAGAGTCTTTCTACAAAGTACAATTCGCAAAGGAATAGTGAAAAGGAGCTGTATCTCTAAGCTCTCAGTTCAGAGAGGGATATCCCAGCGTTAGAAAGCAATGACGTGTTTATTTCTGCATTTCTATGTTTTTGTTTCGGTTGACTGGGAATAGTTTCTGGCAACATATTGTGGCTACTTAAAGGGGTTGCGACACTTCTACCCAGGTTATCCCAGATAAACGTAAAACACTTTTCGTTTCACCGATGCGAACCTAATGTATTCCAAGTTTTACAGCGACACACACACACACACACACATATAAGGAGACGATGATGAGATGGAAGCGAAGTGGTTAATACAAGCGTAGGAAATTGGCACCGCAAAAACAAAAAAAAAATGCCGGAAATTCACACGGTTCTGACACCACAGCACTCGTCGCGCGCCGACGATGAGGCAACGCGAGAGAGGTGACGTGCGCTTGTAGCTACCAATGGAAGTGGCCGCAGCTCTCAGCTAGGTCTGTGACGTCGGTGCTTTGTCCGGCCGTGTGATCAAGGGTTTGTATCTCGCCAAGTACTCACTAATAATACTGTAGCAGCACTAGCTGCACCACCATCGCCTTGGCCACATGACCCTTTTTCTGCCCTGCCACCTCGCGCTCGCGAGATGCGAGCTAGTTACTTCTTCTTCCACTCGAGCGACCGGCCAGAACGGTCAATAAAATAGTCTGGTCCGACTTGACGCCTTTTGTCTCCTGGCCTCACTCAACACGCGACAATACTTTTTTCCTCAGTAGTCTGGAGTAAATGATAATAATGATGATGATGATTCGATTTTAATCCGCGCACAAGCAACTAAGGCAATGGTTAAAATTGTGATAAGTTAAAAAGTAGACGATTATGCTAAAAACAATATACTTGGCAAATTGAGATATAAACAATAACACTCTGGAGTAAAGTAGAATGCGTGCACGATTCTATAAAAACCACATCTATTCACTGACTCATTCATTCACAAAATACCCCTATCTGTACATTACCTGTTTTGCTTTATTATTTATTTATTTTTGTTTTAATTTTAAATGGAAGCCGACCTTTGTCTGGCTGACCTTACCTTCCTCATTTAATAAACTTTCAACCCCCCCCCCCCCCACACACACAAATCATCATAAACCAACATATTATGTTTGTGTATTCCTAACAATATGTCGTTATAACGTTAACAGTAGCACAACAACAGTACAAAACGTTTTATCGTTATATAGAGGTGACGTCGGTGTAACACCATAACGTGACCAAACAACGTTACTCAGGGACAGCAATAGGGAATTCTAGAATACATTACCCAAGCACCTTGGGGCCCGCACAGAAATGAGGACCCGTCACTGCGCGTGCGCAGAACCCAAACAATGCATTGGGGACGCCCAAAAGCACTGGTATCTTATCGAAAGCTCACTAATGTAATGCAATGCAAAGTCGCTCGGTCCGTTCAACAACAGAGCTCGACTTTGTCCCTCTGTTTAAAAATCATTCGTCAATTTCTCCTTCTGTTTCAGAACGCCTTCATCTGGCACAGAAAACACCACCCTTCACCGTCATCTAC
Organism: Ornithodoros turicata; assembly: GCF_037126465.1. Lineage (NCBI taxonomy): Eukaryota > Metazoa > Arthropoda > Arachnida > Ixodida > Argasidae > Ornithodoros > Ornithodoros turicata. The sequence continues at coordinate 61,770,260 of NC_088206.1, forward strand.
TTGACGTTGTCACGGCCACGAAGGATTGTTTATATCTACAGCGTCGTGCCAACAGTGACACATTTGGAGCCGTCACAATCTTTCAACTGAGCCAAACAATTCTGGCGCCTAATCGCTTGGAGTCTACAGCCTGTTGTGTGTGAATGCTCCAGAGGAACGGGCGCATATTTGGAAACCCGCCAGACGAAACGGGGGACAGATTTCGTGCTCCGGCAACGCTGAGAGCGGTACATGCAGATCAAACCCTTTACAGATAACCGTTAGTAAGCAGGGCGAACAAATATTAGCACATTAGCACTCACTGCGATCAAGGCAACGGCAGTCTGACAGCTAGGGGGAGAGAGAGAGAGAGAGAGAGAGAGAGAGAACCTTGAAGGTGGTCTTCCGCCAATAGGTTGAAATTTCCACCTAGTTGGAGCCGTGGAAACAGATTCGCAAGTACTGATTCGAGACACCTCATTTGTGTGAGCCATACGTCTACACAGCGAATTATTATTTTTTGAATATGATTTTGCAAATGGACGGTAATCTAATTTACCTCCACACATCAAAGGCCAAAGGGTAGCGCTTACATGAACAAGTCAAAGTGAGGCATATATATATCCAGGGATGGGCATAAATAAATTTTATGAGTATTTAAATATAAATACATAATACTTTGTTGAAAGGGGTATTTAAATACTCTTCATAAATACTTTTCAACATTAGTATTTAAATACAAAATATCAATACAGTATTTAAATACCGTAACTACTGCCATAAATACCTTGAGGAAGATGGTACCTGGGATTACAGAAATAATGATGATCATCATGACGAATCAGCAAGCAATAATAACATTTATTTGTTAGACTATCATGACGATTTTAATATTTGAAGTTTCTCGAAGACTGCATCTTTGAGGCATCTTCTGCTCAGCTGTACGATCAGTTTCGCAAAGGAGAACAGCATCTCCACAGGTGCATCGTACAACAAGGTAATCGGGCAGATGCGACCGTTGTCCGCAGCAACAGTGAAAAACCCCCCATCTAGAATGGTTGTCGCATGCGTATGCTGCGCAAACAAGGTATAACTAGGGAGTGACTTTTTCGGGTTAAATGCCTTTCTTAGATTCAGGGGGTAAATATCGGGCGCTATTTTTAAATCTGTAATTCGGGGAGAAATCGGGCGATAATTGTGTTATCGGGTGTTTTTGTTTCTCCTCTTGTCTATTAAGTCCTTCCTAATCTCTCTTTTTTTGTGGGATCGTGAACTTCCAGCGGTAATCCCCGAAGGCATAGACAGTGTTGACACACATGGGTGTATTGTTTGGAAAGTAAGCGAGCCATTCTTACATGTGTTACACGTGGCAACCTTTGTTCATCTTCAGTGGAAACATCACTTGAGGATTTCATAGTGACTGGAATTCGGGGAGAAATCGGGTTCAACCCGAACTGGTCGGAGATCAGTTCAGGGGGGGGGGGGGGGGGGAATAACCGGGCGGAATCGAAAAAGTCACTCCCTATCGAAATCGAAAAATTCACAAAGTCGAAACCCGAAAAAGTCACTCCCTAGGTATAACTGTGCCCCAAACTCGCCCTTCTTTGCGAAAGGTCAAATGCGGGGCAATTTTAGGGTAGGAACCAGTATATAGTGTATTTAGGGGTATTTATAAAGTATTTACAAGAATAAATACCCGAAAATTGGTATTTAAATATAATTAAATAAATTTTTCTAGTCTGTATTTAAATACAAAATATAAATACATGTATTTATATTTTAAATAGTATTTTAATTACAATGTATTTAAATACTGCCCATCCCTGTATATATCTCCATGTCATCATCATCGTCACCATCATGAAAAAACATACAGGCAAAAAGAAATTTAAAAAAATGTATAAAACGGGTGCTTATGCAGGTCCACACCACGACCAACTAGATTATAACGACCATGTCATAATCGGCAATTTCTATGAAGAGACCGTCCGCACGATCCGCTAGGGGCGCTACTCATCGGCCTGCGAGATCTACATCATGATTGGACATTGGGAATTTGAATTTTGAACGTGCAGAAGCGGACGTACGACTACCGTAGCAGACGACAGCAACAGCTCCTATGAAAACGCGTAGAATGATGATAATAATCAGCTTTAGAACGAAACATCTTCCGTGGAATATCTACCGCTTGTACAAAAATACTAAGGTAAGCTGAAGTACAAAGTATTGTAGAAGTTGAGGAAGCAATAAGCGGGCCGATGAGTAGCTCCACCGCTAGCTTCCAAATGCGGCTCTGGGAAGGGGTGCCAATGACATGGTCGTTATAATATAGTAAGTCGTGGTCAACACCTGTGTGGTTGTCTTTCAACGAACAGGGTTCTCTTGCGCTCGAAGTGTTCCCTAGCTCGAGAAGTTCCTGAAATGTAACAAGTTGAGTGCTACGAATTTTTCTGTTTTATTCTCCATTTACATTTTTGTTGGACTGCATAAAACGTAATTTGGAGTGCACAGGGAACGAGGCACATTTGTTAGTCTTATTCGAACGCGGTGGAACTAGCAAAAATGAATATTTCATCTATTCCGTTTCAAAGTGTATAGGCTTGTGTAGTTTCTCTTTCTTCTTTTCTGAGTAACGCGTCCAGGAGTAGCCAGTCCCGAGTGGCTCGGTACCATAGGTGGGGAGTAACGCGTTACAAAGTAGTGCGTTACCGGTAACGCGTTACATCCGAGTAGTGAAATATGGTAACGCACCACTTTTGGGAGAAAAGTAATGAGTAACGTAACGTCATTACATTTTTAACAACTAACGCGTAACGGCGTTATGCGTTACTGCGTGTTCGGGTCGGGAACTTGAAAGCTTGAGCGAGGATCGTGCCTGCAGAGTCCGGGAAAATCGCCGATTTTTTCTATTCATGTTCAACAGTGATAAGAAGGTCACGTCAACACCCACGAAGAACGCAAAAGAAGGGTTATTGACCTACCCTGGTTGAGATGTCACCTTTGTTTACCACCTCTGTTTTTCACTCCCTCTTGTATTTTTCGAACGAATGGGGCAAAAGCGGCAGAAAAATAGCCTCTACCCTCTGAACAAGTAACAAAGTACCAAGGAATTGGCTGTTTGAATTTGTACTGTATGAGATAAAAGGTCACCGTCTCTATCAACCTTGACAAGGAGCACTCACCGGTCATTAGGCGTCCTCTCAGCCCAACGGGCGAAGCTCACAGATGAAAATTTTGAACATGAACTACTTCTGCGTTGCAATAAATCGCACATGTAAGTTGTGTTCATGCGTGACCCTTGTTTGTGCCCAACATTGCTTGTCTTGATTTGCGGAATGCACTTATGTGACTCAACCAAAAATGGTACATATTATAAGGACAACTGGTGAAGTAATGCAAAAGTAACGGCATTACTTACCAGAAGTAACGGCGTTAGTAACGCGTTACCTACTACCGCAACAGTAACGAATAACGTAACGCGTTACTTTTCGAAAAAGTAGTGGGTAACGGTAGTGCACCACAAAATAAAAGTAACTTCCCCACCTATGCTCGGTACTAACATCTCTTTTTTTTTTCCTTTTAGAAATCAAATCAATCAATAAATCAATATTTCTGGCTACCCGTAGCTGTATACAAGAACAAGTACATGACGTCTCAATGGGCGAAACGTCTGTTTCGTTTGTCGTCAAATATTTTACATCTCATCCTAATCGATTTCACGGCTTCGAGCTGCTGACTCAGACGATGGATTCCACTTCTTGTCTGCGGGCATTCAGTTTCAAAATTCAAAGCTCACCGAAGCACCTTCGACAGTCATAACAAGCAATGGTTCATATTAGAGAGTTTTAGAGTACATCGTACGCTATCGCCTTTGCGTACGTAAGGGTAGCGCCGGTGGTTCAGCGCACGCGCAAAACAGAGTTTCGCGCAGGGCACAGAACCACTAACGCTATCCCTTACGCACGCAAAGGCGATAGCGTACGATGCGCTAAGTTTTAGTAGTGAGTTTTAGTATACATTACGCTGTCGCCTTTGCGTACGCAAGGGATAGCGTTTGTGGTTCTGCGCACGCGCAATACGTAAACAGAGCTTTGCGCATTGCGCAGAACCACCATGCTATCCCTTACGTATGCAAAGGCTACAGTGTACGAAACTCACTTATGGTGAGTTTTTGTGTATCGTACGCTATCGCCATTGCGTCGTAAGCGGTTGCGTTGGCTGTTCTGCGCACTCACAGAACATATAGAACTTTGCGCTATAGCAGAGAGCATAGAGAGCTTTGCGCATTGCGCTGAATCACCACCTAACGTACGCAAAGGCGACAGCGTACGATATATTAAAAACTCACTATTGTCCGGGCGGGGGGGGGGGGGGTGAAGTGGGGATTCGCCGCTTTCGTGTTGCGTGCGCCCACGGAGACGTTCCTTGCACATGATAGCAATTGACGTTTTGAGGCTGACAACATCAATTGCCATCATGTTCAACAGATGCCGCTTGCGTCGATCCCGTCGCATGAATGTGTGTATGAGTGAGAAGACATGCAAGAGTGAAAGGGGGATGAGTGAGAGAGTGGTTGGTTTGTCCCTTCAGATGACGCGCCCTTGGAAGTCGCCGGGGAGGTGTGTTAGCTTAGCTCAATTTGTAGAGCCCTGGACCGGTAATCCAGAAGATGTGGATTCGAGTCCTACAGCTGGCTAACCTTTTCACTGACTTCCTTCTTTCATCACGTCCCTTGCGTTTTGAAGAATGCCCTCACTTTGAAACAGCCGTGGCAGCGCGGTCGCGGCGAAGGGCGATCAGTGCACGAAAACAGCCTGATCGCAGTCGTAAAATGTTGTAAAGTCGTCTGCAAAACAGCAGGACACGTCTCTTTGGCGCCATGCGCAAATAACTACCTTCTGCGACATAGTCCTCTGAATGCGAAGTTGCCGACTTCTTACTTCTTCTTTGCTTCTGCTTTCGTGCTTTACGAAGCATCTGCATATTCAAGATGATAACAAGGGACACCGTGTATCGATAGAAGGATGCCAACTTCTGCTTATATATTCTTTCGTCCGGAATGACGTCTTCTATAGGTATCACGCGTAAAAAATAACGAGTGAGTGCGCGGAATCTCAAAACGTGAAACAGCTCATCCTTCACGGCCGAAGAGCAGCCATTTCAACATTCCGTCTTGCCCTCGCTAAGCAACCAACACAGAGGTGATTACCGCGATAGCTGCACAGAGGCAAAGAGTCGCAAATATTTTTCCTCTTTCATCCTCCCTTCGTGTCACGAAGTGTTTGATAACCTTGCTAGATTGGTTCGAAATTTTTATTTTTATTTTTTCAACACCTTTCACTAGCAGCGCTTCACGCGTACTACGCGATGAAGCTGGCGAAAGAAAAGGTCGTATTCACGGTGCATGATTAGCGAGAGGTGTGAGGTGATAAGGCGGAGCAAAAGACAAGCACGACAGGCAAACCCTGTTATTACGTGCCAGTTGTAATATTCTTCGGCTGTTCGATGCCTTGAGGACAAGGAAATGACGTATTAATAGCTACCATTACTTAGAAAAAAATATTCGAGGCTTTATAAACACTTTTCGTTTTCATTTTCACAGCGGACGAATCACGTTTTGCGCGACTAGTCATAAACACAAAATAAAATTGTTTTTTGCGCGACGATAGATTCAGCGTATATCTTGGTTGAATTTTTTACTTTCAAAGGAGAGTTATTTCTTTAAAATACTATCAGGAGCACAAGGGCAAAGACTAGCGACAAGGATGCGGGAAACTTGGACGAAAGAGGGTCAAATGGAGGAGGGGCAAATGAGGGAAAAAATTTTGGGTCAATATGGTGATGTTGCACCAGAAGGGTATTTTCCCCCAAGATTTTACGTGAAAAAAAGAAGAAAAAAAAAAGTCGCCGTAAGATTGTGCGTCACTTGCGCCCTGGCTTGGTCACGTACAGCACCAGTGACAACTGCGAGCTTCGGAGCTTTGCGTGCGCAAGGCGCGGACAGTACGCCCGCGTCAGAGGTCGCGCGTGCGCAGGCCAAAGTTTATTGTGAGTGGCGCGCAAAGTTGTTTGCGTCTGGGAGTGCGGAAGTGTGCGTCGTGTTGTATTTACCAGATAGAGCAGTAACACCATTTGTGTTTCGTGGGAGAGAACGTGGTGCTTAAATGGTCTGCAACACTTCGTCCAAAGCTATATATGCAAATAAATGTGAAACATATTTATTGTCATGCGACTGTGAACCTACACTCCAAGCTTTATATAATGCAAAATTTACTTTTAAATAGAGGTTAGGCTGCTATCCATAGTTGCTTTAATTCGAAACATCCTAGCAATTTCTTATTATTCAACAGCAAACACAATTAAGGTGCACACAAACAGAACAGTGATTAATGTAAACGTATTTTTATTCGCGACGTACCAATTTTCGCGAATCGCGCATTCAGCCATTTGCGAAGTTATTCGCGGGTATTTAATTTCGCGATTCCAGAGCTGGTTTCATCTCGCTCTATAAACGCCATGCTGTGTTCGCTGGTACAATTTTTTCGCGATTTCTTAGCGGTCGCCAAATTCGCGAAAATTAATACATCGCGAATAAAAATACATTTACTACTTCTTACTTTCTTCTATGCTTCTTACTATACTATACTTACTTTACTTACTTATTACTATACTTACTATACTTCTTACTTCCCGCAAAAAAAGAAAAATACGAAAAAGCGATGAGGTATTATGCAGTGCGAGACTGGCATATTTTGCTATCATAACATAATGACCGCATTCAAACTAAGTACCGTAATTTCACGCGTATTAGCCGCGGCTTATGCGCGATTTTTTTTTCTCACGGGCGCTCTGCGGCTTATCCACCGGTGCGGCTTATCTGATGACTATTTTTTCCTGGTATTTTCCCCATACGCCGATTTTAACGAAAGGCCCGACAGTGTCTCTGGAACAGCACTGCCCTGCCGATGCACGAACAGTGCGTAACAGGGACGGGTCCACACTCGAGTAGATTGATATTCCTGATGCATTCCCCCAAGCAGCTTTAATGAATATTGTGACAGTGATTCACGTCTTCTGGAAGACCACTGACCCCTCAATCCACGAAAAACGCCCAACAAGGGCACAATTCGATCTGTGGTCTCCTTTGTCGCACAAATCAGTCGTCTCGTATTGCCCGCGGCTTATCTGCGGGTGCGGATTATCTGCTAGAAAATTTTCAAAACGTCCCTAAGAACGCGTCCTGCGGCTTATCTGCGGTGCGGCTTATACGCGTGAAATTACGTACAGTAACAAGGAGCACAGGGAAACAGATGAGTTCACCCTCGAGTGAGCAAAGCATTGTCGCCGTGGAACTTCACTTTTACTCCCACTGTTTCTGTCTTACGTTATCCTCCACTTCGAACTCACATCATCATAAACATACCTCCTCCAAAAAACCGCCTCCTCCGAAAAACCGCCAAACCAGTAAATTTGTGCCGCCCAAAAACAACCGAGACACTTTTTATCCTCATGGCAGTGAGGCCGAAAGAGCAGGATATCAGAAGAACGATTTTGGTGTAATTGGCATGGCTTCAGAAAGCAAGTCATCATGTCTCCCTGTTTCATGCCAAAATAACCGGGGGGGGGGGGGGAACCTGCGTGGCCGTTTACTGTGAGTCGTATAGCACGGTGGAACCCAAAGTTAGGTTGAAAAAAATGAAAGTGTGTGAAGGTCTTGTTATGTGATTCAGAAACTGCTGCCTGCCAACTGCGTGGAACGCGCAAGTCTGTGACACTGTGTCGATTCAAAAGAGGAGACGGATTGGCTGGATGAGTTTCCCGACTTCGCACTTGCTCGAGTTTTGGAGTACTTCTTTTTTTTTTTCTCGCGCTCCTTTGGTTCTTTTATTTGTCTGGTTATTCGAGGAATAAGAGTAAGGAGTCTGAGGGCACGTAGTCTGTCATGGTCACGGCGATTAATCGCCCCGTTAGCATGTAAGTGCTACTCGCAGGGCAACTGCGATATACTAGTGCGATGTACTGGGAAGGATATACTGGTCTGGGTAAATGCTTAGAATTACAGACGGGAGTCATTCAAATAAACGTTGCGCAGATTTCGACGGAGAATAATATAACATGAGACAATTGATGTTCTGAGGCTGTAACACATAGAAAGGACAAATACAAGGACATTTTGGTAGAGCCCTGGACCTGTAATCCAGAAGACGTGGGTTCGAGTCCTACAGCTGGCTAACCTTTTCAGTGACTTCCTTCTTTCATCATCAAGAATATAACGTTTCGGCCTGTTTTTTTTTTATGTATGTTTGTTACCGTTTGAAGTGCAACAACAACAAAAGATGAAATGGATTAACACGACGCGTTTTTTGACAGCAAGCGTGAGTATAATTTACTTGGACAATGCGCTTTGGTTGGGCCCGATAGAGGTCAAACGCTTATTATCACCAAACGCCCGTAACCGCCGAACGCTCATTATAACAGGCGCAACAAAATTTATCAGCGGGACACGAGACGTTATACGAGGGTTGCAAACAAACAGCAGAAACATTTTAACAACCTCCCTTCCGCTCATGGCATTCGAAACAAACAGTGGCTTGGTTGCAAGCTGGCTTCTATATTTACGCCATTGTAACATTCCTTCTCAGCGTGCCGTGTTGTAGCATGTTATCAGATAAGAGCCACGTTCATGCGTGTGGCTTGGAACATCGCGCCGTTCTTTCGTTGCAGAACATTCCGTTTGGTTTCCGCTTACCTTGTTAGGAAGTTTGTCCGGTTCAAATGTCGGTTGTGGCGTCGGTGCTACAAGTCGCCGCTGAAAAGCTAAGAAAACAATATAAATTCATTAAAAACTGGGTTTGGCTTGCTCTGGGTTAATCCTCTATACCTTAACAATATCGTTTGCAACCAACTTCGAAAATATTGAATTTTAGTGAATCGTACTCTATATCGCTACAGGCGTGCGCGGATAACATTGACGTCCTGGACCCGCATCCGCACTGCACGCGCGCATGTAAGATCCGCGATCGCATTCGAAAAAAATCAAACACGACGAAAATGTTATCTTACAAACGTTTTCATTTTTCTACATGCACAACGCTCAGGAACACCGACACCATTTTGGGTTACAGTCGATACCCGTTCATATGAGCACGACCGTTACCGCAGATATTGGTCATAAAACGAATGTTAACGAACCGTATACGACACACATCATAGAAAAACGGGTTCCGGAAAAAATGGCCCCGGAAGAAATGGTCCCGAAAAACCGGGACCGGAAGATCAGATCAAAAGATGGCCATATAGAGCTATAAGTCATGTCTCGATTATCCGGACACCTCCGGAGTCGTCCCTTTTCGTCTGGATAACGAATTCCGGATAACTGAACCAAGCAAACCCCCTTCCGGGGAAAACCGAAAAATTTGGGAGTTGCTCCCCCCAGAAAAAGAAACGAGAAAAATATCATTACTTCAAAAATTGCTGTTGCTTCAATGCTGCTTCAAATCACCCTGCTGTTGAAATAGAGGTAATGTCTCAGGAAGTTTGTCCCGCGCACATGTTTTTTGTGTTTTTGCGAATGTCTTTGGCATAGGCCAAAAGACAGGCAATGCTTCCGGATTGCCTGGACATTGACGTTCACATGTGGATTTCTTGCGCCCGGTGCATAAGGGGCACCTCTTCCGCTTATCGTCTACCATCTCTACCGTGTGCCCTCGCACACCAAAAGGGAGTGACCTCCGAAGAAAGGGGAGTCAAACAGTACAGAATGCCCCGGTGAGATATGACTCTTTTCCGGAATAATGCGAACACAGCACATGCCAGGGACAGACGACGTTGACACTTTTCCGGATAAGCGAATCAGAATGACCTAGGTCCTGGAAGATTGGTGCCCGCGTACTTGCTGTCCGGATACGGACAACGATTTCCGGATGACCGAGACACAATCTAATGGTAGCAGGTTCGTTCACGGTAATATAGTCCGGATAACGAGTTTTCCGGATATCTGAACTCCGGATAAGCGAGACATGACTACTCCATTTAAACGTGTTATGAGTTTCAGTGTAATGACATTTCCTCGGGTCACAGCCTGACCGTGCTAGCCAGACCAAGTCCTCGCTGTGATGCTCCTCATTGTATGTATTTTCACCAAATTACTGCGAGCATTCGGGGATAGAATACCGCCCGTGGCGAAGGAGCACACCAATCAGCATCAGCATCATAATAAAGCTGAGTATATCTGTATCTTCGCCTCCTGTGTGATTGCCTCGAGCTCAACGGTATTCCGGACGAATTTCTTTGCCGCCTCGACATACGGGTTACACACATAAAAAAGAAAAAGAGGACAAAGAAGGAAGGAATGGGAAGAAAGATCTTAAGAAAAGAAAAGAAACTAAGAAAGTTGCGAAGTGATCAAAGAAATGCGCTTCTCGGCAGCGTAATTCGATGCCGCCGAAACAGAGCAAGGCATAATATCGCGGAAGACGAAACCGCCGCAATTAAAGTTGAAGAAGAAAAAGGAAAAACTGCCGGTTTTCCTATATACGTTGCCTCTCTTTTAACGACTCTCTGACTGTAACACGATATCGTGGTCGGGGCCAATTATTCAAACTCTTATCAACGTTGAAGCATCTTAATAGTGGCGCCATTTGATCCACGGTGGTGCAAGAGAGAACGCGCATAGAAAAAAAAAAAAGAAAAAGATGAAGATCCTCTTCGCGGCTAATTACTGCGTTAATGTGAAGATGGAGGGGAGGTGATTATCAAAATGCAAGGTCCGTGGAAGGTAGACAGACGAAGCCTCCTGTTTGTGGGAATCAAGATTACATTCCTTAGGCCTGTGATGGCTTATTATCAGTGGCGAAGATTTCCAGGCATTGACTATTAAGGACAAGTTGGTAGTGTGAGAGATAAAGGGAGAAATACAGTGATAGCAGCATGGGCTATGGGCTACTCGAGCTGCGGTGCACAGACTTTTCTCTGGCCACTCTGCTCGGCCCAGTACGCCATCCCACACAGCGGTCTGTGACGTTCTTCAGCGACACAGGCCTCATGAACAGCTTGTGAACTCAAGTCCTCATTCTTCAGTGCCCCACCCTCACCCTCAAAGCATTAACCTCATCTTTGTTTATTTTTAAAGTCATCTTATGCTTTAATCTATCTCATCCTTCTTTCGGTGTTTGTTAGTTTATCCTTTATTTCCTAATTCTTTTGTTTTCGTTTTATTTATTTTATTCTGCTTTCAGTATTATTCTTTTTTCTTTTCGGAATAGCAAGCCGACGCCCCGTTTGGCTCACCATTCCTCCCTTTCTTTTTTTTTCTTCTCTGTTCTAGTAAATAAACCTTTTCTCGGGTTCTGTTTTTTTCACTATGTACAAGCTGGCCTGCACCCTTGCCCTTTTGCCATAAACCCCCCCCCCCCCTCCCCGAGATTAACAATGCTAACCTCCGCTTGTTTACGATGTACGCATAATCGTTCCTCGATGTTTATGTTTACAGGCGCCTTTCTACTTAAGACTGTTGTTGGTGTGTATTTCTGAATTACACGAGAGACAAATGAATAAAAATGAAGAGCAGATAGAGGGAGAGAAAGAGGCGGAAGAACACAAAAACAAACGTACGTGCAAACAATACTAAAGGTATACAAAACCTTGCAGTAAAAAGGAGAGGAAAGACCTTAAGATATAGTAGATTTCAAAGGGAGAAAAAAGGAACAGAAAAGCTCCCACTCTTTTTAGGTGGCCATTCATTTCAATCAATGCACGCGTCAAGAGCCGACGTGGTGGCACATTAAGTTTGACAACCCTTCCATAATTCCTTATATGTTCCGGCTCATGAACAGCGTCTTTCAAGCAAATGACTTCCCTGTCGTATATACCTGAAGCGGGCGCAGCGCTAAATACGGAGACGTGCGGATCTACGACAGCGTGGCGTATGGGTATACCTGTGTTTTTCCGCTACAGAATGGAGCGTATAGGAAAAGCCGAAGGATAAATGGTTATTTCGGTGAAGAATCTGACGATGAACCTCCCCACTCTTCCTCTCAATAATTCAATTCTTCTCAAAATAAAGTCGTTGTTGTTCTGCCCCGGGTGGTGGGTATATAGTTATCGGGTGGGGAGACGCGATATGTCTGAACAGAAACTGTTCATCTACAGTCTAAAGAAAAGAACAGGAGGTAAACAGGGGAGCAATTACAGCTTCTAATCCCTTAGAACGCAATTAATCCCCGCCGATGTAGATGTTGACAAAAAAAATAATAATAATAGGGAGAAATTGAATTCGCCGCACGACAGATTCGGCTACTCCTCTAAACAGATCCCCCCCTGTAAAAAATCCCCCCCAGAAAAAATATCAAAGAAAAACCAGCGGCTTTCGCGATAACTATCGGCCAAAGGCCATATCACCCGTCAACGTTGCGCATAATGAGTCACATAGTACTAATAGACTAACACCAACTCACACCTCTCAATAAATGACACAAGTGCTGACAACCGTTTAATCACCCTGACCTCGAAGTTTACTCCTCAGCACTAGAAATAGTCCGTAAACTTCGCATAAATTTGCGTGCATGATGTACTCCCAAAAAGGACTAACAATTGTGGCTACAGTCTCCAAAATGATCAAAAATCACTCCTTTTGTTTCTTGGCGTGCACTTTGCACCGTCCTCATAATTGGCAATAAATGGTCACAGTGAGATCAAAATTACAGCATAGGTTGAAAACGGTGAAAACGGGAGTTTTTCGGCACCAGGTACCCCCCCCCCCCTCCCCTTTACCCTCGTGAAAGACGCTACCAAATGGTATAAGAGCGGTAACCTAGCGAGGCGCCAGCGGCATGTCAAGCGTACACCAGCATGCAGCAGCCACATTTGCTCAATGATGCAGCATACCCCCGAAGTTATGCTGAAGGATGGGAGAAATTTAGTGTTGTCGCGAACTAGCCGGAGTTCGAGCTTGCACAGGTGTTCCAAGAAAATGGAACTTATGAAAAAAAGTTCGTCGAAAAATCCGAAGTGGTCCAACATGTCTGCGCATGCGCCACGCCCAAATCTGCAATTTACATATATGACAAGTTTTTGATAAACCCCATCGGAAAACGTCCTAATACTGTGTATATGTATATATATATATACATATATATATATCTTGAAAAGTTGGAGTTGGATCGGACGGCTACGTAATTATAGTTGAAATAAATGGGAGACAGAAGACGAAAGTAGGGGAAGTAACAAAAAAGGGGTTTATTAAAACTTAAAATTTAGCTCTTTTGTCCCGAAGAAGGCGGAGCTTCCGCCGTAATGTAGACATCCTCCCTAACTTTTATGATTTTTAAGTTTTAATAAACCCCTTTTTTGTTACTTCCCCTACTTTCGTCTTCTGTCTCCCATTTATTTCAACTATATATATATATATATATATAGTGGCGAAACACGTGTCCTCTGGTGCTGCCGCATCGTTCCATGAGTATCTATATATATATATATATATATATACACAAAGGAAAAATAGCCTAAGCTCTGTAGCTGCACGTTGAGCACATGTTTACAATTTGATCGTGCCCTCCCAGCCAAGGACAGCTGTTTCGGTCTACTTGGACCTCGTCAGCCTGGCGCAGGGAAGTGACACGATCTTGGATCGGCGCAACAGTGCGTCTCGGCGAGACGCACTGTTGCGCCGATCCAAGATCGTGTCACTATAGTGTCACTTCCCTGCGCCAGGCTGACGAGGTCCAAGTAGACCGAAACAGCTGTCCTTGGCTGGGAGGGCACGATCAAATTGTAAATATATATATATATATATATATATATATATATATATATTTACAATACAAGAAAAATGTTTTCTTTCCGACATGCCTTCCGGCATTGCACAATAGAGGCATGCACACCGACGCCCAACGCCTGATTGTCCAAACACTGCTCGTAACAATCGAAGCGGTATAAGCGCTCGCTCATCCTCGTGCTCGTCGTCGAGAACACGGGTTGCGCTTCAGATGGCACAGGAGAGAGTTTTCCACACTCCAGTCATTTCATTCGACGTTCAGATTCCATTTCCAACAAAGTACCCACGCAGAAAGGATAATGCTTTGGTTGCCCCCAGGTGTCGCTAGAGTACTGATTGTTTTTGACCCGTCAATGCACTATTACAATTCGTAACATAGAGGTAATGACATTTAGAAAGACACTTTCTTTCCTACATGGACCATAAAACTCAGTACGTCGTACAGCTTTGTACGTCTTTCATCCTTTTGCTCGGAAATGACATGGAACCGTGGTTCGACCTCGAACTCTGCCGTTGGAAAAAAGTTAGGGACATCCCTAGACTTCTAATCCTACCCTGTGTTGTCCGAACATAAATACTGCAGAGGCGGAGTGAACACTTAGGACAAACACAACGTTTAACCCTCACCAACGCCCAAGGAAAGTTTTCGTCAACAGCCTTCCTTCTTGCCATCGGAAATCAGGGATACTCCCTCTTATCCGTTCAGTCCAAGACAAAGTAAAATTGCACCTTCGTCACAATACTGGATTTCCCACGATATAAGACCAGTGATTCATGTTCAATTTATTTTCTCTACTTAGTTGCCAATGCACACAGTTTGTGCTTGTATGTTTGTTGCTGCCGTTTGCAGTGCTTTTGTTTGTTCTTGTTGTATACTATTGTTAATTCACCATTGTACTGCTTCTTATTTATCTGTTATTTATATCCATGTATATTCTGTACTTTGCTTTAATATTTCTTGTCTTTGTTTCGGGACAGGGCCTTCAGGACTGTTGCATGACATAATTTGCTGACGCATACGAACCTCTCCAACGTAAAGCTAAGCAATACTAAAGCCCTTGCCAGCTTCTGTAGACGTCAAGTACACAAAGGCAAGATCTAACTATATAAAGCGGCGTTGGAACCACCGATAATTCCTGGTATCCTCAGAGACTCCAGACTTCCGGCATTCTAACCCAGATGAGCCGCACGGTATACAACTGCGGAGAACATGGAAGCGGAAATCCAAATTTAGTGAAATTATTCCTGCGAATTACGCCCGTACGTTGGAATTCGCGAATCATTTAGGACGCGAAATTAACCACCACACAGCAACCTATTGTGCACACTCAACAGGACGTCTTCTGCGTAGAGACGCAAGCCTCTGATACCGCCTGTATTGCGCCGCGCGCGATTGTTGTTTGACGCTCGAAGGATAGCTTCGAAAGATTCTCTGTCAAATAGGCTTACCGTGGAAGGGCCATCGCAGGAAGCGACGGCGAACACACGTGCACAAGCGAAGAGTTCACCGATCACTAAGAGGACAGGTAACCATAAAACTAGCTGCCCCGATGGCACAACCTGGATGAGCTAGAACCTATGAGCGTGAGACCGCGTGAGCGTTTGTGGGAGCGAGTTGCCACATGATCTTGTGTGTTGTAGCGCCGGCGTCCCCTGCGTAGTAAATCAAGGGTATCACGGCAGGGTGAACAACTGTCTTGCGAATATCACATTTCAGGCACAACCTGTCAAATTCGCGGTTATCGACAGATGTCGCGCTCCTAAAAAATGGCAATTCGATACTTGATAAAGAGATTACGTTATCTGTTCTACTGGAAAGGTTTCCCCAGGCAATGCATCCCAAGCAGCACAATGTACTGAAAGTCGGGTGCAACAGGGGTGGACGGTACGTGTCTTATCAGTGTTGTTTGGTTTCACGAGTTTGTTCAAGGCCTTCCACCTACCCGTCCACCCCTATTGCACTCGGCTTTCAGTACATTTTGCTGCTTGGGATGGCATCAGCCAGCCGACTACTGTTCCGCGCTAACCCACGCAGCACAATGTACTGAAAGTCAAGTGCAATAGGCGTGGACGGTATGTGTCTTATCAATGATCTTTAGTTGCACGAGCCTGTTCAAGGCCTTCCACCTACCCGTCCACCCTTATTGCACTCGACTTTCAGTACATTGTGCTTCCCAGTACACTGGGAAGTATATGGTGAAGATAACTATTGTGTGGCAGCATGCTGCACGTGCCGGCAGGAATGCTGATAATTTCGAACGCCTGGTTGTATCGCATTATCGCATGCACGACCCCGTGTATTTTCTCAATACAATACAGCTTCCCAATATTCAGGCCCGAAGCCTCCGCGTCTGTTTGGGAGTTCCCCGAACGACAGAGACCTAGAGTAGCTTGATGGGCTTGTTGGTACATGACTCAGAGAACAAGGAGCAGTCAAAACAGGGACAACGACACAAGAAGACACACAAAAACAGAGGCTCCTGTTTTTGGAGCCTCTGTTTTTGTGTGTCTTCTTGTGTCGTTGTCCCTGTTTTAACTGCTCCTTGTTCTCTGAGACAGAGACCTACCCTATCCTGGCAGATGCACGCGAAACGCCAGCAGGCGTCCCACTGGACGTGGAAACACTCTGGATTTGTGCGCGTTGCCTCACACAGCACCCCTACCATTATCTTCGGCTAATCGATATTGACTGTCCGTCGACTCTAGCTTCGACAGCGCTGTTGACCGCCTGAAATCGTGCCTCCCCACCACACCATCAGTGCGTTCCTATGTCCCGCCAATGTGGACTCTTCGCAGGCCTCCTATATGTGACCACATCCCTGGTGCAATTCCACATTGAGGTGAAAACCTCTGTGCTTCCAGTTGTTGCTCATCGACGAGCACCTCAGCTCAGCTTACTCTCAACGACTCCCGGGGTATAGACCGATGGAGCAGTGGCTCAAGGCGGTTCAACAGCAGTCTTTTGGATCCCACATGAAAACATTGAAGTGGCACAGAAACTCCCCAACGAAACGTCATCTACCGAGTCAGAGCTCTTCGCTATACTGACCGCGTTGAACCACAATGCGGGATCAGCGCATGGCGCGTGGACTGTGTTTGCGGACAGTAAGGCGGCTCTAGAGGCTCTGGCAAATTATTGTACCAGAACAATCGGCGGCCTAGACACCATGATAGTCGCAACATACAACAGACTTCTATCCTTGTGTCATAGCCTGTGTTTCCAATGGGTACCCAGTAACACCGGCCTGCACGGAAACACCCGCGCAGACGCCTTAGCACGTCGGGCACATGGGGACGTCCCCGTCAATAACTGTCCACTTTCAGCCTCAGCATGTCGATTATAGATACGCCGAATCCGCCACAGCGGCAGTTTCAAGAAGGCGCTGTCCGAGTAAACGATCATCTCCGGTCCATCGACCCGTCGATGGATTTCGTTGCCACACGCCACTGCTCGCGTCGAGAAGCGTCCGTACTACACTGACTACGACTTAATGTCACCAGCACACATCTGCTTCTCTATAAGATGTGTCTTCCATTCACCCAAACGCCCCAGTTGCGCTGATGAAGCTGATATTTCACATCTTCTCCTCGACTGCCGCAGATTCGACACCCCTCGAGTCGCGCTCAGACGACGCCTACTCGAGCTACGGTGCACAGACTTTTCTTTGGGCACTCCGTTTGGCCCAGTACAACATCCCACACAGCGGTCTGTGACAAAAGCAGTTTTGACGTTCCTCAGCGACACAGGCCTCATGAACAGCCTGTGAACTCAAGTCGTGCTATCTCATCCGTCAGTGTCCTACCCTAACCCACATCTTTTTTTAAAGTCATCTTTGTCTCTAATCTATCTCACCTTGCTTTCATCTATTATTAGTTTATCCTTCATTTCCCGATTCTTTGCTTTCTTTTTATTTTACTTTTATATATTTTCCTTTTCTTTTTTGCACATTTTGCGTTTGTAGACAAGGCGTTTCTGGGAAAGGACAGTTTGTGGGCAAGGAGTTTGTAGGCAAGGACAGTTTGTGGGCAATGAGTTTGCGGGCAATGAGTTTGTAGGCAATGAGTTTGTAGGCAATGAGTTTGTAGGCAATGAGTTTGTAGGCAATGAGTTTGTAGGCAAGGACAGTTTGGGGGCAAGGGGTTTGAAGACAACGACAGTTTGTAGACAAGAAGCTGCGATATTGAGACCATTTGTGTGCTGTCAGGATGTGTACCTGAACGCAACCTTATTCCTGCTATACAGGACCACGAATTTTTAAAACTCGCTGCTGTGCGGCGCACGTCTAACTGCATACTAGCCTCATGACTTCTTGGTGGTGGTACCAGACGTAGCTGTGACAGCAATGTGACAGGTTCAGACAAAGAATGCATAATATGTTGGGAACCCCTGGCGAACTCGTTGACAAGACAGGAATAGAAAAGAAAGTATGTACGTAATCATGTTTACGTTTATTCCGTGCATTCTTAAAAACTAAAAGAAACACCATGCAATTTGAATCCTGTACATACATTTGTCTCACACCGTAAATAGGTACATACATCTTGTCTCCCCACCCCCGATGCTTCATATACATCCTTAAAAGAATAAAAAATAAGCCTCTTAAAAACTGAGCCGTCTAGACTCGCACACTGAATCCATCATCGACAGCACACTCACGCACACAAACACACCTGGTTCTCACACCGGTTTCAGTGTGAGAACCGTTCCTTCGATTGGTCCTCTTCCGATTTGTTCGTCCATCGCGCGAAAGACTATCTGTCTCTCACTTTGACCTTTGGCATAAATACTTTTTTTTTCTTTAAAGGTTGTATATCACACGCATTCAGACGTATCCATTGGCTGTCTTCTTGTAGGCCGGTTGCTGCACCGGGCGAGCGTAGCCCTTCACAACGTGCTTTCTCCACAGGTAGAAAGTGTAGCTCCCCATGATGGCAAGCACGCCCACAAGGACCACCACCGCCGTGATGAAACCGGCACGCTCGCGGGTACCTTGACGCTCGAGTTCTGAGAAAGAAGGTACACGCCGTTAGGCAAGGAAGGTCATTGCAGATGCCACGAAAGTCAAAATGTACCCCGAATAATCTTTATCAATAGTTCTTGGATACTATACCTGGACATTGCATGCAGCAGTTTCCAGACGAATGGTTGCGAGTTCGACAGAAGTCCTGGGGACACATCGTCTCCTGGCACCGAAGCCGACCCCTGTCGCACTGACAGCGGTTGCAGTTATCCAGAGCGCGGTGTTCGCCGTCGGCGAACGTTAGGCTGCCCAGAGTGCATTGGCCAAATTTGTTGGATACTACTTCTGTAAGGAAGAAAAATATCGGTTGTAGCGATGTCCGCGTATAGCGATACCACGGAACCGCAGCCTACTGGCTGTGGGGCCGCCCGCAAGAAGTGGCAGCAAAATGCAGACCTGGGCAATGAGCGCAGCAGCCAGACGTGTGGCCGCTGGAACGGCAGAGATCATGTTGACAACCCATCTCGAAACATTTCACTTGCCCGCTAACACAGTGACAACGCTTGCAGTTGTCCGGTGCCCACAGAGCACCATCTTGATACATCTTGCCGTCTGTGTGGCAGTTTATCGATGACTTCGAAGCAGGCGCTAAAATTCATCAAAGATAAAACATTTATTGGCTGTCCTTAGGTATCAATGCTGTGTATCTGTACCTGGACACGCAGGGCAACATTTGTCCTTGAAGAACAGAGGCTCAAGACACGAGAGCACCGGACACATGTCTCGGTAACAGTGTTCCTTCCCCGCTCGGCAGATGCAGCTGAGGCAGGGTTCTGGACGCCACGTCTGGCCGTGTTTCATGCCGTTGGAACACGGTAGTTGATTGGAATGATTGCTTCCCAGGTGGTCATTGTCTGCGCGGAAGCCAAAAAAGAAATCAATCATCAGGTCTGTGCAGGAAGCAGTAAACGCCACATTTATGCAAACTCTACACGGTATTTCCGCGTTTATATATATATATATTTGTTTGTGTTATCGCCACGAAGCAACTGTAGCTATGAGCATTTCCGCGTAGAACCCCTATGTCGCTGATGGGTGAACAAACTGGACATCGTGTCCCTTCGCGATCGTAAATTCACCAAGTCTCTGTTAGAGCAATCTCGCAGAGCGAAACCTAGAACCTGAGTATCGTGGTATCAAGAATGCTGGTACTACCCTAACACAACAACACATAAAGGAGCTTGGAAGGGATAGAGAGATTGAACGACGATTAATGTAATTAAGGCGGTGGAAATGCGTCAGGCATTCGGCCAACCCACCCACTACCACTATCTACCCCTATCAACCCGTAACTATCACTAACTGTTACTAACTACACAGCCACAACAGCGGCGTAAGCCCTCTTCTCCGCCGGCGGCGTATTTTGAAACACTGCTTTCGCTCTTCCTCTGTCTCGTTCGCCCGCTTTCGGCGCCGAGCAGCGGCATCCGCTGCCTGATGTTTCTTTGCTTTGTTCCTAGGTTTCGGCAGCTCGTCGATTTCGCTCAGAATCCGTCTTCTTTTGGCGCCTACTTAGCCCGGCACTCGTACTCGGTTGGCACTCCATTCTGTATTTGAATTCAGCCCATACGCGCCTTGCACACCCGCAAGTTCAGACTAGCCCGTGTATCTGGCGCGCCGCCAAGACCGCTTCCGCTCCGTGACCTATTTTCTCTTACTCTCAACACTCCACTTCCCTCCGCCTCTCTCGCGCGGCGTACTTCCCTCTCCACGTTTAGACGACAGATCGACACCGACACTTTTCCTCGAAACGCCGCTTCTAATGCTCACGCATTAAAAAAATGTCAGAAAGAGTTGATTTTCAGATTACAACCCATGGGTCACATATATGCACAAAAAGTAGGAATGCATCGCGCAATCCTGGTGCACAAGAGAGCATTCAAATCTCGCGGAACAGAAAAGCTGCTTCCCTCGGCTGCCAGTCTGTGACGTTACGTCACCGCCCAATAATGAGGCGCGTGCATTCTTCTTTATTTCTTTTTGTGGTCGTATTTGGCGCCATCCGTTTCGCGTCTGAAGCAGAGCAGACGACTCTGGACAGCCAATAAAAGTGCTCGCCTGATCTGACGTCACAAGCCAGAAGGAACTGGGAGAGAGATCGCAGCTACTGCTCTTACAAACTAATCTTCTCAGGAAATGCGCGCGTTCCGACGGAAATGTTTTGTGAACAGTTTCTGAAGAAAAAAAATACATGGTTTGCCTTGCAGGAGCGCTGAGGTGACCTATATTTCTTTTTTCCTTTTTTAGGTTCGGCGTCTTCTGCAACGAGTAAAACACGGTCCTGCGAAAGAACGACGGGCGCAGGTGTCCTGCAGCGCGCGCGCGCGCGAGGCCCTCTGTTCCGCACACCTTTAAACAATCATCCACTCTTGGAAAGATAATGCGTATCAGAGAACGAGGGAACGTCGTGGCGTTGAGTATCCCCCTGGCATGTGACTCGTGACGTAGACCGCCGCAGCTCAAGCGGGTATGGGCCTGATTCACGACGATTTGTAATCGTGTAACCGGGATTTTTTTTTTTTTTGCACAGTTATTTATCGCCTATGCTACGGCTCTGAAAAATCGTGGCGCAAGGATTTCCACAAAAGAGATGACGTTCCCGGTACGACGGTAACGCAGGGTACACGCCGGACACGACCGTCTATAGTCGTGTTCAATTTAAGAAGGAACGGAAATCTAGTCCGTCAGGTCTAGAGATATCACTGCGCCGCTGATAGGATGGCCGGACACAGAGACGTCACGCTTCCTCCTCCGCCAGATAATGTAATCCATCATACTCACTCTGCTTCCGTACTGGCTGTTAAGACAGCCCCCCATATAACACTACGCGAGCCCTCCGTGCCACTCCCCTACTGATGGCGCATGGTGGCACAGCAGTATTTCTCCTGGCGCGCTATTGGCTCTCCTTTATCTCCAACGGCGTATATAGATGACGGATTAGATTAGACAGGATTTCGAGCCACGTTAAATGTCACCTCACTGCTCCTTTCCCAAGCAGCACAACCCAAGCAGCAAAATGTACTGAAAGTCGAGTGCAATAGGGGTGGACGGGTAGGTGGAAGGCCTTGAACAGACTAGTGAAACTGAAGGACATTGATAAGACACACACCGTCCACCCCTATTGCACTCGACTTTCAGTACATTGTGCTGCTTGGGAATGTACTGAAAGTCGAGTGCAATAGGGGTGGACGGCATGTGTCTTATCAATGTTCTTTAGTTGCAGGAGCCTGTTCAAGGCCTTCCACCTACCCGTCCACCCCTATTGCACTCGACTTTCAGTACATTGTGCTGCTTGGGTTGATACAGAAAACTGTAAGGTGAGCTCGACGCTATCAAGCTTGCGGAGCTCTGCTAGGAAGTTCGTTAGGACTGTAACCATTGGCATCACCATATTTTGTACTGGTCACACGTTACATTAAATGATGATACCGCGATTTGCATGACTATCGCTAGCGTGCACACCTTTGCTGTGGAGAAATCGAGATCGATTGTAAGCATCACAAAATATTAATTGCGCAAGACATAGATACAGAACATTGAGACAGAGATAGTACGGAGAAAAAAAAGTAAAGCTTGGAACGTTCATCGGCCATCAAAGGCTCTACCTGCTTCATTGCCAGGGATGCGTAAGCGCAACACACGTATATAACAAGCGCAAGCAGTACCTAGAGGTGAGCGCGGATAAAGCTGGCAGAATCCGGACGGTATCCGGATGTGAGAGATCCGCAACCGGATCCGCGGTAGCTGATATAGGCATATTCACGGATATTAATCATATCCGCACATCCGCAGTCATTCCATTTGTAGGAAAATCTGCATGACGAAATTGTTCCACAGCTTTCTACCCACAGCTGTCCAATAATAGCAGCACATGCTCTAAGATGCAAAGGTGTGACCCTTCGACGCCAATTCAGGTACACTGCGTGCTCTCAATTACGGCTAATGGACGTCGGCAGGGACACTACTGCTTATTTGTGAATAAAATGCGGTATCCGCGCAGACCGCAGGGGCGCGCGCTTTTACGGGCCGGCCGGCTAAAGAACGTCGACAGGGAAACTATAATGCCTATTTGCGGCATTATAGTTATATTATGAAGTATATATTAAGGTAAAGTATATATTATAAGTTATATTATAAAACTATATGCCTATAATGAAAATGCGGATATCCGCAAATAAGCATTATAGTGTTACTGCCGACGTTCCTTAGCCGTCCGTCCCGTAAAAGCGCGCACCTCTGCGGTGTGCGCGGATGTCTGCATTTTATCTCCAAATAAGCATTATAGTGGCACTGCCGACGTTCCTCAGCCGTCCGTCCTGTAAAAGCGCGCACCAGACTGTCTTGCGCGCGCTTTTACGGGACAGACGGCTAAAGAACGTCGGCAGTGACACTATAATGCTTATTTGCAGATAAAATGTGGCTATCCGCGCACACCGCAGACTGGTGCGCGCTTTTACGGGACGGACGGCTAAGGAACGTCGGCAGTGACACTATAGTGCTTATTTGCGGATAAAATGTGGACACCCGCGCACACCGCAGAGGTGCGGGCTTTGAAGGGACAGACGGCTAAGTAATGTCGGAGGGACACTATAATGCTTATTTGCGGATAAAATACGGATATCCGCGCACACCGCAGAGGTGCGTGTTTTTACGGGATGGACAGCTAAGGAACGTCGGCAGGGACACTGTAATGCTTATTTGCGGATAAAATGCAGATACACATCGCAGAGGCGCGCTTCTATCGGCATTTTAACCGCGCGGGCTTCAAAATTCTATACTTTACCGCAAACAATGATGTAGTGCGGTTATAACCGCACCCGTGCACACCTCTAGTCCCAACGAGCAATGAGATATATATACCTGCACAAGCTGCGCAGCATTGACCGGGCTTCTTCACAGGGTTCGCACACGGTGCTGCGGGACAGGGAGCTGAGTCGCACAGCGCTAAGCCCTCGATACAGACGCACTGCGTGCAGTCGTCCAGCCACCAGGTGTCTCCCTCGCGGTGCACGTGACCGTCCAGTCCTTGGCAGACAGCGGCACTTGCGGGAGATTGCTGGAACGGGCTCGCTGCATCGTCTGCGTCAAGAACGCAGAGACCGTCAGAAAGTTGTCAGAAATCAAGGTGACAGAAACGTTTGTGATGACTCACTCAGACATATAGGACAGCATGATCCAGGCTCCAGTATTGGGTGATCGCAGTACGTCCGAGGACAGGCAATCGGAGAGCAGAATTCTCGACCGTCGTGGCATGCGCACTGGCGACATTTGTCGCGCCAGACGCTGCGGTTGCCATGGGAACACATCTGTGTTCCGTTTGGACCGTGATGCTGGTAGATACTGAGGAGCTGTGACGGCTCTGTGATTCCAAGAAGAAGAAAAAGAAGAACGAAAAGGTCGTATCAAAGGTGTTCGCAGTAAAGGCCCGTTCTGACATACAGCGCTTTGCTCCACAGCGCTGCACCACAGCACTGCAAAACAGCGTTGTATTTCCACTGCGGGGTTCGCACTTGCAGCGCTTGTCCCAGGGCTGTACTCGGTGGTCTCACGTGATCGTACCGTCACGTGAACGCGCCGCCGCGTTCTCATTGGTTCAGGGAGCCTATCGCTGGGAGACAGAGATGGGAAAGTTCACCGAAGCTCAACTTCGCCAAGCGCTGTTTTTCATCGAGTCGCAGCCGGGAGAGGAGGGAAAAACAGCGCTGTTTTCCAGTACTCTGGAGCAAAGCGCTGTATGTCGGAACGGGCCTTTACTCGTGTAAATAAGTTGACACCATAGCGCCTTTATTTAGATTGCAAGGTTAACAGAAGTCGCCACCCAAGCAGCGCAATGTACTGAAAGTCGAGTGCAACAGGGGTGGACGGTATGTGCCTTATCAACGTTCTTTAGTTTCACGAGTCTGTTCAAGGCCTTCCACCTATCCGTCCACCCCTATTGCACTCGACTTTCAGTACATTGTGCTGCTTGGGCAAGTAGTGCTGCTGAAGTCTGGTACGCAGTTATTGACGTGAAGAGTCAGTATCAGTAAAAATGCCGATGCAGCGTATCACTTATTTCAAAACGAATGTAGAAAGATGATTTACACAATGACGATTCAGGGCCCAGCACTATACTGTTCAATGTCTTCCGCGCTGAATACGACGTCATCAAGCAGCATGTACCATGATAATAATCTCGCGTTCTGGGCTGAAACGTTCACCACTGAGCCAAACCAATAAGGCGGGATGCTTCAAGCTTGTTCGAACTATTTTCTATTTGTTTAACGCGACTGTTAGAATGTCGTCACATCAGATATTCTGAGACACCTACAGGGATGAAGCACAAGCAGACCTTACTCTCGCATGCCGGACAGCACATCCCAGGCTGCTTCACTGCATTCACACACTTAGTCTCACACATCTGCGTTTCGCACTTTGCTCGACCAGCGACGCATTCGCACCATGTACAGTCGTCCTCCTTCCATTGCTCACTATTGTTCACCTGGCGACCCGACGATGTCAGACAACCTGTCGAAGACAACGGAATACAACGGTTACTATTGTGCGCATCGTACAAAACATAGGGGCTGTGATAAAGCATGAGCTTTTATGGCGTGCATACTCTAGATGCTTCATGTCTAGCTGACAGTATGAAGAGTGACCTGAGCAGGTTGGACCGTGGACCGCTCAACGTGGAGCATGTGCTTGGGGCACGGCCAAATCAGCAGACGAGCTGCGCACTTTGCGCCCTTCTGCACTTTCTGATAGACAGAGGTGCTGAGGCCATCCTTTAGGATTCAATGCTCACAACGACTTTGTCTAACACGCAGACCAAGTGTTCTGAGGCAGCTTTCTGCACCAGTGGGGTCGACGTCCGCATTTCTTCCCTACTTTTCGCGCGTCTGGTTGGTTGGCTCTCAATATACTGTAGACCTCTACCCGAGAAACGTCATCATGACGTTGGTAGACAGACTGAAAGCGAAACAAATCGGAAAGGGAGGGCTCGGTTCCAAGAATGGGCACTTGTTCGCTGCCTCCTACTGAAAGAAAAGTAGGACCGAAGGTCGCGTCCCTTTCAGGAACCATCGTGATACCCTCAAGACCGTGTCTTTCGGGCGCGACCTTGTTCGCCCCTATGACTTCGAGCCCAGTTCAACTCTACCAATTTGGTGGCGATGTCGAACACTATGACGTCATTTGTTTACAAACAGGGAGAGGTCTCTCGTCTGTCTTCTTGCGCTCCGGGGGGACGCAAATTCCACGCAGCGCGTTAGTCCTCACTTTGTTCACCTCTGTGATTCCGACAACAGCGAGCTCTTTCAGCACTAGCACTACCACCATCACCGCCTCTCGCGCAATAATTGTGCAATCCGTGTATTTTCAAGGTCGATGTGAAAGCCATTCATTGTTATTCCATCGCTGAAATCGAGATCGTCGTTAGCAACTGCCCTTGTATTGATTATTTATTGCTTTTTTGAATCTTCCACCATAAGGACGAATGCCATAGCCTGGAGGATATTTTATTCTAGTTGCTACGACGAACGTCTGAAATTGTAATTAGTACTTTTTTGTAATGAGTACTTTTTTTTTTCATATTGCGCCTTTTGTCAATAGTGCCACTTTGAACGAAAGAGCGTCATGCCCAGAGCAGCAATGTCCGAATGCTAAGTATCACCGATATAACTTGAACAGCAACGCAAGTTTTCTCGTCGTATGCACTCCATATAGTACAAGGGCAATCGTTATAACCGAGGTTAACGTACCGTTATAACGAACCGTTTATGGGTCGATTTAAATTCGTCCAAGAATGTCGCTCTACATAGACACTACTAATTTGTGAACACCGTGAGCAACTTGTTACTGTTCTATTGCAAGACTTTGAGGCTTACCGAGACAAAGCGGGCAGCACTCCCCCTCGGCTTTGTGCAACCAGGAACAATGCGTGTCAACTCCTTTGCAAGGATAATCGTGACAATTTGCGACGCCGTTGCGGCAGGAGCACGAACCACACTTGTTTCGCCACGTTTCACCGTTCTTGTACGTCTGTTTGTCGACGCGGCAGGACCCGTCGCTGCTCACTGAAAAGATATCGTTATAAACGGGTAAACTTCTTCAAGGTTACAGTTCTGCGATGAGCCACGCACTATAATGCGGGTGAGCATCTGGAGTTCTCCTTTTACGACGTTTACGTTACAAACACTGACAAAATATACAGAGCGGCAGTTCAGCGATAACAACGGCCAGCGTAGACAAATGCTTCTCTGTAGCTAAAATTTTCGCTACGGAAGAAGGCGTCTTCGCGCAATGACTTGGTAAACATTAAAACGGGTTACGTCAACATATCTCCGCAACTACCTTACATTAAATAATTTCACGTTTATGCAGATCGATTTCTACAGACCGCGACGTCGACAGACCTTGAAGAATTATTCGTAGACTACGTTAAATAGAAAGCGAGCAAAGCAACCTGAGGGAACACAGTGGTCTAAGTAAAAATGTTCGAAATATCCCGTTTAATTACCAGTTATGCGTAGTAATAAGCGTATTCGATTCGCAATACGAATCGAAAGCACAGTTATTCGCTTCGGTCTTCGAAAAATTCCAGCGTTCACGCGGCTCTAAATTCTACCTGTCGTGTCCGTGTGCAGGCCCGAAGAGGTTGCGCTGGTCAGTACATGTAGGCACGAAAAGTAAAGTGAAAGTAAAAGTACTTACCGGCCGCGCATTCGTACGTATCGCAGCAAGAACCAGGTATTTGGTTGCCGCGTTTGACCAACTTGGGAATTGTATCCGGAGGACAATCGGGCGACAAACAGTCTCCTGGCAAGCAGGCGCATCTGAAAGGGGGAAGGACTTTATAATTACACCCTATTACGAGGACGATTTTTCAAAATGCCATTACGCGCTGGGCGTAACTACGGTTAATGAAAGATTACTTCACAGGCGGGCGTTCTGCGCCGCACAACTTCAATGCGCCTACTTGAATTTCATTACATTTTTTACCGCGCAACCGGAGCGTGATTGATGTACGTTAACGACGGTTTCTTCTTTCGTGTGCGCTGCTAGCAGTGTGTTTCGCCGCAATGCACGCGTGTTGTGCGGAGAAGTGCGAAGCCAAGTGGCATGTAGTTGCATTTAGTAAAGGTAATTTTGGCATATTAGCTTTCTAAACTTCATAAAAGTACACATTCACGGACAGGTGGATACAAAAACTACTTGTTTCTAAATACGTTCTTTAGATTTGAAAGTCAGCAGCGTCTGGCATAACGTGACTAGCAAATACGAAATAATCGTTACTGTTGTCATGAAACTACGCTCGTTACTACTAGTCGTGTGGTACTTTTAATCGAAAACTATATTACGCTGTGTTACTTTACGAGTAGTCCGAAATTTGTAAACAGAAGCCATCTAAATTAGCGAATGAATTTCAAATACAGTTAAGCTTTTTCGTACTTCCCTGCACAACAGCCACCTTGGGGCACTGGGGGATAAGTGAACAATATCCTTGCGCTCAACTAACAGAATGCTTTTGTTCAACTAAGATTTCCTCGTGGCCTCAAGGGTTGCTGTAATCGCGCTCGGGAACGAAACCTTTTTTTTTTTTTTTTTTCAGTGTTATTATTAAGGTTGACGAGAGCTGTACAACCATCAGTGGCAACCCACAACGCGTTATCTGCGGGGCGTTGTGAAACATTCGAATGAATCCGGTAAACCTCAAGCGGTATCAAACGACCCAGGAAAAAGCGATATCTTGCGACGAAACAATAAACAATCAAGTAAACAATTCAATAATTTTTAAATAATAAGCATTAAATATAATAAATATAAGTAAGTTTCGAATAATTATTTAATTTAATAATTAAATGTTTAATTAAATCTCAACAAAAATTTGCCACTTGGACGTCATCTATTCCGCTAACTCACTTTTACACAGTTGCCCCAGTACAATAATTTCCTTGAGGTTGTGCTGGCACGATCAAATAACAAAAGTTAAGAACCACAGCATTACATATCAGACAAGTTACCTCATGAGAACTTTAACGGAATAGATATTAAGTGGAAATGAAAAGATAAAGAGAAAACAAAAACACTTGGAATGGATAGATAGATAGATAGATAGTTTGAAAAAAGAATAATATGGAGATGACAGACTACTATATTTTCACCTTTTACGGAGAATGAGTTAACTGAAGCAGGTTTTTCTTATTTGAAGATTTAAAAAAAAACTATTAGTTACAGTCATCCACGTGAAACAGGTAACTCTGTCCGTGCATATCGTGGTTGCATCCTTGCCGATAGTGATCGTAGCGATTAACGGCACATGGCTGAAAAATCTTCGAATGAAGTCTCTTTCTCCATAGGACGTAATATTGGTACTAAGACCCACCAGATCCAGATCCACCAGCAGATCAGATCAAGCGGTATAATGAGTCTTTCGTTTTTATCTGTGAGCGTATATACTCCAGCCAGACATCCATGTACTCCAGCTTGAAACCCTCTGTCGAAATATTAGATGGAAGAATGCGATTAAAAAAGGCCACGCCATGAGAGTGTTGCACCACAGATATCGTTAATTATGTTGTGGGCTTCACACGCAAGCGCGGATACGTCGGGTTTCTGTACGTATGACGTGTGTTTCGCGGACAAGTAACACTAGCCGTGCGCCGACGGGACGCAGAATAAACGATAAACGCCTCCTGTTAGATAATATACTTCAGAGATCCGAGATAATTAATTATCGTCACGTTATGAGGGACGTCACGCAAAGAGTATTCCGCTCTCGCGTTTGTAATCGTCCCGAACCTCTTCCACGCAGGTTTTCCGAAAAAAAAAAAAAAAAAAAAGAAGCTGTTCCAGATTTCTGGTGCACTAGACCGTATACTTTTCGCAATTTTTATAATTTTTTTATAAACTAAAAGTCAATTAGCGTATCTTTGTCACCTCAAGAAATGGAGTCTGCTGCATGGAAGCTTGCGGCATAATAAATTTAGATAGCTTCAGTGGTGTTTGGTGCTGGGCCCCTGGACCAGTAGCGCGCATGTGCACCAAGGTCTCCGTCACCTTTGGGATTTCCTGTCATCAACAGACCTCTCTACCCTGCTTTGATCACCTGAATCCGCATCTCCATTATCATCTTTCACTATCTAGAAATGGCAGTAGGGCTGCGACCAGCCTGCTGGCCGCCGTCAGCGCCGTCTCATCATCGTCTCTTTATATATGAGTGTATTTTCGTTCGTCGACAGTGCTTCAAGTCGTTTCCAGTCTCTTTATTCTTCAAGTGCGGAAAGCAAGCAGTACGAATCTAGAAAGATAACTGGGTGCTATACAGTACGATGAAACGGCGTTCGACGATACGAGCACACCCCGTGGTCATCGACTGACGTTTCTTCTTACTTATATATATATATATTTTTTTTTTTTTTCATGTGTACGTCACGTGAATGAAAGGGGGTCACGAAACCGAAACACTGTACTGTTGTAACAAAGACGATCTGTCAGAGCGAAAAGCCCTTCACAAACACAATAGTGCAAGCCGCCAGCTTTTGTTTGCTGTAATGAGTTCCCTGTCAAACGCGAAAACTGCTTACTGCACAGCACCTTTCGAGGTCAGTGCCTGGAAGACTGTCAAAACGTATGTGCCGAAGCACGTGTGGGATGATTCAGCGTAACAAGACTCCGTAGCCGAGATAAATCACTAGAAGGTCACGGTCCAGACGCTCCGCTTCCACTGCCACCTGTGTTTATATCGCACTGTTTACATCCATTAAAAAGTGCCTTCTTTCGAACGAACAGGAAAGGGCTCTGCGTTGTTACACGTACCCGCGGCAGTGCAGACGGAGGGCTACAGACGTGATGCTCTCCTTCTGTTATGGGCGTGCACAAAACCATCACCGCTATTCCTTACGCACGCAAAGGCGATGGCGTACGATGTACTAAAACACCGTTATGCACGCAGCGGCGTCTCTCTATGCGTAGGTTAGGGCCCTTGCGTTCCTCGCTTTCAGCGCCGCAATGACAAGCCAGACTACCAATGTCACACGGGCAGTCTTCAATGACCATTGAAAATGCGCGTAGCGCCACCAAGCGTATAACGCGTCAACTTCTCAACGAGCATTGGATCCAATGTTTCCTGATAGGTTGACAAATTACACGCTAGGTGGTGCTTCCTGCATTTTCGATGGACGTTGATATCAATGGTCGCTGAAGACTGCCGTGTGACAGTGATATTATCGAGAGACAAAAGATAAATTAATGATGATGATGATGAATGGGGAAATTCGCCACATGGGGTGCAGCCCACTACCCCAAGGCACTTTTTTTTATTCCGTGTTAGCGCCGCGAAGCAACTGTGGCTATCAGCGGCGTACAGACGTGGAAAGATGGAGAGAGGACAGATGGAAGGAGTGAGGGACAGGGGGGTGTTAGTATGCGTCCTGGCCCGACTCCAGGGGGAACTGTGCCGACATATTCGTCTGGAAGGTCTTCGGAACCCCTCCAAGGCGCAATGGACGGAATGAGATGGGACCTGACGATGAAAGACGCTGAAAAGGGTTGACGGTCAGTGGAGTCAGTGAAACAACATCAACAGGACGCTAGGAAAAAACACACACAGAGGTACGCAGGCACATCATAGGATAGAGAGGGGACCCGTGTCACGGAGAAAAATCAGGAAAAACTCCAGAGCTGGACGATGTTCGATCTGGTTACGGACCATAAAGGGCCGAGGATGGTTACCAAACGTGAACGATGCGGCCGCGATCGATTGCACGCGACACTGCAGGAATCAAGAAACGGAAAAAATGTCCACATTGCGTCGCCAGTAGCAAAATGACTAGCATCGTCAAACAAAGCGGTTTTCTTGTTGGCCATGTTTTAATTCGCATAGACACGCTCTCGAGGAGTCTCGCCAACCGCGAGAGCGACACATTGCGGTCTCACGCTATTTTCGAAGAATAGGAAGCACGCATGATCCTAAATGGTGGTCCAACCATGGATATCGTTCTCGAGAAACAAAACAATTCCTATCACCGAGAACACAAGATGATGATGTTATTTGGGGAAGGGGGGAGGGGGGGTACAATACAGAAAATCTTATTAATTACAATCAAATAGGAACAACAACGCTCTTCTGTCTCCTTCGACGCATATTGTAGCGATAAGGGATGGGCATAAACAGTTGTAATTGCTGTTGTTTCAGGGAGTCAGCTCAGAGGTCGTTAGCTTCTGAGAGGCAATAATGGTAAGACCCTTCGACGCCTGAGATACAACATGCGCCTTGCGATGAAACAGCTACGGCGAAGCCTTCATCACCTAGGATATTAAGCGCTGCAGGGATATTTCCGGCATAGCATTCTTGACCCGCGAGTGGAACACAGGATAGAAAGATATACGTCCGAGAAGCCCGACCAAGGTGATAAAACGGTAAATTATTTACGATGTGACCTCGGCTATGTATGTGTTTCTACTTCAGTGCTTATCGCCCGGTGTTTTATCGAAGGTGTGCTTCGTTGACGTCATACACACTCAATATGAGTCAATCTATGCATCTTATCTACGCACGCTATATGACGATATCACTAAAGATTACATTATATTAGAGGAGAAAAGAAAATACCACTACACGAATCGAACCAGCCCTATGGGTGTTTGTTTTGGCAGGAAAGGTCAGCCAGAAAGGACAGCTTGCTATTCCTTGGTAAATAATTTCTTAGTGAATAGTCAAGTTCCTCGTGCAGTCAGAGTCAGGCGATGTGGGGCCAGAGGCCAGAGGACTTCCGCCGTCCCACACATGATATCACAGGCTTCTGAGGAGACTGGTATCCCGCAGGTAGTTAAGCAATCCTATGGTGCAGCGCTGTTTACGGGAATTGTCACTTCTTGTGCTGGATTATAACTTAATTACCTAGTTCGTTTAGTCGTCTTTAGGGGCTGGCCTTCGAGGATACATTACATTGACTGACGTGTGAGCATTTGTAAAACACGTAATATATAACCGGACGCTAGCAGGACAGAAAGGGCAGGTAGATATTGAAACCAAGAACAGCAATTATACGACGACGACTACGGGAGGTGTTCCGACGCCGCAGTTCTATTACATGTAAGGCATTAGATGAGTGATAAGCTTTATATGGAGCATAATTGTGTACCACAGTATCCGATACTGCGCTCGAATAGTGAGGTGGAAGCGAAGTCTTCGTTCGACGGCGGTAAGGCGTAAGCGGTATGGAACGGAAAATAAATTTGGATCGTCCGGATACACGAGCCCTATCCACGATATCTTATCTCCATACATTTTCTACACTAGATGAGCTACCTCCATATCTCTTTTTCCGGCCAACTGGATTGCTTCAAAACTAAATCCGAAATATTTTCAGCATCAACATTTGGGAAATGACTTGTTCACCGTACGGGATAATATTTTCCCCACAAAGCATCCAAGTATTGCGGTGAAGCCATACGCGGGAATCGCTGCCGTAATGATTACGGTCGAGAGTACTACGGAGAAGAGCGTACCCCGATAGAAAGACCTCTGTGGATATGCATTTCTCTTCCATATGCAACTCGAAAGATATGGGTATCTTGCCATGTGGAAAGCATATGTACTCGATCAGAATATCAACAGCTTTGTGTCGTCCAAGAGAGCTTTCCACGAATTCCCTTCGCACACCTAGAATTGACTGTTCAATTCTATCTGGCAGCTCCCCTGAAGCTCGCACCTTGCCCCAAGGCATTCCATCAGAGTTACTCTATAGGTCCCCTACACAATGGTACATCACGTTAAAAGAGGCCAGGGTTATTGCTTACGAAATTTTTCAAGTCCTATATGTTTATTTTGTAAACAGTGTTCTGGAGCTCGCCTCGCCATGCATTACCGTAGAATTGTGGTGCTTGATCGCTGAACAGAGAATGCGATATCTGGTCAAGCAATTGGTCTGTTGTAAATAACTGGACCGTTGCCGATCCCGGTTGATCAGTTTGCAACGTACCCGCATCGTGCACATAGTACACCAAGCAGCATTCGATGGCATGGTACAAATATCTTAGCCACGTTGTCTTTCGCTACAAGCGTTAAATACGGGGTGCAAAGGACCATCAGGTGGGCACAATTAATCCACAGACCGACCACTGCTGCGTCACCCACGATCACAGCTACTTCGCGACGCAAAAGCTTCCAATTATTAATCGTCTGCCAAGTAATAAATATCCATAAACCGTGACGTCTGATACGCCGCAAATCAGCCTATATTCCAGACGACTTCTTCTTTCTTCTTTTTTGCAGCTTCCTTTCTTTTTAATCCGACAGCGACAAAATTTACGACGCCTCACAGCTGAACGGGGGTATACGATTCGCTTTCTCCGAATTCAGGGCCTGCGGTTCTGAGTCTCAATAGAGAGAGTCGGTAATCGATTGCGGGAGAGGAGGAAAATTTAATGCGACTGGAAGCGTGAACGATAAATCGCTCTTGACGGTTGTTGCCCTAAGTGTCCCTATAGTGTAGCGGGAAAAACTGTGAGGTGTTTACGACTGCGAGGCGCTATCACCCGCTGCGTTACTGGTGGAAGGGACATGTTTATGACTGTGGCTTCTTCCACCACTTGTTGTTGTGTCTGCACTTCAGCACGGAGAGAATGTTCCCGTTACCGGGGCGGGAATACGAACTGCGCTGAGTCATCGCGATCGCTGGAACATGGACATGTGCGGCCTCGGCATATTACCAAATTATCGGTGGTTTTGGCTATTGCGTCGAGACTGATTGAATGAGATTAGAGAGTTTTAGCAAGCCGTTGATAACGTCGCTTGCGTCAAACGGTATCAACGGGAGCCAATCAGTGGATGAGATTCTGAGTCACTCACACGCGACTGCGATTGGCTCCGATAACCTTACCAGCGGTTGCCAAAAACTGTCTATATAGACTACCCTCTGTTTACAATCATGTGACGTCACGAGAAGACCGGTTCGGGGTTATACTTTGCTGTGGTGGGCAAGAAATTGGAAAAACGCGTCGGCTGATAAGCTGATAAAGCTGATAGTGCCCACCAGGGTTGCGGAATGGGATCACCCATTTCATTCCAAATCCATTGCGAGGAATGGATTGATTGATTGATTTTTAAAAGAAAAAATGGCACGGTTACCGGTCCCTTTTCTTTTATTGGTGGAATTAAAGGAATGGAATGGGGTTGCCAAGCCATTTAACTCTCACAAATCTCCATTCCTCGGAATGGAGATTTGCGATAATTCCATTCCTTTCAACTCCTCGGAATGAAAAGGTATGGCCAATTCCCACTCTTGGAATGGCTTGGCAACCCCATTCCATTCCTTTAATTCCATCAATAAAAGAAAAGGAACCGGTAACCGTGCTCGGTAGCCTAGCAGTGCTATAGAGGAGATTGACATTACCCATCACCGAAAAAGCAAAAAGACAAGGTTATTTCGCCCTTGACCGTGTGGCACACAGACCAGTCTATTCCAATTCCATTCCGCCTGCGAAAAAAAAAAAAACGAATTCCATTCCATTCAGATTCCATTCCGGGCTATGATAAATCTGGAATGATTCCGGAATCATTCCAACCCCCGGGGTGGCAACTCTGCAACCCTGGTCCCCGCCAGTATGTTTCGCGCGGTGGCGTTACGTAATCAATCATAAGGGCGCAGGTCGTGTATTATTTGGCCTTTTATTGCTTTTGTAGTTTTTCTTTGGAATAAACCAGAGATTAGATTAGATTGGACCCTTGGTTGCGTGTCGTTTAACGTTGCCGCCTCAAGGTTTTTCGCGTTACTGACTCAAAGGTTTTGGGACGCACGGATCTTTGAGTGGCAAATAACTTGTTCGTGTGCGAACTACTCGTTGGATGCTACACCCTCGCTTTCTGTCTAACCAACGAAATACCACGTTGGGAGGTCGGGTGACGTTAATTTGAATAGCTTCTGCTTCTCTGTACGGGAATCCCAGCACATTAACGCAGGCAGTGCAGTTGTTTTAGAATAGGAGGTGAACTGAGAATAAAAACAAGAACAGCTCTGCCGCAAATCTGATTGTTATCTAAAATCCAACTTGTCTGCCGCACAAAGTCGAAATGACTGCCATTAAATCTTTAATCACCCGTCAAAAAAGCTGGTCCGACGCTACAAAAAGAAAAAAAGAAGAGGCGCTGAAAGCAAGTCCGCACTAAGACTTGTAACTAAACTCATTACTTTTAAGCTCCATGAACCTGTCAAGAAACTCGTTCCTTTTACGAGTAATTTCGTCGCAATGACTCGAGGCATGTTAAAAGTTCCTTTCCCGTGCAATTGCGTCTCTCGCGCTCAACTTCCTCTTGTTTTTCTTTCGTTCCTTCTCTCTCTCTCTCTTCTTTATTTTTTTCCAATCCGGGAACGCATTGGCGCTATTACGTAGTCATGGGTGCAGGATCGCGAGCATTCTGGCATATACAACCTATGATTAAAAGGTGTCAAACATTGATTTATTAGTCTCGGTTGATTGATCCACTATTAATTGAACTGCAGAAAGAGAACCGAAGGAAGAAGGCTGAAAACAAACAAACAACGTTGCCACATTTATGATATCACCATATGTGCTGCTTATGTGTTCACATGCGTCCTTTTTTTTCTGTTACTTTTACCTTACAAATGCGTGTATCTCTTCGGGCTACCTCATTCAGCCTTGGTTGTTTCGGTACACGCACTCTACTGAGATTATACGGTTATACTGAAAAACCCAAGCTGGAGGCGAATGGCAAGAAAAGATGCAAACATATTTGCAAGCTAAAAAAAAACAGGAAGAAGAAGAAGAATAGGCATGCGACGTACATGTGAAACACATAACGATGAAAGAAATGATGAACGTAGCAGGAGCAGGCAAGCTAGCTGGTGTTGAATTGATATTAACATTGCCTTGAGTTTGAGGGGGAAACACAGGATGAATCGTGAGTCTATCTGTTCATCTCGTCCTGTGTTAGTCCTGTTACGTGGGGGCAGCTGCGTGGGAGTTGTTTCAGCCTCCTTTGTTCGTCCCCGCTACCATGCCAGGACCTCGGTGTCAAGTTGCGAAGGCGAGTTCCAGAAACTGAGCCCTCCTGTGGTGTTGAAACAACCAATGTGACTCAAGCGTGTCCAAGACGAAGGTCGTCAGAATGCTGGGCTCGGGTCCGATGTCAACAAAAGAGGAGGACATCGGAGAAAACGGGGTCTTCCTTCCCTCTGACTGGACTCTGGCCGTTCACCCATCATGTATTCTCGCAATTAAATAGTTATCTGTTTGGTTTTAACCCTGTTCCGGCTCGCTGATTATCCCTTCGGGTCCAAACCACGCTACCTCGGAGGACCCTTGCAACAGTCCTGTGTTTTCCCCTCAAACTCAAGGCAATGTTAATATCAAAAGAAATGATGAAAGACGACGAATGACGATACTGTGAATGTGGCAACGTTGTTTCGTGGCGATAGGCGCGTTCGTCATTTGTTTTTCGCAATGCTTGATAGGAGGCTGCTTTCAGTTTTCGCTACAGAGAGAAAAAAAAACGTACGTATACTAATTTCCCGTAGTAACATTATGCGAAATTCATACCAGCAATGTGGGCAAAAGAAAGTGCTCTTGTAGTCGTTTCACTGTGATTATCCCGCGTAACGTTCCAGATCCCAGTTTCTAATCTGTCAACTGAGCTATAGGGTACTCTCTCCCTCCAGTGAATTTGTTGTTGTTGTTACTTCTGTTGCCATGGTCGTTTTGTCCCTGACGCCATAAACATTCCCCGCTATAGACCTTCTCAATCACTGGCACTGATAAAGCGGAGAAGATGTTTTCGCGCCCGCGGCGTATCCAGCTGTGTCTCCAAAGGCGGCGCCACGATAAATATGCGCAGCAACTTTAGTCTTATCCATGCCTCTGAAAGGATGCTCCGATAGACCTTATCAGTGCATGACACCTGTTCATTGCTATGACACGTGGATAATGCTTTGCCAAGAGATCAAGCCGCGCGTCAGTAACTGCGTATCTGAAGGAGCAACGCGTCAGATGACCAGCGCGTCGCCAGACTGCCAGACTATATGGATAGATGGCGCTGAAAAGCTACGCTCAAGAGTGAGGTAGTGGTGGGGCTCCAGTTACACTAGTGGCAGTACTGTACGAGGAAGGTGTGTCCTGACTCACTTTCAGAGCAGTTCCTCACGAAGTGTGCCCAGGCAGCGTACGAACCACAGCCACTGCTACTTCTTGCATAGTCAGAATTTCAAACAACTCAGGGAAAAGATGTGCTAACACCAGGAATCAAACCTGGGTCCTCTAAACTCCGGTCGGATACGCTAACCGCTACATCACACCAGCATTCCGTTTCTGGGATGTACTGGGAAGTACTGTTACTGGGAAGTATATACTGGGGTGTCGGACAACCAACCGCGCTATACCAATTCTCTCTTGCATCTCGTCATATTGTAGTTAGCCATTTTTGTTTTTCTATGTGATCTGGAAGAACCGGCTCTCGTAATGAGTGCCTATTTCTCCTTTTTTCCCCTTTCTTATCAACTCAGACTTTCTTACATCTTTCTCACTCACTCTCTCATTCAGACACGAGGCAGGGCGATTTGTAAACGACGTAAACGACGAGAAATTGTCGAGGCAGGCCACAATATTAGGGACGACGAGACACGCAGTTCTGGTTGTTTACGTCGTTCTTGTTGTCCCCTCCCCAAGCAGCACGACATCTTTACCCAATATTGGACCGATATTGTCTATGCCGTCAAGCTACTATATAGGGGGAAAAAAGTCCTTATTTCGTCCTTTCCCGGACTAAAAGCACGGATGTCTATGCGGAGTCAGTGTTCTGGTTCCACTATATTTACTCTTATTGTAGCTGCTCTACTTAACTGATTGTTCGTTTTGGGCTGTACTACAGGGCTTCGCCCTCACAGTCGTATTATACATCTGTGTCCCTTCTGTACATGTGCTTTCGGAAATAAAGAAAGAAAGACAGAGTTTAGGGACTGTTTTTTTTTTTTTTTTAAGGTTCTGGGGAGTAAATTTCTGATTTAGGGAACTAAAGCGTGGAGCAACTAGGGGACTATATAGTATAAGCATTGACGTTCTGACCCAGTGTTCCACTTAGATTGTACGACGTGTCATCTCACGTGTGTCACACGATAACAACCACTAATTGTAATATATCCCTCGATACATTTTGGATCAATCAATCATCAACAAAATGGATGGATCAAACACAAGCACGCGCTCAGAAAAAGACGGCGAATTGGAGAGCAATTACAGCTTGTCAGTTTTTGTCCCGCAGCCCTGAAATCTACTTCTGTCTTACTA
Organism: Ornithodoros turicata; assembly: GCF_037126465.1. Taxonomy (NCBI): domain Eukaryota; kingdom Metazoa; phylum Arthropoda; class Arachnida; order Ixodida; family Argasidae; genus Ornithodoros; species Ornithodoros turicata. The sequence goes on from NC_088206.1 coordinate 61,809,320, forward strand.
CTGTGTAACAATGCATCTAACTCCACCTTGCATCTTACACCGCTGCCTAGGCATGTGCTGTTAGTGGGCACGTATAAATAATAAATGAAAAATAAAAAACTCCCTAAAGAAATAAAATTACTTTGTTTTTGTTTTTTCTTTCCTTTTTTTTTTCGGTGGCGGGTCGGAGCAGCTGCCGTTGACGGCCGTGGTTAATATCGAATATTATCGCTACTTGAACGATTTTCAACTTCATATAATTTGAGTGAATGCTTTAGTACAGAGAAACTAATTGAAAATGGTCGGATGCTTGACTGATATTCTTTCATGGTCCTTTGAAAAGCGTCATTCAACGGCTGAAAATGTTCCATCCCCCAGCCCCCAGTGACGTGTGTCACACAAGGTTATCGACATTATCAGTTTCCTCGCTTGCTCACAATTTTCATTTGTCACCTTCCTGCCGTATGCGCCGCACAATATTTCGCAACAAAAACGCAAACATCCGCACACAACGTCACCGATGTCACTCTTTAGCGAGAGGGGAAAGAAGAAAGAAGGAAAAAAAAAAAAGAAGACGCGGGATTTAGGTTACTGACATCGACACCGGCAGGCAACCGACCTTCGCTCCAAATATTGATCATGTGGTGGTGGTGGTCGTCGTTTTTCTGCCGTTGTTGTCGGCGGCGTGAATAGGGTTTCATTTTGAAAGTGGAGCTCTCACCCTTGTTGGAGGGGACAGCATCGGCCGGAAGAGACGACACTCGGCAGGGCGTAGCTGTCTTCGGGGCAGGTGAATGCGGGACATTCGATCGTGGAACAATTCCTCTCTGAAAACAACACAGAAAGCGTTTAGCGTTCTCACAACGGTGTGACGGAACGCATAATGTTGCGATCTACAATATGACTGTATATATATAGACTATAGAGGCAAATGGTTCTGCTTCTGGCACACGGAAACAACATGATTATCTTTATACTCGTTGTTTTTTTTGTGTGAACATTTTCTGTGAAAGGGTCACTGTGAATCCTTTCAATTTCGCGAGCTCAATTATTTTGCGATTCAGGCACAGTGCGTGTATATTCACGGCTACTGAATCTCGCGGAATCTGTATGCTAAAATTCGTGACTGTAAACGTATTCAGTAAATGCACGATAAGGGCACTGTATCACTTCGTGATATAAGTCCGAAACTGCCCGTAACACATTTGAACTAGTAAAATTCGTGACTGTAAATGTGCTGTATCACTTCGTGATAAGTCTGAAACTGCCCGTAGCACATTTGAAGACAAAATTTGTGGCTATAAATGCACTTCGTAAATGAAGTGTAGATGTACTGAATCACTACGTGATAAGTCCGAGGCTGCCCGTAGCTCATTTGAACGTAAAATTTGTAACTGAATTCTGCGAATGAATGAAGCTGCCCGAAGCACATTTGAACGTAAAAAACGGCTGTAAATGCGCTTCGTAAATAAACCGTAAGTGCACTGTATCACTTC